>NC_043995.1:10900000-11262500 GCF_902150065.1 Myripristis murdjan | reverse complement strand
AGGGTCAGGAGCTCATAGAGATTGCTTCATCATCCCCTTATCCAGGCTGTGGGTGGAGGTCCACCCATGACAGAGTGGATCACTAGGAAAATTTGTTTTAAGCACTGTATGCACACATATCTGAACCAAATATAGTATATAGTATGGATGCCAGAGGTACTATAAATTAAAGTGGAGTATGAAATGTAAACCCTTCATGGCACATCTCCTGCAGGGATGTAATAACTCTGATGCTTTAGATTAGTGGAAGAAACGCCTGCACAGTCTAATTGTTTTCATTTTTAATTAATTTTTAATTGTGGATCATTCTGCTTGAGACTAATGGACAAAAGAAACACAAGCTTTGAGGAACCTTATCAAATTTCAATGTCTTTTGTAAACATGTTACTGTTTTAAACTGTCAAATAACTCGGCATTAGTGTTTAACTCCAAATTTATAATCACACGAGAGCATAGAATGCATCCAATTAATCTTTTCTGCTTTTTTGTCTTTCTTAACTTTCATGGATCTCCAGAAGATGGTGCTATTTCACCACAACAGGAAGCTGGCTCCATGTTGGCGGCGCTTGACCACGCCCACCCGGCATTGGCCCCGCCCAGGGGTATATCGTCCAGAAATAATTTTAATTTTTAAGCATTTATTTTTTCTGAACATTTGTATATGAACTATTTCTGAGCAATTGCAGAAACGCTGACAACCATTACTTTTTTGTACAGAAACTTTTCGACCTATATTTTTTTAAACCATTGACGCGGGAGGTGAAAGGTTACCGACAAAATGGCTGAACGCAGTGGAAGCGCGATCACATATGTGTGAGCAGCTGGATCGAGAGGATATATTTGGATGTTTTGATGCTCAACGACAACAATAACCAACAGATGGATTTAAGTTCTTGCGTGTGAAGCCGGTTGTGGGTCGTAGCTGAATCCATGCATGGATAACTTCACTGTTTCTGCGCTTAAAAAGCACCGCACAACAGTTCCGGGGGACACAAGACAGACCCTCCGCTCTCCTTCATCCAAACATTAATACAGCCCGGTTCGCTGCGTTTAAGTGCTGTGTCCCATCACATTGTACACAATCAGTGTTTATCTAGTTATGCAATACAACAGAGTCGCCTTTTTACTCATTTTCGGACTGGTTATTTGGTTGTAGAGTGCTGAATTTCCGTCAAAACACCATTCACTCGTGCTGCAAGTTGATGTTAGCATGTTCAAAGTAAAATAACACCAGGCGAAGATGAACAGGAAGAAGGATAAAGGATTTGAGAGCCCTCGCCCTTTTAAATTATAAGTATCCCGCTTGATTTTTTTGATCTTAGACAGATGAATGAATTGCTGTCTAGCCATATTTAATGGCACCACCTAGCATAAAGTTGGACATATTTGTTCTAATGTTGGAAAACAGTCAAAGGACATGAATTCTCACTGAATAAATGTGGTGTAGTTTATATTCTTGATTTACGTCGCATGCTAACATCATGCTTTTGTCAATGCTTTTACGACCCACCAGGTGGTGTGCATCAACAACATAAACTTCCAGAGGAAATCTGTCATTGTGAGTACAATAACTACAGTAGACTAACTAACGCCCGTCACTCATACTAATTTATTTAGATAATAGCCGTAATATTGTCATTTATGTAAGCATGCAATGAAAACTAGCATTTGAAGTGAAGTAATCAGTATAGCTACTTGGTGAATGCTTGTGATTGATGGCCATAGCACCCTGCAACTGTGGGGAAATTTGGAATAGCTCAGAAAAATCAAGTCAGTGTAGATGTTAGGGAGAATATCTTCTTCTACCTGCAGCATGAGAGAAGTACACCTCAGACAATGAAATGCACTTCTCAGTCAAGCTAAGGAAATGCAGGGTTCTTCTACACAGACACAAACATTTCAAACATTAAGCAGTCACTTTTACAAGGCATTTTCCTTGTGAAGCATCTGATTGGGGCAACAACTAGGCTATTAGTCCGGAAATTCCTTCTTTCCATAGGAATAAACATCCTATATCCTAAGGCAGCACAACAGTACATGTCTCATACATGAGATGGGACATACAGTTCATCCACAGGTCCCAGCTGTTGTCTATTTTTCTAGCACGTACGTTCAGGAGCAGATCACATGTTCAGCAACGTCAGGTCCCAACTTTTACACTCTTCTTTATGATGAAATGTCTTAAGGCACAGTTTACTTCTACAGTGTTACAAACAGCAATATTGTTCTCTCAACAGAACAACAGAAACTTACATAAATGCCCACAATACTTAACATTACTTGCTAAGCCACACTTTTATTTATTCATTCATTTATTTATTTATTTATTTATTTATTTTTGAGCAGTGTTACAGCAGTTATGAGGTTAATTTAACCCCTTATGTATGCTGTCTGTTCATTGACTTATTCTGACTTTCTGCAGGAGTTAATTACAAACGCCATGAGAAACTGTTTTCTCCCTGATACCCTTTTTTTCACTAATAATTATCATGATTCTGGCTTTACATTTTGAGGATATTATATCAGCTTAAATAGCCCTACTTTGTTGTAATACTGCTATTCAATATATTGCAGGGACTTGGAATGACTCGTCATGCAGCTCACCTGGGAGCCATGATCCAAATGGAAAAACACAGATATCGATGCCAAAATCATGACAAAGATAAACGCTGGCCACTTACGCTCTCTTTCTCTTGCTGTAGGGCTATGTGGAGCTGACCATTTTCCCCACAGTGGTCAACCTGAACAGAATCAAACTCAACAGTAAACAGTGTCGCATCTACAGGGTCCGAGTCAATGAGCTCGAGGCCCCGTTCATCTACAATGACCCCACGCTGGAGGTGTGCCATCATGAGTCCAAACAGTGAGTCAATCCTCTGTTTTGTCCCGTTAGGTTGGTTGAATCAGATCAGCCTTCTTGCCAGTAAATAATAGAACTTCTTCATAATTTTGCTGATTCAGTATTGCCATCTATACTTCCTGAAAGCTTTGTGAATCCATGTGACAGAATCAACATGTCAGCTCACAGTTATGTCAGTGGGTTTACTTGTGTGTGAATTTTGGTTGTGTTTTAACAAACGCCGGTAGCTGAGTAAAACTCTGACATGGAATTAGGCCATGACATATCACCTGTTGTAGGTTATCCAGATGACTGAATTTCTATTATGCACCTAATCTATTAAAGTTTTTGCATTTAAAATGACTAATTTCTACTTGATGGAAGTTGTACCATTGCATAATATTTGGACAGATAAAATGAAAAGAGGGACAGTAGGAAACAATATAATTTTGTTATTATATCAAACAACAAACCAAGCAAGGTCCGGTCCAAGGTGAAAACCAATAAAAACGTTTCACTTCTGCCATATTCTGCAAGCCATTATTAATTCTCTGTTAGCCATGAATTTACTTAATAGAAATGTTTTATGGTGGGGGCATCTTGATTGATTAGTGGATTTGTAGTTTGACACAAAAACTTTGTCTGAGCTGCTTTTCACACCTGCCCAGCAGAAATAAATGTGTGCTGAGAGTCAACCTGTACTTTTTTTCTGGTGTTCGCACATGTGAATTGTAGGAGAAACCTCAACTATTTCTCCAGTGCCTACACAGCAGCAGTGAGTGCTGTGGATCCTGATGCAGGACACGGGGAGCTGGTTATCAAAGTTCCCTCTGAACTCTGGAAACAAGGAGACGGTAAGAGCACACTGTATGTACAGAATGACGGTCCTGACAGCATCTGTGGTTTCCATGGACTAGCTCAAAGAAGCTCCACTTTGAGATTGTCTAATAATAAATATCGCCATTCTTTTGTGTATCCATGTACTATTCTCAAACCTTTTTTCCATCTTTGTTACATTTTTTATTTGATTACCCAAATAAATCCTTACTTTTCTTGTGTTTACTGGTTGCTCCATTCCCTGTTCTGTACAAGTCTTTTATCCGAGTGCCATCGTAATATATTTCCATGCTGTCCTTTGTCATAAACTACCATCACCGTGTCTTGTTGTGTCTCCAGATTTGAAGGTGTTAAAGGTGTACATTGAGTTTTCCTTGGACCAGCCCAAAGGGGGTCTCCACTTTGTTGTTCCTGATGTTGAGGGCAGCATGGCAGAGAGAGGAGCTCATGTGTTCTCCTTTGGATACCAGAACTCCACCAGGTCTGGGAAATATTTGTAATTATCCTGATTTAGTCAAGTGAATTAAGAATACATTCTTATTAACTGTCATGTCAAGGGTGAATGCCAGTTAAATAACATTTCCAGGTTTGTTGCATTTACTGGCTTGCCATTGGAGCTACGCTAGGCAAGGTTTTTTTTTTTTTTTTTTTTTTTTTGCAATATTGCACCCCTCTTACCAGCCTACCCATCTAAGTAGGGTTTTGCCACAGAAGGAGATGCACTCAGTATCATTCTTCAGTCTTGTTACGTCCTCAGTGCTAATTATGTCCAAAATGCAACATAATGAAGGCCTGATATCTTTATGGGCTTTATCTCCAGCCTCCCTCTCTATATGCTCAGCACCAGATTTCTTTGTCATCTTGTAATGTCTGTGGACATTTGGATTGCGATCTATGAACTTGGATTTTGGAGCATTATACCACTCAGCTCTTAAACAGGTTGTCTCTTTTTCATGCTCTAAGCTTACTATAGTCACAGCTGAATTCTCCATAGGTCTTGGTTTATCTTTCTTAACTAACTATCAGACAGCCATACATTAATTGCAATACTCTTGCATTTATTCTCTGTGCCTGTGCTCTAAGCTCACAAAAGTGTTTCACTCCCCAAGGTTCTGGTTCCCGTGCGTTGACTCCTACTCAGAGCTGTGCACGTGGAAGCTAGAGTTCACAGTGGACGCGTCCATGGTGGCAGTGTCCTGTGGGGACCTGGTGGAGACCATCTACACCCATGACATGAGGAAGAAGACGTTTCACTACGTCCTCCCTATCCCCACCGCTGCACCCAACATCTCCCTGGCTGTGGGGCCCTTTGAAGTTCTTGTAGATCCCTACATGCATGAGGTGGGTTTGTAGTGAGCAGTGGAAAGCTTAAATCATGAAGTTGCTGCATATAGATGAGGTACCGACAAACAGCACCTGTTAACATAACTCTGTACCAATTTGTGGTGTGTATATTGATTTTAAGCCTTTTGAAAAAACATGTAATCATGAGCAACCATCAGAAGCTATGTTGTTTATAGTAAAAATTCATAGTGTGGTACGCACACTTATAGGAGTGGTTCTCCTGTGCTGTTATCTGTAAGACACACCATTTAAAATATATAAAGTTTGTTTGTTCAGAGGTGCCTTCCAGGTTCTAAAAACATTGCTGAAAAATATTGCTCTGGATCGCCACCAAATTTTGACCAACTGATCTTTAGATGAAGAGCTGACAGTCCAGTCAGTCATTTCAACAAAATCTTTTATAGACACCTTGCTGACAGACAGACACACAGACAGACAGGGGTGAAAACATAACTTAGTTCAAACTTTACTGTTTGGGGTAGCTACTGAAACAGAGATGTAGTGTCCTGTGTATCTCTGAAGTTTGGCAAGTCATTTGTTGAGAATTTATTTTCTAGTAAGGAACACTAGGTGTCCCCAATCACCAGATGAAAATGTTCAAGTTCAGGTTTCCCTTATTGCCACTGGTAAGTGTATTTTAAAAGGATAACTGTGGCAAACAGATCTATCAAGTGTTGCAGTCAACAAAATTTAACACTTTAACTGTCTGAAACTCACTGCCTGCCCACACCAGGTATTCATATCTTCCACAGCTTTATTTTGGGACATCCCAACCCCATACTCCACTTTAAGTTTACTGTTACTTAAGTTTACTCTCTGCAGCAAAATACAGTTCAACTTTACAGACACCTGTTATCACAGGAGACATTCATGATGATATTTTGTTATGATGACTGTAACTAAATTTTCATTTTTGGTGTCATCAAGCTTGTAAGACAGAGGTTACAGACAGTGTAATTTCTGTTGTGATCTCAGTGGAGAGCGAATAAACACATTTTTCAAACAGGTGAAGGTTACATAGCTGTTAATAGGATGTCAAAAATGTCTCCAGAAGTGTTTCTCTTTTTTTATTTATACTTGACAAATGAATCACACATTTTTGTTGCCTATTAAATTTGATTATTTTCACTCTGTAAGGTCCAGGTATATCTGCATATAAATAACTGTTATCATCTTGGTTCTGTCCTTTCCCAGGTGACTCATTTCTGCCTGCCCCAGCTGCTGCCTCTGCTCAAACACTCCATGTCCTACCTGCATGAGATTTTTGAGTTCTATGAGGAAATCCTAACATGCCGCTACCCTTATTCCTGCTTCAAGACTGTGTTTGTGGATGAGGCCTATGTACAGGTGTCCTCCTACGCTTCCATGAGCATTTTCAGGTAGGCACAAGGAAATCTGTGTGTGTGTGTGTGTGAACAGGATAAGTAGGTGTCTTAGGTGAAAAAGAGCACAGGCCATGCATCTGCCAAAATAGTGGTTATTTTGAGCAGCAACATTTTTTTTTATTATTTATTGCACCTTTAAACTGAAAATTGCTGTTGCAGCTGTCAACTCTGATTCATCTTCAGTGACTAGCTTTTAATTTAGAGGCAAATACAGATATGTGTCATAGCAGTGGTGTTGTTAGAGTGACCACCATACTTTGATCAGTGGTGCTGTAGTTGTGGTCCTTCTACCTGCCAGTTAATTATTATACATATATTACTGTACTTTTAAGCACATAAATGCAGCAGTGATTGATGAGAGAGGTTTTGTGTTGTGGTTGGGTATGAATCGGGAATATTCTGAGGTTTAGTGATTGAACATAAAAGTTTGTTAAGCAAAAAATTTCAAGCTTTAAAGTTTTAAAAGTAGCCTTAGCTAAACAGGAGTCATGAAACATAGATTCCAAGTTTAAAATGTAACTTCAAAAAAAAAAGAAAAGAAAAGAGCCAATGATGTGTTTTGCATGACATTCTAGATATGATGCATCAGTGACTGATTTCATTAGTCAGCTGTAAATAGTACCCCAGTTACCATATAAGTCTTAATGGCTGGACAGACTGAAGCAGTAATTATTATTTTGATCAGTTGAGGGGGTTTCAGTTTGTGTTGTTTTTTTGCTTGTGCTAAACACATGGATGCCATGTGGCAGACTGTAAGAGATGGTACAAACCAACTTTGACATTCCAATAACTCTTTACACTATGCACCACTGTACACAGATAAAATCTGTCTCATTTGTGTTTTTTCTTTGTTAGAATTCCTAGTTTAAGTGTTGAATGGTGGCCTTGCTTGAACAGCGTAGGTTCAATTAAGGTCTGAATATGAGAAGATGAGCCAGTGTGTCTCTCTTGTGCTCTTGCTTAATTTCCAGCTCTGTCTCCCTTTTACTTTCTTTCTTTCTGTCTTGGAAATTGTGCAAGTGACATACTTGACACTTTGACATATTAAGTATATTTTAAGTTGTTAAATTGTTCAGCTTCACAGGCAAAGTAGGTGGCGAGCTTGACACCTACTTTTCACTAGTTTCCACTCCAATCTCTTTCTCTCTCCATTGTGTTGCTCTCCTATTTCACCCTTGCTCTCTCTTCCAGCACCAACCTGCTCCACAGTGCGATGATCATTGACCAGACCCCGCTCACTCGGCGTTGTCTAGCCCAGGCCCTGGCACAGCAGTTCTTTGGCTGTTTCATCTCCCGAATGTCTTGGTGAGGCTCACCAAGACATTCACAAGACACACACAAACACACTGTTAAAATAAAACAATGTAGTAACTGGCACACATTAAGAGCCACCCTATCACAGTCTTGAGTTGTTATCCACAGCACAGTATTTCATATGGTAACATTCGGCTCTGAGAGACTGAATGTGGAACTATACCTTATGGGGGGAAAATCTTAAATGTCAATAAACTCAACTTCAGGACGCAAACAGCCCCCTTTTGAAATTGATAACAGTGTTTTCCAAAACTAAACCTGGTTTATTCAGTGTAATGGCTGAAAATGTGTTATGAATGTGACTACTTCTTAACAATGCAGAGATCAGACTGCTGTTGCCAGATTTTTATATCATGGAAAAATGCTGTCATTATTGTTTTGGAATTGCACTAACGTACTTACCAGCAGTGTTCAATGGGGCTGAGGCTGTCTGCAATTCCTGTCCAATGCACTCTCGTCTTTGAGAAGTGTGGTAACATTTAACTGTGAGATCTGTGCATATACGGCTGGTGATGAGAGATTTACAACAGAGCTAGCGTATTTCATCAGTGCTTGGAGTCAGAAGTTGGGTCAACACTGGCCTGACTGACTGTATGTGCCAGCGTGATGGATCACTGTATTCCTGTCTGGCAGCTTTGCCGATGTAGTGTGTGTGAGAGAGTGAGTGATACATGACCTTGGGCTTGCTTGAGCCAGGAGGCGTCTCAGTAGGACTTTAACGCTCTTTAGTTCTGCTAGAACTGTAGAGACAAACGTCTGGATTTCACCAAAGGTGTCTAAGCCTTTGATCCTCCACAAAAAATGAACCTCTCCTCTCTCCTCTCCTCTCCTCTCCTCTCCTCTCCTCTCCTCTCCTCTCCTCTCCTCTTCTCTTCTCTTCTCTCCTCTCCTCTCCTCTCCATATGATTTCTAAACACACATCACACAGATGTGGGGCCCTTGGCCTTTCTGTACCATTTGTTTGGCTTGTGTATGTTGTTGAGCTGGTGTTGTGTAAGAAAAGTACCCCGGGAAAGTCAGATCTCTTTGATTTTAGCAAAGCGTGGCGTCACCTGTTAACAATTAATCAGAGTTGAGCTCTAACTGGGCCCTGTAATTGAAGACAGACTGGACTCAGCAGCTTGTCAGACATCTAAAAGACAAGGAGCAAGAAAAGCTGTATAAAACTGTCTTTTGTTTGCTAAAGATAGTGTCGGCAAGGAAAATAAGAAAAACAAGACACTGGACCAGTGTTATCTCTACCTATTAAATAGGTAGGTAGGCCAGTTAAATAGAGGATAGATAAAATTTTCTTTATGTGAATGTATGTTGATATAAAGATATGATCTGCTTATGATTTCTTCATTTTTTTCTTTTCTCCATGCTGCAAACCTATCATATTAAAGACACAGTTTTACTGTGTGTGAAGTGTTGAACATTGCAGCCATTTCCAAGTCTGAATATGAAGTCATTTTTTAGAAGGAGTTAGGAAATTTTGAACATCTGAGGGAACTTCAGTACCCAAGATCATCCATAACGTCATTCATAGCCAAAACCAGTAGTAGAGCAAATAGTGGTCCAATTATGGCTTGAGTCTTTGTAGAAAGTGCTTACTTCACTTGATAATGCCCATTATTACAGATGCACTGATGAAATCATCTTTGCTACTTCAGCCAGGCTGGATTCAGTTCAACTTAAAGCGGTGAAACCACCAAGGTTGAATGAAGTATATTGTTTCTTGTTTTTATGAGCCAATAAATCCAGGCTGATAAAGTAAAGACTGTTGGGTTTGCCATGTCATGTTCCTTCCACGAAAAAAAAAACCCTCAAGGAAAACTCATTTTAACATAGTAATGAGGCAATAGAAACTCAGCCTCAGATGCTTTGAAAAAGTTCCCCAGAACTAGATGCCACCTAGTAGAGTGCATACACCTCCTTTGGCACTATGCAGTTGCCTTGATATGCAAGTTAACCATGTTGGATTATCATCAAAACTACTTCTTCCATGCCCTATTACCAACTTGGTTTCTGTCACAAGGAGATGCTACTTTTGAAGTATTTAAGCTGACTGTCACAATGCCAGTCAGCATTATATTTGGCCATTAGAGCTGGCTTGCCACTGTAAAATTGGAAGAATTAGCTGGGCGATCATGCCTAAAGCAGAAATAAGTTCTCCAATTGCCCTATTTTTACTTGATTGGACCAATAAGGGGTCCAGTGTGTTTGCCTGCTCTTATCTACTGTATGCTATGGTGTTATGTGAACCATTTGGAAGTTACAGGCCTTTTTTGAGAGTCTTGCTGTGTCCGCCTCTGGCCTGTCAAAGAATCGATTCCTTCTTGCCTCATGACCAGCCTTTCCACAAAGTTTTGTGTTATTACATAAAGTCATATGGAAGCTATTTGCCCTTCAGTGATGAGCCACACACCTGCACCATGCCTACCGTCATGCCCCCTTTGGCCAGTTGATATGGAAAATTAATCAGATCTGACACAGACACAGGCAAAAAGAGCAAATGGGATGAAAACAAAGTAGCTTTCCAGTTTTGTTGGCCGAGGCAAGGAACTGAATTAAGGAACTGAAAGATTCCAGTGGGAAGAGGGAAGGTCAGAAAAATTAAAACCTATCCAACAGGAAATCTTTTCACATGCATCCCAGTATCATGACAGGCATTCTCACAGCTAGGCCAGCGACTTGGTCCTGTATATGCCATATGCCAAAGAGAATGAGACAGATACACTCCATATAGGTGCATGTGCTCTACACCTCACTGCTGGAGAAAGTGGAGGAATTGTGAGCGGTGTTCTTCATTATAGCCAAATTTTTAAGTGGCTTCACACTCCCTGTTTGCCGTAAATCACATGCTGGAGAGGGTCCTGGGAGAATGACTGCAGGGCTGGAGTTAATTCACTTTGAGCTCATTCAGTCCAAAATGTAAATGGAAACTGAAATTCATTTGCTAATGTTAGCACATTCATTCTCAATTATTTCTAAACAGGTTGGACATGTGAACGTTCTAATGCCAGAAGCTCATGGTTATTTGAATTTTGAACAAAACCTGCTTTTTGAATTGATCAATGTGAATGGAATCCCTGATCACTTGATTGACTGATTGATTGATACATGTCGTCATGTGTCATGAAGGGCTGACGAGTGGGTGCTGAAGGGAATCTCAGGCTACATCTTTGGACTCTACCTGAAGAAGACGTTTGGAGTCAATGAGTACCGACACTGGATCAAAGAGGTACAAGTGTCAGTGTTTTACTGTCCAAAGACATTAAATGGTATTTGCTTTATAAAGTTTGATAGTAAAAGACTGATCATAGGGAGGGAGTTTTATGTCAGATTTTGAAGATGGAAGAGCCAAGAGGGCACTAAATGAGGCACCTTTGCAGCTTAATGCAATCTGTTCAGATTTGTTTCAAGTTAAGCTTTTTTTGCAAATAATTGCTATTATTACTATTGTAATTACTATTATTTAAAATAAATTTTCTCATTTCTCCATTGTTCCCTGTTTTTCTCCAGGAGCTGGACAAGATTGTGGAATATGAGCTGAAGACTGGCGGGGTTCTCCTGCATCCAACGTTCAGCGGGGGCAAAGAGAAGGACAAGTGAGAAAACTAATTCATTTTGGCTCAGTGCAAGGGAGAGAGGCAAAGAGAATGACAAAGCCCACCAACCTGTTTGATAATACAAGACTGGGATTGGGATTTTGGATATCCTAATATTGCGATTTGACAGAGTGTTGTCTTTTCCTGGTTTTAAATGATGCATTACAGTGAGGGGATACAATTTTACGAGCGTGTTAGGCTGTTCTGTTAATTACCTCTACCTGCTTGGTCATCATATCCAGCTTACTAATAACTGTTTATCAAAAATCACTTGTAAATAAATGTCTTATGAAGTCACTGGTAGTCATCCCCAACAATATCTTCACAGTGTGAGTTTTGGGGTATTCAGTCAAAGTTATTATGATGTTTGATTTTGTCCATGTCACCCGGCCCTGTATGTCAGACTGTGAGCTTTGTTCATTGAAGTAGGTCCAGTATCATTTGTTGTGCTTTCTGAGGCAAAATATAATCTTGTCCCAGTTGAGGGTGTTAGTGATGGTGGACCACAGAAAGTCGATTGCCTGAGCACGACCTCGCTGTGGCACTGTTAGTCTGCAGCAGATGATGAGCCGCTAAGTAAAATAAGTCCTCATCCCCACAGGTTTCAGTGTTTTAGCGGCACACCATGAGGTTGTCAGTAGCATCAGTCAGTGAAGAAATCTTTGTAATTAAGCTATCTGAAAATGGTTCTGTACGCCATGCTTTAGCTGAGATGATTCATGTTTCCTGCTTTTATGGTATGGAGCATCTTTGCTTTTTCATCCATTGTATTGCTGATTATAAGCCACAGCCACATGAGGTCTTATTTTTTCTTTAGTTTTGCGACAGTAATTGAATCCCAAACCTCCCAGTATTTGGGCACATACCCTCAAAACTGGCTTTGTACAATATACACCACATGCCCCAGCACAAGAGCTGGATATACTCCATATACCTCTGTACAGCCTTAATTGCAGGAGAGGAGGGTGTAATAGTAAGCATTGTTATTCATTGTAGCCAAATAACGTGCTGGCTGGCTCCACACTCTCTGTTTGCCATAAATCACATCCTGGCGAGGCCCCGGAGAATTTTAAACTAATCACATCAATACGTTGTCAGCGGCGGCTCGCTCCTCGTCAACAACTTGGCTAAACACTTTTATCCTATGGTGAGAGCAGGCTGGCTTGCGAGATTATTGCTACAGTTACTTTGGAGACTTGCTGATGTTTGCGTGTGTTTATTGGAGAGAGAGAGGGATTTGCATGGCCACACACAGAACATTTTCCCGGATTATACCAGCACTGAGCGCTGCGTGCTGCCTGTTCACGGCTGAACTGTAACTGTGGGTATAAATGACGATGTTGTCAACAGTTTGGCTCGTAACTCTTAAATCTGCAGCGGGGATGAGGTTAGCATGCTGGTTGTAGGGAGGGAGGAAGTGATAGAGAGGCTGCCAAAATGTGTTTAAATGTTGAAATCTTACTTCAACGTTTTTTATTGTACCTGCAGATGAAATGAAGATTAGAGAAGATTAGAGAAATGATGACTCACAAGTGCCTCCATAGTATTGTCAGCATTCCTCACTGCAACACAGGTTTTACATGTTTATCCATAGCATGCTGGTTGTCTGTATATCAGAAGCTATCATCACGTTCCTTGTTGAAGGTAATGCTGTCGAGCTGCAGGCCATCTTTGCTGGTGAGGCCTAGGATTTCTTCACTTTGAGATGACAACTATTTATTTTTCTTGTCTCCACAGTCCAACACCACACCTCCACTTCTCCATCAAGCACCCCCACACACTGTCATGGGAATATTACAAAATGTTCCAGTGTAAGGCTCACCTCGTGATGAGACTGATAGAAAATCGGATCAGCATGGAGTTCATGTTGCAGGCAAGACACGACCAGGATCCTCTTCCCTTCTCTTTGGCTTATATAACCATTTAGAACTGGTTTTGGTTAACCACACACTAAATGAGGGGGTGGTTCAAAATATAAAAAAAGAGAGAGAAAAATGGTTCAGTCTTTTCATTTGTTTTTGTGGTGTCCTCTGGGCTCCCCTCTTTTAGGTTTTCAACAAGCTCCTCAGCCTGGCCAGTACAGCTTCCTCTCAGAAGTACCAGAGTCACATGTGGAGCCAGATGCTTGTCTCGACTCATGGCTTTCTCAAATCCATCTCCAATGTCTCCGGCAAAGACATAGGACCTCTCATCAAGCAATGGGTGTATCCTTTTGTATAGTTTTGTGTTATTTGTATAACACATGGTAGTCACAGACATTATATTGTTTCCCAGTGACATTATACATACACCTTGAAGTGTCGCTGGAAGTTGGATATTACAGCAGAATCATATCTCAGGTTTGAATGTTTCACGTCCAGCAGCTCAAGTGAAGCTTTAGAACAAGCTTTCCAGATGCATGTGGCATATTGGGGAGAAAAAAAAAACTATTTACCCGTCAGTTTCCCTTACAGGGTTTGCTGGCATTGTTAGCCATTCTTAAAATCACAGGCTTCAATAACAAACTGCTCACAAAAAGTGAATTCCTTTACAAGTTTGTGGTTCGCCGTTTTGCTGTAAAACACTGGAATTAACCACATTACAATCACTAACACCATTCCACAGACAAAGAGACACAGGATCCTTGATAAAACAGTGTTTCCTTTCATTTTGATTGTAACCGCAGTGCTCTTGCCAACACTGGCAGACGTTTTCGGCCTTGACCTCTACTGTACTCAGAGACCAGAGTGCTGTGGTGAAGTTTTTTGGCAGTTTTGCCTTCAACAGGAAGAGAAATGTTCTGGAACTGGAGATCCGCCAGGACTACACATCATCAGGCACTCAGAAATATGTGGTGAGCATTTGTATACAAGAAGAGAATATGTGGCAAAAGTCTGTTGTCTGCCTGTGTCGAGGTCTGTTTAAATACGTAGGGCAGAATTTGGTTGGCTGGCACAGGACTGAGTGGGTTCAGTCTCCAGATAGACAAGGAACAGCAATCATGTTTTTCAGGTAGTTGTAACATCTCCACTGGTACCAATAAGTTGACATTTCATAGTTCATACAACAATAGTTTTATTTCCTCCAGCAGACACTTTTCACCTTTTTTTGTTTTTGTCATGGAGTTTCTCTGAAATTGCTGGTCAGTACTTTAAGGTTGGCATGCTGTCCAGCTATTACTTCAAGTGGTAATCTTTCATTTAAGAGAAGATTCAGTCTGTTTATCAAAACTGTGACATCACCTCGTGACTGCAGTGCACTTATTGCTCCTTCTCCCAATTGCACAAGAGCTGCAGCTGCAGCTGGCAAGCAACATTATAAATCTTTCCTGATATTTAAGAGTAAAAGTGATGAAGTCTTACATATTTGGCTGAAAGCAGAAACACCAAACTATGAAAGGCTAAGGAAAATATAAAAAGAGATGTCAGGATTTGCAGACTCTCTTAAAAATCTTATCATTCAAATATTCACTGTTATTGCAATTATTTGTTTAATAGTATCTTTTTTTCCCTGTAGGGCCCCATCAAAGTGACAGTGCAGGAATTGGATGGCTCCTTCAACCACACTCTGCAGATAGAGGAGAACAGCCTGAAACACGACATCCCCTGCCATTCGAAGAGCAGACGGTAAGTGCCATAATTATCTGAAGCAAACTGCTGCGAGAGTTGTCAAACGATATTATCTATCTATCAATCTATCTATCTATCTCTCTATCTAAATCTATCTCTAATATTTTTCAGTTGAATATCCTTGTGAATTATGACCATGGGATAAATGCTTTGTTTGGTTATGATGTGTTTGACTCGGTGTCTCCCGTTATGTGTTTGATGCTGTGGCCATTCTTCTTTCCGTCGTTGTCGTCACTCTTTTCAGTATACTGTGTAGTGAAGCAGAAGTGGCAAAAATCACAATAGAAAATATTTTTTTTTGACTTGTAGGTTTTGTCTTGACTAGTCACTGACTGTGTTGACATTTTGTGTTTATTTTCCCAGTAACAAGAAAAAGAAGATTCCTCTGATGAATGGAGAGGAGGTTGACATGGACTTGTCAGCCATGGAGTAAGACATTACACTTGTCTCTCTCTTTCTTAGTTCAGTCCTGCATCCTTCCTTCAGTCCTTTCACTCTCACTCTCCTGTTGTTTCCCTGCACTTATTTTTCTCCTTTATGATGGGCAGGCCAGTTGAAAACACATTTTATCTAAAATGATGGCCTGGCTTGTTCTGTCCAATCTCTTTCATCCAAACCCATCCTGTTCCTCACATCTTATGCGGCCACAGGCTGACTGCTGGATGTCCGTCTGACCCAATAGCATGACAGTGTCTTAGCTTTTGAGGCATCAGCTGCCGCCAGCAATGCAGTAAGACTTTCCATTGTCTCTCCCAAGCTGCTTCGCTCCAGCTCAGCAGCTTAGATCACAGAGTGAGACCTGCTGGGACCTGGCTAACCATACCAAATATTGTCAAAGCCTACAGCTGCATTGAGGTTAAGATGTGTCCCCAAATTATTATTGGCCGCACGAAAGCTCCAATAACTGGGTTAGACTGTCATCATGTTTTCCATATGGACTTGAGCATATCTCTCAATCGCATTAACCAACTGGAAAATTGGGAGTAATCCTAACCTTATGACTGTAAAAAGCATTAGGAAAGGCTGCTAGTATTGCAGGTACCTGAATGAGCTGTGTGGATGATGTTTACAGTCACTCTTTCCCTCTCTCTCTTCTGTCCTGTCCTTGGCAGTGCCGACTCTCCGCTCCTGTGGATCCGTATCGACCCAGACATGTCCATTCTGAGGAAGGTAGAGTTTGAGCAGTCTGACTTCATGTGGCAGTACCAGCTGCGCTTCGAGAGAGATGTAGTGGCACAGGTGAGTGAACCTATCGCAGGATTTCCACTCTGCCCATACCGCATTGTTTTGTTTGAACATATGTTCCTATATAAGTCAATTTAATTTCCTCCACATCCACATATACCAAATTTTCCTACATTATATTTAGATTTTGCCTATGCTTTTTTTTTTTGAACATTTTTTCTAAGCCAACTAATGGCAAAACACTGAACTCCTAACCTTTTTCTGCCAGCTGGCGGCTTCAGCACTTCACAGATGAGAACAATTTGTCCGTTATCTGTTTAAATAGGAGGAGGCTATCTCAGCACTGGAAAAGTTCCCAAATCCTGCCTCCAGACTGGCTCTGACTGACATCCTGGAGCATGAACAGTGTTTCTACAAAGTCCGCATGCAGGCTTGCTTCTGTCTGGCCAAGGTGTGTGTTTGTTTGTTTGTGTGTGTGTGTGTGTGTGTGTGTGTGTGTGTGTGTGTGTGTGTGTGTGTGTGTGTGTGTGTGTGAGTGTGAGTGGGTGTGCGTGTGCGTGAGAGGAAGAGAGAGACAGTGTCTACATTTGTGGGTGTTTTAGTAACAATGGAGCATTACCAGTGCTTTTACAAAAATCAGCATCTAGGCTGCACTCAGCCCTGCAAATGTAAAAAAGACAAGTGTCTGCAGCTCTTTAAAAAGTCTTAAGTTAAATTATCAAAATTTATGGAATCAGCATATACAAAAGCAATAAACCATATACATTGTAGTAGTGGTAGAAACTAGCGAACAATGAAACACTCTGCAATAAGTCAACAAAATATAACAAGATTAATAAAAATAGCAGTTTTCTTGGTAAGTTAGATGAGGCCAACACAGAATACTAGCCATAGGACATGGCACTTGCCTTTAAAGTGATTTTGTATTTATTTATGTATTTTTTGCTGCCTGTCATCCCAGAATTACAACCAGATGTTATGTAGACCATGTAAAGGAAGAGAAATAGTGGAGGCAACAAAAAGCTAATTATTTTGATACAGTAGCAACAAAAGATACCAAGATATCCCCAGACAGTAGAGCTGGGTGATATGGATAACATCAAATATTGCAAATATCTTTGACCAAACACCTAAGTAGTGATATTGTCAAGGTACTGTAGCACTGGCTGTTGGTGCTTTCATAAGATGGTAACAGGAAGGTTTCTGATAAAGAGTCATCAGTAATGTGGATATGATGGACCAAGCAGGTAGAGACAAATATCAGAACAGCTAGAGCAGTCTAAGTTCAGAAAATTGCTTGCCTTTACTGTTATTCAGCCTTTAACACAAAGAAATTACTACACTTACTCACCATATGACAATATCTGAAATCCCAGCCTATACTGGTCTCAAATCACAATATCAGTACAATGTCAATATATCACCCAGCCCTACCATATGGCAGGCAATAGCTGCTGCCTGGTATTCTACCCAGTGCCCTAGGTGGAATACCAGGGCTATATGTCCTTTTATTTGAACTGCTAGAAACAATCATAGACAAAAGAGCCAAAAATAATTTTATTTAACACATTTTACTTCATTGGTACATAGCAACGTGACACCAATGTTTTGCCGTTGTGCCTTATCCCATGTGAAAGCAGCATAAGCTCTTTAGGCTGAGCCATCCAAAGCCTAGGGCTCTAGAAGCCAGAGAGCTAATGTTTTTTGGTTGTTAGCCTAGACTTAAGTTGTAAAATGTGTCAAAGATCCTCATGTGGTTTAGGTCCTATTTGGCATGCCATAGCCCTATTGAGAAAACCACCTGGTCTTGTCTCCCGTTTTTTCCATTTCACTCATTTGTTTTTGGTGTGCGTTTAGTGTTCAGTTTGTTTCAAATTGGTAATGAAAACATCTTCAAAAAATTTGAAAGTAACAGAGAGAATAAGGATGTATCGAGGAAAGAAAGGAAATAAGATGGAGGGAGAGGCGATGCAAGGGTTTTTGAAGAAATATGGATGGATTAGTAGATGAAAGAAAATGGGGAAATAGGAGAAATGGCAAGGACTTAAGGCAAATGATTGAGAGTTTGGGAGGTCTGTATAAATCATGAATGGAGGGATGAAAGGGAGGGAAAGATAGAAAAGATATGGCAGGCTCACAGTATCACTCCTATCTCCTAGTTAATAGAGTCATAGAAAGTCCTTGAAATTAGTATTAGGATTGATATTTTGTTTCTATCAGGATTCAGGGGCATTTGGACACAGAACTCCCCATTTTTAATGGGACATCACAGTTATGCTGCCTTTTAAAATCTCTTTTTGCTCATGTTTATTTGCCTCTCTCATCTGTATACCAGTAATGATTTTATCAAAAAAGTACAAAATAATGTATAGTTCAAAGAATTTTGTGCAAAGATCTGCATTTTCAGTATGCAGTCAACATATTGGTCACCAACCAGTGAGGCCACCCACTAGTTTAACCCTCCACATACTTCTACAGCTCAATTCAACTCAATAATCCTATTCTCTGGCGACAGAAAAGCTTATTCTTTGGATTTGGCGTATTTCAGCCATAACCCCATTGGATTTCCTCTGTTCGACTTCCACCTGAACCAATATTTTCATAACATGATAAACTGAGTGGAGGTTGAAATGGCAATGCTTCAGCTCTTTCATTAAGTTGCTGTGTTTGGCCACAGAACCCTCAAAAGACTTCATCATAATGGCTCCAGCATCGAGAAAGCACACACACACAGAGACCAACGTATATACACTCAAACAGAGATACGTGTCCACTCTCGCATGCACTCACAAGCACGCTCTCACACACTAACACATTCACACAAAGTCTGACCACAAAGTGAAATATGATTAAGGCTTTCATTGAACGTCTAATGGACTTGGCTACATAATGATTAATTGGGATAGACTTTGGTTGAATGCTATTGGTAGGAAGTGTTGGAAGGAAGGAAGCAGGAACAGCCAGGGGGTGAAAAATGAGGCACTCTTAAAAAAAAAAAAAAAAAAAAAAAAAAAACTGACAAATGCATATGCATTAAAAAAAAAAAAGTACACACTCGTGCCTGTGTGCACGCACACACACACACACACACACACACACACACACATACATGGATGTGCCTCTGAGGACCACTGGCTTTGCCGCTCTCTATTTACCTAACCAAATGACAACATCCTGTGTCGGTGACCCTTAGCCCCATATTACCACATTAATACAAATCCCCCCAATATCTTTTTGGAACCCAAAGACCACTGGAGCCGCAGGTCTGTATACCTGTGGAAACCACATATGCTGCTCATGTATACATTTACCATTTACTTTGCAGTGCAGTTCTCAAATACTTGCCAGATTTATTGTGGACAGCAAGGAGATTATTATAAGTTACATCTTTCTTGAATGGTTAGTTGGGTTCCATTGTCAGTATTTCTTATGTAGCTGCCATAAAACTTTTGAAAGTGTGGTTTATGAGGCTTAGATATACATTTTACACTTAATTTGCCCTGTAGAAACCTTGAATATATAATTTGCCAGGTTTGCCGTTATACTGTGCTGGCAGCAGATATTGTCTTCCACATGCAGAAGTTGAGCTGAAACACATGGGCATGATTTATATAAAATTGTGTTTCACTTTTGTCCATGTTTGTGCATCCCAATCCTCAGATTGCCAATGCCATGGTGAACACCTGGCAGGGGCCTCCAGCTATGAAGTCTCTGTTCACTCGAATGTTCTGCTGTAAGAGCTGCCCCAACATTGTGAAAACCAACAACTTCATCAACTTCCAGAGCTACTTTCTACAAAAGGTACACACCTGCCCTGACATGTACAGTTAGTAAAAGACTCACTTGTGCTCAAATATGTCAAGACCAAAAGATTCAGAGAGTTCACTCACCAGACAGTAGACAGAAACTAGAATTTTCTCACTTAAGACCATTGTTTTAGCCTTGCCAGAAACACATACAGTGGTGGAGAAAAGTTTTCGGACACCCCATGCATTTGTGAAATATTGCATTAAGAATCACTCTTAGGTCTTCAAGTGCAATTTCTTTTAGTACAGTCACAGCCAAAATACTAAACAAATCCTAAAAAAGCCATTAAAAACTTAAAATTGATTGGTTCCATAAAAATACATAAGAAATTTTGAGTATTGGGTCATTTTGGTACCAGTGATGAAGGTCGTTCTTTTTATTAAAAGACACAATTTTTGTTGCCAAGCTTCTTGTCTATATAAAGCCAGCACATTTGAAAGTTCTTCAGACACAAAAATGGCTAAAACAAGGAACCTAATGCAGGAAACACGCCTGAAGATAAAGATTCTCAGCCAGGAAGGGTACAGCTGCCACCAGATAGCCAGGAAGTGCAGATGCAGTCCTTCAGCAGTTGGATACACTCTGCAGAAATATAGACGAACCAACAGCTTGGAAGACAAACCAAGATCTGGGCGTCCAAGGGTTTCTTCAGCAAGAAATGACCGCATCCTGATCCGCATGTGCAGGCAAAACCACCGAATGACATCACAGGAGCTTCAGCAGCAGTGGTCAAACCAAACTGGTGTCCAGTGTTCCACCCACACTGTACGTGGCCGACTTTTAGATCATGGCTTAAGGTCCTACAAGGCTATCAAGAAGCCCCTGATCAATGAGAGACAGAGGTTAGCCTGGCGTCGTTGGGCCCAGGCACACAAGAACTGGACAGCCAGGAACTGGAAGAAGATTCTGTGGTCAGAAGAATTTGTCAAGAATTTAGTTTTGTTAGTTTTTCTTGTAAACAATAAACAAAAAATATAATTTGTATTTGTTTGTATCTGTCTAATGCAGCCACACCTTTTGAAACACAAAAAAGATTTTTCCACAAATATTTCATAATAATATTTGAGATTGTGTAAAATTTTAAGGGTGTCCGAAAACTTTTTTTCCACCACTGTGTAAGGCAGTGTACCACATTAAAGGGTCTTGTGAAATTAAGCTGACAATCTGTTACTCTCTTTATCTATCAACTACATTAAGACATATTTAGAGGGCTCTACCTCTTACCCGTTGTTCCTTTGTTTTCCATGTCAGACAATGCCAGTTGCCATGGCGTTGCTCAGAGATGTCCAGAACCTCTGTCCCAAAGACGTCCTCAACTTCATCCTCGACCTCATCAAGTACAACGACAACAGGAAAAACAAAGTAATCACACAAACATGTACTCACATACACTATCTCTCGCATTCATAAATCAATAACTTCTTGCCTAGTCTTGATCTGGATCTGTGTGTTTTCATTCCTCTTTATCCCCTGTTCCCGTCTCTCTCTAGTTTTCAGACAACTACTACCGTGCAGACCTGATTGAAGCTCTGACAAACTCTCTGACCCCAGCCATCAGCATCAACAATGAGGCGCGAACAGTGGACAATTTAAATGCGGATGTTCGCCTCATCTTGGAGGAGATTACAAGATTCCTTAACATGGAGAAACTACTACCTAGCTTCAGGAACACCATCACTGTCAGGTAGAGAGGGGTGTGTTTTTGCTTGCGACGGCACTGGTCAAGAGTAAAATGTACCATTATATCTACAGTTGGCACTTCAGAGGGTCCCCTGTGTACATTTATACTGTAAATATCTCTTGTTAGTATCACACAGACTGCTGTAACCTGTTCATATCAGTTATAAAAGCACTCAATTGAACGCAATTGAAATAAATGTCAGTTACAACCCTTTCTTGCACCTTATGATACCTGAAAATCACAGCTTTGCTTTTCCATATATTCCCTCTCTAAGCAGATCATTATAGACCAGCTTGCAATAATATGTGGAACTTGAGGTTTTTGCTGATTTGAAATAGTTTCTTGGTGAAGCCATTTTTTGAAGGCCAAAATGATGTAAAATGCTTTTATCAAGGTAGACTGAATATTTCTAAAGACATATTTATTGCCAGTTAGAATAAAATATACATCCAGTGTCACCCAAATGCAGTAAGAATAAGCAGGAAAGGCAAAATTGTGCCACTTACATGTCATACAAAGCTCAAATCCAATGTGAGAGTGAAATCCATTCATACACATGTACAGTGATAAGCAATGCTTGTTTATTGTCCACTTCTCTCTCTCTCTCCAGTTGTCTGAAGGCAATCCGCCAGCTTCAGAAGAACGGTCATATTCCCAGTGACCCGTTGCTCTTTAAGTCCTATGCTGAGTACGGACACTTTGTCGATGTTCGCATCGCTGCGCTGGAGTCTGTGGTGGATTATACCAGAGGTACTGCGTTAAACACATGCTCAGCAGCTCTCACCTTATAACCCACTCTTCCATCATCGTCTTGTACTGACAGGACTGGAACCCAACATTGTTTTCTGCTGCTGTAGCCCATCCAGCTTCAGGTGTTTTAAGATGTGCAGCCTGAGATTCTGCACATCACTGCTTTACTGAACTGTTAAACCATACTCATAGTTTGCTTGTCATCTGTAGTCCTGCATTTCTCTCACCTTTTTCATTCATAGTTTCATCAATGAGGAAGATGCCCATAAAATTGATTTTGGCACCCACAAAACTGCCAGTGACGTGAATGTTTTTTTTTTTTTTTTTTTAAATTTAATTTAATTTTTTTTATTTAATCACAATCAATCACAATTCTAGATACTATAGTGCAAAAATCTGAGTATGGCGGAACAGGCATGTCCAGTGATCATATTACATCATGTGTTTTTTTGGTCTTTTGGAACATTTAGGTTTTATTTATAGATGATACTGAACTGAAGGAGGGAGCTGTTGGCTTAGATGTGGAAGTAAATTGAATTAAATGGGCAGTGAGTGTATACTCAAGGTATATAGATCAATCCTTATGTGCTTTTTTGCTGCAATTGAATTTTATTTTGACAAATGTGTGTAAATGGTGTGTTTTTCCTCCAGTTGAACAGAGCTCAGCAGAGCTGCAGTGGCTGCTCAACATGGTCCAGAACGACCCAGCTCATTATGTCAGGTTAGCTGGCAACTAGCATGCACACACACATGCAGACCTCTTTGAATGGATTCACTCTCAGTTTCATAAACACTTTGTCTCTACAAGCTGTTTCAACTCATTCATACGCTCACACTCAGTCTGTCTCTTTGTTGCTGTTTTACTTGCCACATGGTCGGTCTGACTGTGTGCCACAGCATGTTATTACATCTCTTCCTGTCTTTGCTGTAAAACTTTAATTTAATGAATAGTTTCAAATAAGCAGAAGTTTTGGTGTAATTAAAAAAAAACAAAAAACTCCTATGAACTTCATTAAGCTCATAAACCCTTCTAGGCAGCATTTGTGTTATGAGGGCGATTAGTAATTTTTACCTCAGGCCACAAGAAGTCTGCAATGAACATGTGTTTTTCAAAGACTGCTTTTGAAAAACATCACTCTCAAAGTAATTGCCCAAAGGAGGCTTTAGTCACTGCTCTGCAGATTTTTGTTTTTTAAATATATGCTTTTTGTTTGTTTTCCAATCAGACACAAGATCCTGGGCATGCTGGCTAAGAATCCACCCTTTACAAAAGCAGCAGACTCAGGTCTCTGCAATGAAGCCCTGGTGGACCAGCTGTGGAAGCTAATGAACTCCGGTAAGATACCTAACCTATGGGTAAAGGATGACGACAAGATATAAAAATCTTTCTCTGATATTATGTTGTTTTGCCATAGAGTAAATGAATTTCATAAAGGTTGCACTGCACTGTTGTATCTGTTGAGCACATGGAGCAGATATCCATACACACAGAGCACAGAACATGTTTATATACACACACATGCACTCCAAATATAACACAAGCATATGGAGCACGTGTAACAAGAACATGTTGGTATGTTCACCAAATAAGCATGCATCCACACACATACATGCACAGACTCAGACAAATAAGTGGCAAGGTGACAAAATGGTTGGTACAATCAATATTAAAAAAAAAAAAAAAAAAAAAAAAAGCAGGCATGACACTTGTTTGTAGAAAAATGTTTGCAGCTCTAGTTATTCACAATGATGTTTCAGCCACAGGCCTTCATCAGATTATGCATGCACGGTAGTAAATATATATTCTCATGTACGCACAATACAAAAAGTGTATGGACACATACAAGCATACTTACACAGGGGAAGGTTTGAATTAGCCTCACATGGAGCAGCTGTTTATCACTTTTTGTGATCTAAAAGAGTTGCTCAGTTCTTGCATTGTGCAGCTGACTGATAACTGGTTCCAAATTGAGAAAGTTTAGTTTAGTTTGGGGTTCTAACTTTTTAAAATATATTTGAGTCTTGTGATTATGGGGCCAGCAAGAAATTATCTGTTCCAACCAGAAATAGAGGAAATAGAATATATGACACAAGTTCAATCCATGCATGTTCATTATTTATTATTGAATCAGCAGTCACAATTTATGAAAGTGAGAAAGAATTTTATTCACAAACATATTTCCGTTATTTTCAGCTTGGACAAAATAGAGGTCATTCTATCTGAATGAAACCGCTTTCACAATGCAGCAGAGGCGTGTACCCTCAGCAGCTTGTTCATTACAGCTACACAAAGAGATGAATATGTTTTTAGTTCAGCTTGCAAGAAACTATTCTTTCCCTTCATTGTTTGACCCATTAAACTGTATACTGTATCCAAGCCAGCAGTTCCACAGAGTGCTGCCTATGGCATGGAAAAACTCCTAAAAAAAATTCCTAAACACCATCTCCTTTCAGGTTTATAAGACAGTCAGACCACTGACAGAATGTTGTTTGACAACCTGCTGGCGCTGTCTACAAGATATTGGGTAAATGTAATCACAATGGGCTCCTTCTCACAGATCCCAGTGACATGTGGTCCATGTTTTTATGTGGCTTAATGGCATGGCACTAATATGTCCAGTTTTAGGGGGTTGATTCCTACTGAGACCTGACTACCACAATCGAAATATTTGATACCTTTTTCTAATCAGTCATATATTATTACAGTCATATGAAATATTTCTGGAAATTGTTGCCCATTGGAAGAGACAGCCAGGAGAAAAGCTGGTTTACCAGACAGATTGTTGAGTGTTGCATGGGTGACTTTGGGGTTGCCTTGTTTTATCAGGCTTTTTGCTAATTATATGCTAAAGGCTTCCATTCCACATGTTCTTCAGATGGTACAGCACCAGCACTGCCAGACAATCCCTCATAATAAAAATTATAAATTGATAAAATCAGTCATTGTCCTATAAGTCTGTTTGGATAAAAACATTCAATGACTGATGTATTTTATCATGGAAAAAAAACCCTACATTTTTTTTTCTTTGAAATGAAGAAAAGGAGAGAAAAATTAGTTTCCAACTTCCACATATGTTTGACTGGACATACTTCTGTCAGACCATGAGAGAGAAATCTCCTGTTGCACAACTTGCTGACACTGTTTCACCGTTCTCTGTAACCCTCTATAATAGAACCCAAGGGGTTTTGAATTAACTTGAAAAGCAATCACACTGAGGAATCGGTTCTGTCTTAAATGCTTGCCTTTTCTTTTCAAATGTGTAACACAAAA
Source organism: Myripristis murdjan (assembly GCF_902150065.1). Lineage (NCBI taxonomy): Eukaryota > Metazoa > Chordata > Actinopteri > Holocentriformes > Holocentridae > Myripristis > Myripristis murdjan. The sequence goes on along the minus strand of NC_043995.1, from coordinate 11,236,889 downwards.
CTTGTGTGCTTCAGTCAAGTGGTTGGCAGACCTTTCTTTGCACCATTCACTCGAAGAAAAGGAACAAAATTCTAAACTTCAAACAGTTCCTCTTGGAAAGAAGGTAGAATGAAGCAGAAGAAAAGGAGTGATTCACTAATGTACACAGTTCAAAGCACTCATAGAATGTATATGTCCAGCAATGGTCCTGACAGTGAGTCCTGACTTTCTTTACAGAGTTATGATTCTTTCAGTGTACAAGCGGGTGAAATGTAAAACCTTAGGGTCCTTTGCTCGGCACACTTCTCGGTCATCCGCCAGGTACCATCATTCCTTGCGCCTGCACTCTGTCCTTCAGTACATCTCCTGGAGGCAAAGCAAGTAGTGGCAGTACTCCAATCAATCTTGTCCTCACGCTGCACAGTCAGCTCCATGAGGGGAACTCTCTTGGCTTCCCCACTGACACACCTTTTCAATTTGTAATTATGCACCACTCTTCTCCATTGGGAATTTCAGCTGTTTGCCCAAGTCAGCCTCCATGTTTGACATCATTCCTGATTTTCAGGCTGTTACTGCTGCCCTTGTGCTGCTTCCCTATGCTCTCCTTTACCTTGGACCTGGATTTGTTAGAGGGTTCTGTCAAACCATCTATGCATATCGCCTTATAATTTAGCTGTATTGCCTCATTTATTCAGTGTTCACTTATGCCTGTACTTGTGTGTGACTTTTTCAGCCTGACTGAAGATGTTCTACATCTGCATTTGTGGTTCCATTAGAACTGTGTAGTAGAAGCCATCAGACAATAGCGAGATTTTTGCAGAAAAACTACTGCTTTAACTGTGTTTTGTGGCGATAGCTTAGAAAAGATGTAGTGCAACAAAATTTGTCCACAGTCCCCTGCTGTCGCTGCTGAACCTGTTGTTAAATGGGAGCTGCGTTGAGACTGTGAAATCTGCCTTTTTCATTGTGTTTACAATGCCAGGCAAAAAATGAGCTCCATGTCCCTCGTGCTTCCTTAAAAGCTGGACTTTTCTCAAGTGTAAAAGTGCTCTGTTTTACCTAAAAAGATGCTGCCTAAAAAGTGCTGTGACTTTCTAAAGTAGCCGTTTTCCATCCAGTCCCCATTAGGGGCTGGGTAACCCTAGCCCTAACCCTCAAGTTTGTCTTATTCCTTCTTTATAAACCATTGATTGTTATATTCAGTCCTGGACAGAAAAGAGGTACTGTTGTTTTCAGTGCCATAACTCTCCCATACACACGGCTCTGCCTCTTTCTATTGTGTCCTCAGGTTTCATTAATTCGTTCTCTTCCAGGGGGTCCTATGTGTCGGTCAGCTAGCTAGACAGACTGTGCCAGCTTAGTCTGCCAATCCAAATACACAGTGCCTCAAAATCCAAATATAAGAATATGTTCATAAATCCGTATTCTTGTAGACAGTTCTGTACTTGTTGCAACATACCTGGTTTGTTGACTTGTAAGCATTAAAAATGAACAAAAATATTTATGATCAATACTTAGAATGCTACAAATTAAAATTTTGTTTGTTGGTCCATTAGTGTGGGTGGCTGCTGGGTAGCCAGGCTGTTCTGGCCAAGTCTGCCAATCTAAATACACAGCGACCAGAGCGTGGTAACGTTAATACTATGGTACGAAAATGTGTTGGTTGTTTTACTCGTCTCCCTAACCCGCGACCCCCCATGTGTTAAACACACACAGAAGGATGGTGTTTCGGTGGCTGAAGGTCAGTGCTGTGCAAACATGAAGTTAGAGTGCACTCTGTTGCTGTTACAATAATTTATTTGAAACTATTTCCAAACCCACAAACCAACCCCCCATGTTAGCCTTGGGATTGTCAACATCAGCAATATTGGGTGTTTAATTTATTCCAGCTATCAAATACTCGTACACTAATGACTCACTTACAATGATGCATTCAGAGCTCATGTCACTGAGGGTTGATGATCTTGTATTTTCACAGTGTGACGAGTGCTCATGTTTCCTCTGTGGGAACAGTGAAATAAAAATGTGGTAGAAGAAAATGAAATGCCTCCTTGAGCTCAAGATTAATTGGGTCTCTGTGGCAATCTGTCTCCCCCAACCTCAATGTCCCTCTCTCTTCCCGCACTCTCCCCTTCCTTCTCCTCCTGTTTCCATTTCCTACCTCTCCTTCTTTCCTTCTCCCTTGTCCCTCCCTTTGCCTGTCACTCACTGTCCCCTCCCTCTTTGCAATTCACTGAATCTTCACTTTATTTTTTATTTTCATGTTTACATTGTCTTATTTAGTCTCCCTCCTCTCCTCCCTCTTCCACCCCTTACACACCTAACCCTTATCAGGCCTTCTGGGTCCACTGTTAATTCTGACAGGTATTTGAATTTCAGTTTACAGTCATCTCAGAGGCACTTCAAATCTTTTTAGTCATTTCAGTCAGTTTTATCAAATGACAGGACACTATTCTAAAAATACTGTTGCATTTTCTAAGCTTCCTTGGCTTAATTTGTTCTGGCCAGTTCCCTTGTTTGGAGGGTTTTGCAATGAGTTGATTTTTTGTATTGCAAGGTCGACTCTTACTCTCAGCTGTGAGTCGGGTACAGCCCTATAATATATATGAGCATCATTTTTAACACTGTATTAACTTTATACCTGAAACGATGCAAAGGATAAACCATGTTTGTCTGTGCAATGCGCTCAAGGACAACTTTTAGCAGGAAATGTGAGGCAATGCAAAGTGACCCGACTGTCTACCTCAGATGGGCCCAGGTCGGCTTGGTGTGCTTCCATCTTTCATGACTTCCCGGTTGCACAATTACACAGTGAACCTTCAGTACACTGGTTGTGTCTAACCTCTCTCCTTTTTTCTTCCCATTCCTTTCCTTTTCCCCAGGTACCTCTCATGACTGGCGGCTGCGCTGTGACGCTGTGAACCTCTACTACACCTTGTTTGGTCTGACTCGGCCCTCCTGCCTGCCCTTGCCAGAACTGGGTCTGGTGCTCAACCTGAAGGAGAAGAAAGCTGTGCTCAACCCCACCATTAAACCTGAGCTGGGGGTTGGCACTATTATGGACACCCCTGCCAGTATTGGCATCCATGGCATTGGCATGAGCTACTCCACGGTAAGTGACACACCAAGTGGATAGAGACGGGGGCGGGGCCAGTGCACTGTCAGGACAATCAGTTCAGTCCATATAGATACTCCATTCTGTAACCAGTTATAGGACATTTTATAATTTACCGTTGAGCCTATTCCTTGATGGGTTGGCTGTGACAGAGTCCTGTGGAATGTTTGTACTATTGGCCAAAATGCGGTGTGGCAGTGGGCGTGGCCTATCACAAAAAGGTACATTACTTCCAAAAGGATTCACATACCTTTGCCAAAACTTTGTGGAAAGCGTAGTCATGGGGCAAGGAAGAGCTGATTAACCTTTCATGCCAGTTGGCCAAAAGGTGGTGTGGTGGTGGGTGTGGCTTATCACAAAAAGGTACATAACTCCAACAACAAAAATACTCCCTAAATCAACCACACACACATAACTGTTTGTTTGAACTACATCATTCTTAGCTGATTAGTAAGGAGTAAGTGGCCACATACTTAAAGTGACCATGCTGACAAACAAACCAAGAACCTGCTGCCAGTTTCTCAAAAATACTGACAGCAAAATTGTTGAAAGGAGTCATGTTAAGTGACCGGTTAGTCTGCTTAAGAACCATCGCCCCTCCTTTACTGGGCTGGTTCCACTGACAATACTTTTATATACTCAAATGAATTCTGCATTATATTTCCCTAGGAGGATGTAAAATGAGATGGGAGCTTTTACTTCACTTGAAGGTAAAACAAGTAAGCTATTCCACACTTGACAGTGTCATTTTGCCGACTTTGTCCCAGGTGGATGAGGAGCCAGACCCGATTGCATCAGGAGTGTGTGGTGTCGGCCAGCCTCCTCAAGGGCTGAAGAGGAAGGCTGAGACTCCTCTGGGCTCTCCTCCAGAGCCAGGACAGATACTGCAGCAGCAAGACGAAGATGGGAGCAGAGGACGCTACAAAATCAGGGTAAAAGACTTAACTTTAGGTCACATTGTCTTTTCTCTGTTCAGTTGCTCCCAGTTTCCTGTGTTTTTTCTAAAATGTTGTGTTTTGCTTTACTAGAGTGATATTTGCAGTTTTCTGCTGGCCCGTTAAATAAGTCACTACCATCCAAAGAGATCACATTATTCCATGCGACATTTTGTTGCCTCAGGCGATTTTTTGAGAAATGGCAGATGAATGGAAGCAAATGGATTATAGCGAGGTATTAATATGTTGCTATTGTCTCTCTCGCAGTTCAACACAATGGAAGAGGAAGACATTGATATGGAGACGGTTCACGACAGCCAAGCTTTCATACACCATCACCTGAATCTGCTTGAGAGACCGTCCACACCAGGTCAGCACACACATATCCACTGTCAATCTGTCATACACATCACATAAATGCACTGAGAAATACCCACATACGGTAACAGACTCAAATGAATCCTCCCTCTCTTATCAGGCAAAGAGCCACCGTCAGTCGAACAGCCCATGCTCTCCATGCCCGCCACTCCTGTGCCCTCATTCTCCAAAGAGACCACCTCCTCATCCTCCAAGCACGGAGGCGAGCACGGCCACCATCACCACCACCACCACCACGAGCACAAGAAGAAGAAGAAGAAACACAAGCACAAACACAAGCACAAGCACAAACACGAAAGCAAGGACAAGGAGAAGGACAGAGAGAGGGACAACTCCCACGCCTACAGCAACAGCCCAGCCAGCGGCAGATCATTGCGCTCGCCTTCTCTGTCTGACTGAATTTCTCGAGGGACATTTGTTCCCCGGCTCCTGTACAGCTGTTTGTCTGATTTCATTTGAAGTCACAGCCACTGTCTGTGGACAGTTTGCAGTTTTCTTCCACTCTCAGGTGAATTAACTTAGCGAAAACAACCCCTTCAAACACAGTGAAAAACAAATCAAACAACAATTAAGGATTTGATGAGGCTAAATAAACTTTATCCACAAATGTTAGCAATATCAATGGTACAGTCAAGGCTAAGTCTTTGTTTGGATACATCTCATATAATGTGCTGAGGCATTCATTTGACGCAGCAGCTGCCGGATGTAATCATTTCACAGTAGACAGTTTACATCCCTCAGAGTAATCATTTGGTGTGTTTTTTGCAGACACAAAATGGCAAAAGTGTAGGCAACGTAGTTTTATTTAAAATGATAGATATTCAATACTTAGTATTTTAAATGTAAAAGTATTATCAGTTACAGCTACAAAAGTGTTGCCAATTCCAGCAGTGTACATGTACTGCAAAATGTGTGGGTTACATATTGACTTGCATACCAGTGATTTTCTGTTCGCAGGCATTGGAAGCATGATAACTGAGGACAGTTGTATCAGGGGATACTTATTTTGGCAATTGTTTAAGGAAAAATATTCTGGAAAGTTTCCAGTGGAAACCTTTATGAGTATGATTATACAAGTGTTGCAGTCCTTACACACAAATTGCATCACTGATTCCTCAGCATTTCTGCATTTGTGATGTCTGCCAGTAGCATCGCAGAAACAGTAATGCACCTTGTGGGGAGGAAAGTGGAACCCCGGACTGCGGCTGCACAGTGTCATTAAATCATGCAGAGGCGTCCCTGTGTCCCAACACCACACACAAACACCCTGCAGAAGGAGTTCCTGTGCTCTCTACACCGCTTCCCGGCCCCTCTGAAGCAGCAACCACATACACCTCTCTCCACAAACAGACTCACACACACACTTTCCCAACCCCGTGCACTTTTCTCCCTGTGCAGACACCACTCTGGTGCGCCTCATCCCCACAGCTCCATCCCAACATTCAATAAGTGGCTTGTGATGGGGACCTTGATGGATCGCGGTGTGGATTTAACCATTCTGTTTTGACTGGGCCTCTGGCGTCTTAACAGTTCATAACGGTCTGCAAAAATTACATTTCGGAGTTTACTCACAGCTTAAAATCAAACAGACCAGTTTAACTGCACTGTAGAATCGAAACTCAAGTCATACTAATATTGTTTATTTTATTTTTTTACTGTAGTGATCACTCATAAGCCATGCATTTCTACCTATGAATGTTTTAACTAGAATGGACCCAGGCAACAATGGAGGGAGTTAAACTGGCTCAGATGTTAGTTTGTAACATTTAGTGGCATAGATCTGATGATCACTGTCTAAATGGGGAGCAGGTAGGCATAATTGAATTTTTCCCATTTAGATTGATCAAATTTGTGCCTCAAAGATGTTTTCCTTTTTAAATGTGGCCTTCATTCTAATTTCATCTCTTCCTTGCCTAAATAGGGCAAAGTTACCGGATTGAAATAAGTTGGTACAGTATGTACTGTGGCTGACGCTTACGCTGGCAGCCATGACACCCTGAAAAGAAACTGTAGGCCCTGTCAACAGGATTCCCACTTGTAGCTTTTAGGATACTTTGGGGGAAATACTGGGTCCAAAGTGATTTTATGCTCAGTTTTTTCCTGCTGTTTTGTCTTTTACCTTGTTCAGACTGTAAACTGTTACCCTAAATATACAAAGTACTAGGTCCACTTGTTTAAAAACTATAAGCCTTGTTGGTTTTTCACGTGAACTCGACTCAGTCGTGAAGGAGAAATGCAGATGAACATAACTGGTTGATTGATTAATTGATTGATTTGTATTCAAAAAGGTTGAAGCTTAGTCTTAGGACCATGGTTCTAATAACTTGTACACTTTTTTTGTAGGATACATTGTTATTAGTATGTTTAAAAAAAATAAAGTGATTGAGATGTTTTTTTTATGTGTCTGTGCAGAGGGATTTGTATATTGAGGCCTTTTTTGTAAAATGAGTTACAGTGTTGAATCAAGGATCTTAATTTCACAGTCCATAATGCGACAGTTCACCATAACTTGAAAATAACATAATGTACACCCAAGATGTCTTTTTGAACTTTTCCCACCTGAAAACGTCAACATCATAATCAGAATCAGTATCAGTATCACTTTATTTGCCAAGTATAATAAATGAACATGAATTTGTCTCAGTCTCTCAACATTACATAAAGACACACTGTAAGAACAGGAAAAACCTACATCCAGTAATATTTACTATGTTGGAAAAGTAGGGTTGAATGAAAAACAAGTCTTGCAACAGAAAGATGGACCTGTAACTGATGGAAAAATAGAAATTTATAGACATGTGCTCATACATTTAGTTGCAGGTCACTTGTATAAAGCGGAACTCTGTCTTTAGAACTGTGATTTTTTTTAACAAAGCATTTTCAATAAATATGCCTTCACAAGCGCATCATAAATGAAACGATTCAGGAAATCGTGATATAGACAAGAACTTATGGCCCGTGACAAAACAAGACTTTAACCAATATACATTTTGAAGTCCGATATGATGTTTTTGGAATGAAACTGCCAGTTGTCAGTCAAGTATGTTTAAATTCAAACATTTTCATTGCCAGAAATTCCAAGTATTTATTGTTTCCTCCAGATTTTTATTCTTGGCAGGGTGTAAAGCCTCTAAAATGACCATCACGGGACAGTAAAACTCTCCACTGAAATTCATACAGGTGAAATTCTTTTTGGTTGGCTGGCAGGTCTCCAACACTGCTGGGGCAGGTTTTATTGCAGGCTGTGCAGGCTCACTCTTTTGAAGCTCACCCCATCGACAGGCAGATATCGGCCTGCTACATCGGTCTTAACCCCCAGCAACCAGTCAAATCCATTTGAATAAGTAAATAAAATGCATTGATTCAAGGCTATAAATAAGGCTGTTTTTCCAGCTCCTGGATGGCTGACTATTTTCAAGATGCAGTGTTTTCCTCTGACAGCTGCTGTAGGTGTCGGGTCCACTTAGCAGGAGAACTAGCAGGGGTTGCAACAGGAAATGAGTTAGATCTGCTTCAGCCCCTGCTGTGGGGCCATAACATATGTGGTTAGTGTGTGTGGTGTGTGCGGGTGAGTGCTTGCCTTGTGTTTGAAAGCTTGACAGTTTTAAGGGTTAGTATCCTGGGTTGACCTCCAATCTTTGATCCCCCCCTCCACACACACACACACACACACACACACACACACACACACACACCACTCTACCCCCACAGCCAAAGGGTTTAGCAACTTCCAGTAGACTGCTTGACCCCAATACTCTCTCTCTCTCTCTCTCTCTCTCTCTCTCTCTCTCTCTCTCTTTCTGCATATGCACAAATAAATGGCATGATATTACCTCCTTCCCCCCTCCAGCCGTTCTCTTTTCCTCCTCCCTGTCTCATCAACCAGCTCCTCGCCAGATAAAAACCCTCCTCTCGGCTCCAAACCAATAAGAACCTGGTGCGCTCCTTTCAGCCTCCTCCTCCTCCTCCTCCCTGCTCTCTCCAACGGTCCTCCTCTCTGGTGGTCCTTCCGTTTAGAGAATCAGCATCACTCATTCTCCGACCTACAGCACAGGACTACGCTCATCCCGGCAGAGGAACATGTTGCTACAGAAACTGGTACGGTAAGAGTCCATGTGCGCAAGTTCGAGCGACACTTTTTGTTCAGAATTCGGACGCCGCCGCGCGTAAATCCGTGCGCAATTACGCGCGTTTCTATTGATTATCTTATTCTGCGCTATTGGTTGAGGTCGCTCCCAGGGAGATTTGCCAGGATGTTCTTAGCTTTCTTTCAGTCTTCCCCTACTGCTGGTAATTATTTGCAGAACAATTGTAGATTCGTTGGTCGTTTGCAAGTGAGGAACTTGTTCAAAGTATCAAAAGGCGATTGTTATGCGGCTGCGGGTGGTCCCCATTCACTTTCAACTCACCACCGCACCAGCCCCGACTGTTCCCGGAGAACATGCAACTAGCATGACCTTTGTATGGCCTGTATTTTTGCTGTAAAGGACGATCTTCATGGACCGGGAGCTTTGCTGAGCCATCAGTACCAGTATTACACTTTTGTTGAGGAAATTTCATTCCTATTTGGCAGTTCCTTTCGTCCAAAAATCAACTTTGTTGGTAGTGCGCCACACAATATTTTGGTTCCAACAAGTGATTTTTTATGTAGCTGACTTCATGCATAGGAGATGCATTCCATACCTTTTGTCTTCTTGCTCTTCTCATCCTGAGAAATCTGTCAGCAGCAGTTCAGCTGTGATGAAATGATTTCCAGTGTTGTTTCAACGAGTGTAACATGTTTTGTTTTCCTCTTTCACTGCAGAAAATAATTTCTAATCCCAGAGATTCTGCCCTCTGTAGCTCTATAAGTGGAAATGGGATGGCTGGTTGACTTTCTATGGTTCTCTGTGGTGAAACAGAGTAACAGTATTTCCATCAGCCTGGGTGCAAGAACACAAAATTTCCCATGTGAGCCATGTGCTAAGAAAGTTTAGAAAGCTAACAAATTATCACCCAGTCATCCATTACTGGTTATGTTAAGAGTGGTTATGCTACTGTACTGTGAACAGGTTTTAACATTGTATTCACACCACATGACCTTTGATTGGCCTGTGCAACAGTAATATTACTAGTCAACCATTTAAGATGTGTGTCTTTTTCAGCTTCTGCGGATCCTGTCCGTCCTGTGTGGCACTAATGTCTGCTTGGGATACGTCTACGGCCGACCCAAACGCTCCGGAGAAGAGGGGTCTACAGCCAAGACAGAGTGTGAGTACGCTGCAGGACCTCAGACCTTTCCTTCTCCTGTTAGTGGTTACAGAGGCTGTCTTTCAGCTGAATGACCTGGATGAGCAAGACACTGAATCCCTACAAGCTACCAAGATGCTGTTCTGTATCTGACCCCGACCTCTGACCTCTGACCCCACTGTGGAGAGGAGAGTGATCATCTCTATGTGGGACAGTAAAGCATCAAATTAAAAAAAAAAAAAAGTTGAAAGTTGGAAGAAGCTGAATTTTCACCCTTGAGAAATGAAAGCAGTCACTGAATCAGTTGTTAGAATAATGCCAAAGAAGTTTTCCTTTTCTCTACAAGGATCTCTAAATTCTTATTGCATTACAATATTTTTCCTTCTGAAACTCTATATGGAATTGCTCCATGCTGTGTTGCAGGGACTTTCATACTGAGTGTGATAATATGTGCAGTACTAATGGCAGAGGGAGCACCAGCATGCCATGCTTCTTCTGCATTACTCTCATATTTTCACAGAAGTCCTCCAAATTAGCACCCACTATAAACACTATGATAGCTGTTTTAGTTTGTCTCTGCACACTGTATCTGTCCCTGTTAAATAAACCAGAAATAAATACTTAAATAAACACTTTCCACCCCCGTGTGTCATAGAACTAAAATGATTAGTCAATCAACTGGCAAATAATCGTGAATAATTTTGATTTTAGTAGTTTATCAAATAAAAATGCTCATTTGCAGGTTCCTGCCTCACCAAAGCTAAGATTTGCTAGCTTTTCTCAATTTCTTATCATAAAGTGAACCCTTTGTTGTTGTTTTTTTTAGCTGATGTTCAGAAGTAAGCAATTTTAAGAAATAACTTTGGGCTCTGGTAACTTATGATGGCCATGTGGAATTATTTTGAGATTACATAATTTATCAAAAACAAAAACAAACAAACAAACATAAAAAATGAAAAGCATAACTGACAATGAAAATAAACGTTAGTTCCAGCCATAACGTGTTACAGTGGAGCTGGATAATCATTACAGTATTGTTTGTATGAATGTGAACTACACAAGGGCGCTTGTGTAGTTTTTATGTACGTTCATCAAATGCATGGGAACGATATTCAAAACTTTGTTCAACATCTGAACATTACACATGGGTTCAGTGGAGCAAAACAAAAAACCCACACTTTTACGTTTATTTAGTTGCCAAAATGGCCCAGCGCAGGCTATGTGCAGTGTATTTTGGACACATGTTAATGTATCTTGGCCAGGTGTGCATAGGACATGCCTCCCCCGTCCAAGCCAGACGCAAAAAACAACCTTTTGATTTTTTTTTTTTTTTTCTTTCAGCGGAGTAAATCTTGAAACCAGTGTGAGTTTCGTGGGCAATCAATCACCCTGACATCAGCTGGAGTGACACACATCCACACCTGGCTGTTTCAGAGATTGCTTCTCTAAGCATGAGCTATGTGCAATTAGATGAGAATGTACTTTCCACACCAGCGAGCAACTTTAGCTGTGTAGGAATTTCTCAAACGTATAGTTTATTTGCAGGATTATTTTCTATCTGAAGTGTCTGCCAGCGCATACAAAATGAGCAAGCAGAGCGTATGGGGTAGCAGGCTAGGACAACGGATCACTGTGACCCTGCGCGGTTGTGATTGGGCAGTCCGTGTGTGTGTTTTTTTGGGGAGAGAGAGTGTGTTTGTGCAGCTCTACCTTGAGTCAATATTAAGAGAGCATTGGAGCCCATTTTCTGCCCCAGATTTTCTAACCCTGCCGGCACAAAAAAGCTAGACTTTCGCTTCCTGGGGAGATTTAAAGTGTGCCAGAGATTGTCATAGCAGTGAATGGCAGCTGCAGGCTTTCTTTGTTGTTTGGTTGCTATCTCCTTTCCAAAAACTGACATTTGTGAGAGCCTAGTATGAGCTTGGATTTGCATGGAGTTTCCTGGTTTGTTTCCACTTCAACTTCTTCAAGTATTGTATTAGTTACTGGAAAGCGGTCTGAGGGACAGCTGGAGCTGGGATTCGATCCCATAGAGCTGACAGTATGTTGTATGTGCACTAAATGGGCTAGGCCAGAAGATCTTCAGCAAAATGGGAATAGTTTACTTTCACCACAATTCACCAGAAGCTGACACCATGCAATAAATATGTATGAGTGATTATTTAGCATTATGCTTTTATCTCACCGCTTTGAATCTTAATATAAGCCAAAACATGATTTCATATCAATATCAGGGACCCTATGGGCAAAATCTCTCCAAACTGGGGCTCGTGGCTTAATGAAAGTTAACTTTGGGGGTCTGGAACATCAGCCAGTTGGCCCTATTGTGCCAGCTGGCTGGGCACTGTGAGTAAACTGAATGAAGTTTAACTCCTAAATTCCTCCACATGCAGTGTGCATAGAGAGATGCACTTGTACATGCATGCATACACACACCCATATTCACACAAGCAAAGAGGCACACACACACACACACACACACACACACAGCACACAAGAACACACATGTTAAAACCTGTTGGCATCCCTCAGTTGTCTCTGCTACAAAGATTTTTTTGTCTTCATGATCAGTTGGACAAGGGATATTTTATGAGTGTACCAGTTTCTGTCAGCTGGCTGTCTCTTAGATGTGCAGGATGTCTTCAATCATGTGTTTGGTTTTCAAACTGTGGCTCGGATTCCAAAATGGGTCACAGGTCTGTCTTTAGTAGCTCAGTTTGGAGGTTTAAACCTCAAGGACCCTTGGGTTTGTTGCATGGCTTTCAGATGTTTTGAAGAAAGATTTGATTTTCTTGGCTCCCTGTAGGCTAGTATGGCAATATTTCCACTGCCCCCATGCTACAAAACAATAGTAACCTGCCTTCCGGTTTTATGAATGAGGTCTTTGTGTGCATTAGCAGTACTGTGCAGACAGATGCCATATTATAATGTCTGTTGGCACTATATGGAATGCAATCCTGTCTTCAGTAATTAGATGTGTTAATTTTGTTTTTCAGTGTATTCATTGATGTTTTTCATCTCTCATGAAGGCATGAAACATATAGATATGTGTTCTGAATGATCTTCTCTTGAACCTTACAGCAATCAACCAAAAGTCCAGTTGTTTTGTTTTTATCATTATTTCAGAGCTAGGTGGCACTAATGAAGACATGTATTGCAAATTAGTATTGCATGACCTAATGATGCATGTCCTTAAAAAATAGAAATAGACAGTGCATCCTTGTGTTCATTTTGACAGACTACAGTATCTTTGTGTTATTCTGCCTGCGCATTCAGTTCTTTATTGTAAAATTGCACTTGGCAAGTTCATTTATGTAAAAATTTGCAATCTCATAATCCTAAATCACAAAGTAGTGCTTTAGGAAAGAGGAGATTCCCATTCTCTGTAATTGAGATCACATTGACAAGACTGCTCAAGCTTGCTGAAGCTGAACTCAGCAACATTAGATCTTTCACCTCTCTTGTCTCTTCAGTATAAAGCGTCACAGATCAGCGAGGTTGGTAAACATGAGCATGTTGTGTGCAGTTTCCTGACATCACATCACAGGATTTCTCAGTACTTAAGCTCAAATCTTTGAACTCTTACTGCAGCTTGAGTCCAAAACGGATTGTGTTTTGCTGAGACTCCACAGTCTGATCAGATTTTGATAGATTTAAACAATATAATCACATTTAAAACTAAAAATGTATGGGTGACTGTATAATGTCTGTCTCTTCCCTCCCCAGCTCGCTCTGCGTCCTCCAGCGTGGCTCTCTCCGGCTCCTGCAGGAGCAGGTGTTTTGAGTTGGTTGAGGCGGAGCCGCCGTTGTGTCGCTGTGACAACCTGTGTAAGACCTACAACAGCTGCTGCTCGGACTTCGACCAGCTCTGCCTCAGGACAGGTACTGCACCCTCTGCTCTGCTTGATCTGGATTTTGCTTCTCTTTCTACGTCCCTTTCCTCTCTCTCTTCCCACATTGTGGAAAATGAGACACTTGAGGCTAATCCCAGTTCGCTTCCCTTGGCCTGTCGCCTGGTTGCACAGTGCCCTTGACTGGGTATAAGCCAATCAAATCTGTCCTTGACCAATAGGAGCATCTTTTTTTTTCTTAACACACTCATTATCACTCTCTGTAATTATCATGTCATGAGGAACATATTAGACATGAGCGTGGGACTGGGAAACATTGATATCATATTGATATTGTGATGTCAGACTAGATATCACCTGGGGTTTTGGATATTGTAATGTTGTCCTATGGCACAAGTGTTGCTGCAACAAATGCTGCAATACAGTAAAGAGGTGACATTTTCTGGAGTTATTCGAATATTCAAGCTGTTCTGTTATTTGTCTCTACCTGCTTGGTCATTATATCCACATTACTAATGACTCTTTATCAAAAATCTCTAGTGTGAGAAAAAAAAATCTGTGAAAGTACCAACAGTATCCCTACAAAAAATGTCCAATGTTTGTTTGTTTGTTTGTCCATATGAGCGGCAACGAGGTCAGTTCATTATGTCCTGAACCATTTTCTCAAACAAGCTGCATGCTGCAGATGCATCCATGTAACATCACAAAACCTGGCAGAACAGTTGCTCATGGGTCGAGGCAGCACTGACCACGTTTTCACACTGACTGACTGAATTAGGTCAGCTTGTCAGTGCAACAGATGTGACTTGGAATTGTACAGAATCTGTATTTGTACTACTGTTTTGTCTTTCTCACTCTGTGTTACCATCTTGTTTGTGTTTTTGTGTGCCCTGATGGTCCTCCAGTGTTCATTTTTGAATTGAACTCCATACCATGATGACTCTGTTTTCCTCTTTCCCAGATCTGTTTCCTCTTTTCTTTATCAATATATAATTCTCTGCTCTTCTCTTCTTTCCTCTGCTTCCTTCTCTCATTCCTTGCTTCTCCCTAAAACCCCCCTGCCACTTCCAGTGTTGGTGGTCTTATATTTATGTGCTCTCCTTCAACTAGGTGGTCTTTGGCTTGCTCACCACCTTGCTGGTGTAATCCTCCCACTGTCTGAAAGCTCTGTTACAGTTTTGTTTGGGGCTGTGGTCTTTCACTCTGACAGGGAGAACAGTGCAAATCTTACTGTCAGCTGAACGAGGGCATCTCCTCTTGGGCGATGAAATGAGTTGTGAGACTCTGGTCAAGTGTTCAAAACATCTTTAGCATGGGTGGCCCCCGTGGGTGTGAAGCTTCTGACCTTGGTGGTAGCTGTGTGCCGCCCTCCCCTCAGCTGCACAGGGGATTTCTCTCATCATCGTCGTCTTTCTTCATCCTTTCCACTTCCAGAGGGGGGGTACGAGTGCAGTAAGGATCGCTGCGGGGAGACTCGTAACGAACAACATGCCTGCCACTGCTCTGATGACTGTCTGGCCAAAGGAGACTGTTGTACCAACTACAAGACTCTGTGTAAAGGTGTGTCACCTTTAACGATTATTATAACACATACAGATTTTGTGGGAATTATGTAAATGGGAGATATTCAGCATTAGCCATTTGCCTCCAGTGCCTCCACCTTGGTAACTACAGGGTTTTAGGGAAATTATGAGGGAGGGACTTAATAATAACATACAGAATTATGGTGAAACAGTGTTTAATGACTGCATTATCCTTCTTATTCCAAATAATTTCACCTACCTGTTTGTGTTATTTATATATAATCTCACTCTCTCTTTTACTGCTATTCAGGAGACAGCTCCTGGCTGCAGGACGAGTGTGAGGACATCAAGACACCTGAATGTCCTGCTGGGTATGTTTACAAAAGACAAGTAATGGTACAACTAAATCTTTGATAGATTTAAAAAAAAAAAAAATTCTCCTCTGATTGCTTTTATTACCCTTTTTTCTTTTTCGTATTTCCAGTGTACAGGTTTCCTCTCTTTACTTATGCAAACAGTCAATGCTGTATCAAAGTCAAAGTGAATTTCACACTGCTGATCAACTCTGATCTGATCAAAAATGGATAAATACCATTTCTTAAAAAAAAAAAAAGAACAAGAACTGACTCTTGTATGCTTCACATGACATACTTTCTGCATCCCAATCCAACATTTTGTTGCAAAAGCCACGTGGCCTATGCATTAGCCTACCAGTGATTTTTTTGGATGAGTATTACCTGGATTATATTAATAATATTGTTTATATAAATCAGTACGAATGGAGACACCTGTTTTGGCAAATAAACTCTGGAACACTTCATTTTAGTGGGCTGCAAATTCCATTGTAATTAGGTGATAATTACCAAGTGACGTATTTGAATTTTCTTTGAAATTACCCCTTCATTACATCAACATTTACCTCAAAGTTTATTGAAAACCAAAATTTGCACTTTTACTGTCACCAAATGATGTTGCAAACTGAATTTATGATTTTTATTTGACAGTCTTCCTGCAGAATTCCAATACAATGAAGCTGCACAGAACTCCATGTTCATGACCAAGGGCAACCCTGTTTTTTATTTTTATGATATAATGGATTTTAAATATTCATCTAGAATGAGTTTTGGTGACACAGTGAAAGCAGAAGTGTTGGTTTTCCATACATTTTGAGGTATATGTAATTTGGCGGTAATTTCAAATAGCATGTCACTTGCTAATTATCACCTACTTATCACGAATTTCACAGCCCACTAAAATGAACTACCATAAACTCCTCATTTCAGGGAAAATGTATGTTATGTTATGTTATGTTATGTTATGTTATGTTATGTTATGTTATGTTATGTTATGTCATGTTATGTTATTAGGGTTTACAAAGCTGATATATTGACAAGAAAAGTTGGTAATATAAAATCTGCATGTGTTCCTTCACTCTGGTGTTGTGTGTTCATTGTATGACTGAGCTGTTGTTTAGATTTGCTCGCTCTGTCCCTGTCTTTTACCTTCTGGTGTGTTCTCTTCCTTGTGTTGTGTGTGACTGCAGGTTTGTGCGTCCACCACTCATCATGCTGTCAGTGGATGGATTCAGAGCTTCTTACATGAAGAGGGGCTCCACTGTCATACCGCACATTGAGAAGCTCAGTAAGACTCAGAATGGGACTGAAACAAAATGACAGGCCCTGAACGTGGAGTGTAGTATCCTCTTCCTAGCGAGGCTGAGGAGGGGATGCTCATGTGGTGCTTTGTGATGGGAGTGGGATTCAGATACAGTGCAACCAGTAGATGATCTATTAAGTCATTTAAATCTTGCTTTTTGATGTTGTGTCTCTTCCACCCTCAGGGTCATGTGGTACCCATGCTCCATACATGAGACCGGTTTACCCCACCAAAACTTTCCCGAACCTCTACTCACTGGCCACGGTACAGGATATTATCTTCCAGCATCATCAACATTACTTTGTGCACGTTTTAGCAATGAAACTGGGCAACAACTGCATGTGCATAACACATGCAGTCTGTATTATTTTGGCAATACAGAGAATAAAACAGTGATAAGCAAAAGTATTATATGACAAATATTGTTGGATTGCCTCGATCTTTGTCAGGGTCTTTATCCAGAGTCTCATGGGATCATCGGCAACTCCATGTACGACCCGGTGTTTGATGCCACCTTCACGCTGAGAGGCAGAGAGAAACTCAATCACCGCTGGTGGGGAGGACAGCCGGTGAGCACTGACTCCTCTCTTCTCTTCTCTTCTCTTCTCTTCTCTTCTCTTCTCTTCTCTTCTCTTCTCTTCTCTTCTCTTCTCTTCTCTTCTCTTCTCTTCTCTTCTCTTCTCTTCTCTTCTCTTCTCTCCATCTGTATTCCATTAGTGCGGTGATTATGTGATTAGTGAGCTGGCGAAGACTGTCTGTGCCTTTTGTTTTGATTATGTGTGACTTTTGTAGATGGTTTGGATTGCGATTTTAACTGTCAGGTCAGAGATGCTGTAGGAGGCCAGCAAAAGCACAGACTTGTGCAGTAAAACGATTGCTCCCTTTAATCTTCCTGTCAAGTAGGGGTCGTGTGCAGGAAACAGATTCAATAAACTAACCCTAATAGGCTTTGCTGTCCACTGGAAAAGGACAGATGTTAATCTGTGATGAATGAAATGAATGGCTCGGGACTCAGTTTTTGTTTGGCAAAAGTGAAGCTTTGACATAAAGTAGCTGGGATTTCTTTTAAACCTGATTTTTTTATGATGGCAACTATATTTTATTCAAAATGCAAACACAATACAATAAAAACAATGACATACTTTTTGCAGGTATTGTATTATTTGTTTGCCAAAATCATATTATGATTCAGTCAGGATGCATTGGTGCACGTGACAAAAGTTGGCCTACTTTCAGTCTCACAATGAAAGCCCATCCGTCTGGACATACTGGATGCTGAGGAGCTCAAGGTCATGATGTTCTTGTTGTTTCTGTGCTGGATAAACTGTAACAGTGTTTTAATCTGAGTTGGCTGATAAAATACTGTGACTGGACCAGGATGTCCTTTTTCTTTTCTAGATCTGGATCACAGCAGTGAAACAGGGAGTGAAGGCTGCCACCTTTTTTTGGCCAGTGTAAGTGTGCCTCAGACTGCCACACACACACACACGCACACCGTGCACACACATCAAGGAATATAAAGACCTTTTGTAGCACAGTATCGTCCCATGTACCTCTGTCAGCACAGTTTGTTAGTGGTCCACGTAAGCATTGGATACCCACAAAACAACTTTTCACATATCGACTGTCATATTAACCGTCTGATTTCCCCACTGAACATTTGGTTTAGTTTGGTTTGGTTTTCTTAATTAGTATTATTATTATTGTTGTTGACTCTATTTTTGACACACCCATGAGGAAGAGTTCATCCAAAATACAAAAAAAAAAAAGATGTTTTCCTACTTACCCAGTCTATCAGATAGTTTCTGTGTGATTTGGCGAGGTTTCCAGTCTGGCACGGGCTTCCTCTTCTCCCTGCACCCCAGTACAGCGGGGCTGGATGGGTATTGTTTCGTGGAGCTTGAATCATCAAAAATTTAACAGCATTAGTTCGTGCCAAAAACAACATGGATAACCACCATAATCCACAGCCCTGAGGGGCAAAGAGTTTTTCTGAGAAACGTCTTCCTGCTGAAGAACAAAGGCAAACTGGATGTATCTGCCAAGGAGTACAGATTCAGGGCAGATAAATACAGTGTGTGCAAAAACAAAACAAAACACATCCATCCCCACTGTACTGGGGTGAAGGGAGACAGGGAAGATTGCAGCAGACTGGAAATCACACAAAAATATCTGAATATATCCAATCCTAGGAAACTATAGTAACTCAGTCTTTCTCAGCTCTTGTTGATCATTGTAAGCACATTCTCTTTTTTTTTTCTTCAGAGGTCAGGGACAGGTCAGTGCTCGTGAAGCGATTAGGGGAGTGTCTTGCTCAAGGACACTTCAGCACAGACACTTCACCAACCCTGATGTTCTGGGCAGATGAACACAAAGCAAACGAAGGATGCAAGGATGCAACCACACGTGCAGTTTATTGGTTGCAGTCCAAACCAGAGTGGAAAAGCTGTGCTCTGTTTTCAGTTTTGCATTTGGTTCGTTTGGGTTCACACTACCCAATTGCAAGCCAACCAGAACTTATAAACAAAAATCACATGCACTCACAAGTAGGTCAACAGACTTTGGTAGAGATTTTGGCATTCAGGCGAACCGAAACAAATCTCATTCCAGGCCCTCGAAATGAATCGAAAACTAATTGGGTAGACTTGTGTTCTTGTCTGCTTGGTTTACCTTCTCTGGTGTTCGTAGCAGGTGAGAATGCCCGAGGAAATAAATGAATATGTGCATCGATCCAGACTGGCATGTCCTCAGTTCATTTTGGTAAGCTTTGCATACCAAAAAGATCAGGTGGAACTGCTGTCTATCACATGTCAACGTTCTTCTGCTTACAGCCATAAAACTTTGCATTATGGGGTCATTTCCTGCAGTTGGTTCAGATCGCTTTCTCACCCTTGATGATTTGCAATGCAGTTCACTTGGAAGATGGCTGACAACATTCTCATATGATCTTAGTGTGTGTTTTTGCTGTGCATGCAAGTTCAAATGACATTATTTTCACATGCCAAAACAAACCAAGTTAAGAATAAATTCTCCTGAAGCTGAATAAACCGGTACCAACATGCTTGGTGTGAACGAGCCTTAAAAGACCCCTGCAGTGCTGTTGTCCCTGTAAATGATTCCAGCGACTGTAAGTCATTTGGTGGTGAAACTTCGTCAAGTCAGCAGAACATGCCTGTTCATGTTCCTGCTGGGCTCTCAGTCCAAACCTGCAGAACACAAAGGAGCCCACATTTATCAGCACAGAGAGGGCTTTGATAGAGCAGGAGGCAGATCTTATAGCTGAGGGATGGCGCTGGGCTGTTTTTACAGCAATTTGTGCACATGGGCCTGTTTACACTATGCGGCAATACTGTGTGAACCGGGGTCGCAGACGTGCCACTCAAACCATGGGGGCCAAACTTGGCTTCAGAGTGTTTTTCATCCTCTTGGCCCTGACAGAGCTGTGCTCGAAAGAGAGAGAGAATAAAGGAAACAATAGTGTGCATGGCAAGCACATTGAAAAAAATCTCCATCTTAACATTTGTTCTCATTTTCAGTGTTAAAATCGTGTTTTTCTTCAAACAAGGTAAAAACAGTCTGCCAGTGGGATAAGATAATCTCACTTGTCTCCAGTGTTAATCAGCTTGTTTCCTGAATTTTCTTGAAACGAGTGACATCTTAACGCTGGTGGGCTGATCTGCCTGCAAAAATTCCTGTAACAAGTAAAACTGCATTGGAATCAAGTTGGACTATTGCATCTCACTGACAGTTAATGAAAAATAAAAATTTTAACACTGAACATACAACTAAATGACTTGTTAAGATAGAGCTGTTTTGCAGTTCATGTGGCGATGTGTTTATGCACAAGTGTTTGTGATATATTTGTTTCCAAGAGGTTGTGCGTGCCTACATTTGTATGAGTCAGTGTGATGCGCATGTGTGTGCATTTGTGTGTGTGTGTGTGTGTGTGTGTGTGTGTGTGTGTGTGTGTGTGTGTGTGTGTGTGTGTGTGTGTGTGTGTGTGCGCGCACGCGTGTGTACAGACACTCCGAGCAAGCTTTTTTATACAATACAGTGGATGGTTTTAGTGTTGTAGAACCACAGTGGGGATTGGCAAGATAATGGGGACCAGGGATTGGAGCTAAATGACTGCCTGACTGGTTGAAGGGCTGTGTTGGGTTCAGCTTTCTGGGAGGTCCCCCTCCACCACCCACCACCCATCCCGTCAGCTACAACCACAACCAGAGAACAAGGGGAGGAGAAGCAGAGAGAGAGAGAGAGGGATGGAGAGAAATTGGAAAATAGAGGGAGAAAGCAACTGAAGGAAAGAGAGGAGGGGAAATGAAGGTGAAAACATAAATACAGAAAACGAACAAAAGTATGGAGGGAAAATGGAGAGAGTGAGAAAGAGGCCTCCTGTCAAGTGTTGAAGCAGAGTAACCCAACCCCCCACCTTATTCCTCCATCCTACCCCCCTGTGCCCGGAACGTCAAGCCCCAGTCGGGGCCTCGATCCTGGGCTTGATGGTTGACAGCTGTGGACTGCGTGACAGCCATGAGCTTGGTCGGTGGCCTCATCACTACGCAGGCCGCTTTTGACTTTCAGAGACGTTAAACAGTCAGAGAGCTTTATGTGTGTCATATCTCAGGACGCTCGACTTTACGAGCCTCTTTGCGGGTTGTTGTTCCAGTGTGTTAAATGGTTCAGGAGTACAGCATGGCACTAGGCGCTAGACCTCATTGTCTGGGTTGTTGTTTATTTCATTGGCTTGCAGATGTTTTTTTCAATATCAGATTCAGTTATTGTGTTTATGAATGTTTAAGCTTTGTGCATGTTTTCCAGTGCCATTCCATTGGAGAGGCGGATACTGACCATGCTGCAGTGGCTCCACCTTCCCGAAGGAGAGAGGTGATTTTTTTTTGTTTGTTTTTCATTTTTCTTTCCCTCTGTGTTCTCCCATTATGACATCTTTTCTTTGGCAGCGCTTGCAGTCATGCCTCAGTCAGATGTGACTAAGCAGACAGTCCGATACACAGAGAGCGAGGCCCCTGTTCACTCTTGGTTTAGGATCGTCGTTCACACCTGCCGTCATCGTGTGTCTCAAATGCATCTCCAGTGACTTGTGACCAGTTTCAGATCTGTCAGGATCTCTTTTTCCCATTCTTTTTTTTTTTTTTTTTTTTGTTTTGTTTTGTTTTGATTCATCTTTGATTCAACTTAGTCCAACTCTCTTTCCCCCTTCTTCTTCCTCACTTCTGCCTTCCATAAAGCAACTTTCCACTTCTCCAAAGGCATCATGGACACACTGAGACATATTCACACTACAAATGTGCATCCCTGACCTCCTCCAAAGGTGCTTGGACTGATTGGATCACAATGTGTCTCCAAGACTCATCAAAACCATTGACTGTACAAAAGAATTACACTCACACCTGTACTTAGTGCTGCCTGCTTGTAAAGCAAATTTTCACACTTTTTCTATGCTCATTTAATTGTTGTAGTTGAATAATTTAGAAATATTTGTATGTTAGGAGGCCATGTTAGGAGGTCTTTGCATATTCAGTTATTTCAAAATATAGATATAAGATATTGGTATTCATTTGCTAATGACAGTATTCTCTGTTTTCAAATGTTTCTTGATCACCTGCGCTCTCTTACAGTCACTTGTTCGCTTAGTTTTCATGTGAAAAACAAACCCGAGCAGAGCCTCTGAGTTCCTGTTTGCGTTTTGATAACGCCCGATCAGCAGCTTCTTGTTATGGCCTGCTGAGGTTCACTGGGACTGTACAACATGTGGCTGTGGTTGAATTGTAATTACACTTGACTTCCCTCTCTAATGATACACATCAGACTGAGCTGTATGTGTGATTGTGTGTGTGTGTGTGTGTGTGTGTGTGTGTGTGTTTACTGATACTATGTGTACTGCTCCTGCTACTACTGCTGCTACTGCTCTCACTGCTGCTATAAATACATCTCCAGGCTGACTCCTGTCTTGTTTCAGGCCCTATGTTTACGCCATGCACTCTGAGCAACCAGACACATATGGACACAAAATGGGACCAATGAGCACAGAAGTGAGTACTCTCTGTGTGTGTGTGTGTGTGTGTGTGTGTGTGTGTGTGTGTGTGTGTGTGTGTGTGTGTGTGTGTGTGTGTGTGTGTGTGTGTGTGTATGTGTGTGAGCCCTCTGTGATATATGTCTGCCTTGTTCTGCTTTGACATGTGCTCTCCAGAGACTAAGCGATTAAACACACATGCACGTGCAGGGATACACATACACACATACACACTCATTTATGACTTACTGCTGTTTCTTTATGTTCCAGCTGAATAATCCTCTGAGGATGATTGACAGGATTGTTGGACAACTAATGGACGGCCTTAAGCAGATGAAACTGCACCGCTGTGTCAACATCATCATGGTGGGGGACCATGGTAAACACACACACACACACACACACACACATTTGTGTGGTTGGTTCTGGTGTGTGTCCACAAAACTAGTCAAAAAACAGACGCCCCAAACATAGCCACTTTTTTTATCTGAGGAAGAAAACACTTGGTATTATTTTGTGGTAGGAGGGTTACTTCCCTTTGCTCAATGGCACCTTGGCAGTAGATGGAGAAGGAGAAGAAAGAATTGCTAAGTCACTTTCCTTTTATTCACTTCATTCACTTTTTTGTGTTTCTCCAGGTAATCACTTTTTTAATTATTAGATAGCCATGGCCTGTCCACTACACACACACACACACACACACACACACACACACACACACACACACACACACACACACACACACTCACACTCCTGTCTGTCCTCAGGTATGGAAGAGGCCGGCTGTGAGCGGACAGAGTTCCTCAGCAGCTACATGACCAACATTGATGACATCATTCTCGTCCCTGGGTCACTGGGCAGAATACGTTCCAGATACCCCAACAACCCTAAATGTAAGTAAAAGAGACAGACATCAAGTCAGTCAAACAGATTTAATCAGACATAAATAACCTGTGTTGTGGGTCATATAGGAATTACTGAATTTGCAGTTTTTGTTACGCCCAACATGACAAGACAAGGTGGAATCTGGTGTGCTTCATGGAGCACACCAGATTTATTCAATAACAGAGAGTTTGAAAGTGAATTTAGACCAGCATCCACAAATTTATTCATTAGGAAAAGCAAACAACTTTCTTGATATTTATGTATAGTATTCATATTGTCCTGAAGCAATTCCCCCCATTTGTCTGATAGGTGTGTCAAAGAGGAAATCAAATATATTAAATGTTGTTAATAAATGTTCTAAATGTTTTTTCATGTATATAGGTGGTATCTGTTGTTTTTTATGTATCTGTGTGTATGTGAGGCAACAGATTTCCCTGTTAAAGGACAATAGAGAATCTATCTGACTTTCTAAAGCTCACCGATGCAGTTACTGTGGAAGCTGTGCTTTGTATTGCACTGTAGATGACACCATCACACTGTTTGTTTCCAAACATTTCTGAGAAGAAATGTTTGGCCCAGTTGATTTGTCCAACTAACTTACTTCTCAGTCATTTACACGGGTTATAATGTTCCAGCTGCTGGGTCTGAATTGTTCAAATGCATCTGCCCAGATGCAGGCCTGGATTTGCTTGGCATACAGTATGTTATGAGAGCTAAAGCTTTGCAACAAATTTCAGTGCTCTGACTATTGTTCTTTTTCTAATATTTTTTTTAGATGACCCAAAGGCTGTTGTTGCAAATCTAACAGTAAGTATTAAAACCATATGATGTGTTTTGTTGATTCAAAAAAATAGGTTTGCATGTAGGTTTGCATAATGACCAGTGACAATTTTCTTAAATTTAATAACATTGGGAATTGTACTGTCTGATGTTTTTTGATTGATTGACTGATTGATTGGTTGATGGTTATTTATTTGATAAGGACCAATACAGTGTACATAGAAAACTGAAAACATACAAGTATCATTGTGAACAAGTCCATTTAAAAATTTAAACACCAGCTAAGACCTATGATACTTAGCTAATAAAGGTGAAATCTTTAATTAAGTCTTACAACAATACTCAAAGTGACCTTTTACCATAAAAATACCAATGTTCTTATTTATTCCAGTGTAGGAAAGCGGACCAGCACTTTAAGCCTTACTTAAAGCAGCACCTGCCAAAGAGACTGCACTACGCCAACAACCGGCGCATCGAGGAGATTCACCTGCTGGTGGAGAGGAAGTGGCACGTTGCCAGGTACAGTAGCATCACAGAAACAGGAAGTGCAAATGTATATGATGTAGATCAGCTACTGCATGTTTAGAAGCCAGACAAGTCAATAGTGAAAACCAGCAAATGTGGGCAATAACCTGCACCTCGTCATCTTTCACCTTCCGGAGAGCATGCTCATGGATAATGTCACTGTTTTTCTCAGAAATTCTTCCTCACAAAAACATACATCATAGTGTTGGCTCCTTTTGACCGAGGTGGTCCAAGTAAATGATCAATTTTTTTGATGGAAAACACACTTTGCTGGAAATGTGGGCTAAGGGAAAACTCTGTGCTTTCCCCCATCAGCCAACATTATCATATTTAGTATTATATTATATGATATATTATCATATCTTAAAATCTATGCCAGCCACAAAGTGGAGATGTAGACACAAGGTGAAAAAAGAGATACTGAATACCTCTAAGGATCTGAGACAGTGGAGAGGTGGGCCGTGCTAAACAAGCTGCAGATAAATATCAGGGAGCTGTCTCTAACACATTGTATATTCAGTGTACTTGGTGAAGTTTGGGGCAGTATGTCTTGCTTGTTTGCTTGTTTTGGTCAACATGGACTGCGGTTAACACATCATTAACACGGTGTGTTCAAAGGTGACAAGGCATGTGTGTGTGTGCGTGTGTGTGTGTGTGTGTGTGTGTTGAAAATCCCACGTCTTTTTGAAAGGGGCTGGATGGTAAAACCTCCGCTATTTGCTGAAATGAGTGGCGACAGGCGTTTGATGTTGAGCAGTGAAAGGTCCTAGTGCAGCAACTCAGAGACAAAGTGAACCATGAAGTCATCAGGAGACAAAGTGAAAACAAACGACCATGGCAAACTGTGTGTGTGTGTGTGTGTGTGTGTGTGTGTGTGTGTTCATGTCAATAACAG
Source organism: Myripristis murdjan (assembly GCF_902150065.1). Taxonomy (NCBI): domain Eukaryota; kingdom Metazoa; phylum Chordata; class Actinopteri; order Holocentriformes; family Holocentridae; genus Myripristis; species Myripristis murdjan. The sequence continues at coordinate 11,211,104 of NC_043995.1, read as the reverse complement.
TTTCCTTCCATGAGACTGTCATGTTGTTTGGATTGGTGAACCGTGGGAGAGCTACATTCACTCTCCCACTGACACACACATACACACACACACACACATATGCACAGGGATGCTAAATGAAAGAGACCTTTGAGGTTTTTCTGTGCAGCTCAGATACAGACGGGTTAATCGTTGGCACCGGAGCTGTGAGCTGAGTGCCGAAGCATTTACACTCTCGCAGTCACACACAGGCACATATACATTTGTCAGTGTCTCCTTAAATCCCAAACCAGCTAACTATTCACACTAAATGAAACATTGAGTTTGTCCCCTTGCGCCCGTCAGCCAGTGATTTACATTTTCTACATGCTTGTGGCTTCACCCCCTAGAAACACACACCCGTGCGTACACACAGGCGCACACACATTAGCGTTCATCACTGGAAGTAGTGTTTTAATGGACACTTAATAAAAAGTGTCTGTTTTTCAATTAGAGAACCGTGGCTGGAGTTGTGTGAAGGAGCGGCTGTTCTGGGCTAAGGGTTGTGGGAGGTGAATTCAATCAAAATATCAGCGATAAACTGTATTAAATAACACAGTTTAACCCTTCCAATGTGCTGAGTCGGGTTTATGGGGTTTGTCACGTTTGTTGGCTTTTCATGATCCCATCAGTTTAGTTAGTAGAGTTTAGTTATGTAAATCTTTTGAGTGTTTACTCTGATCTCAGATTAGCTGTAGCTACAGTGACAGCTTGTCTTACAGGCATCCAGACACACAACTTCACAGCTATTCATGACCAATAGAGGAACACTAATAAGAGGAGTACAACACATAATTCTCACTGACACAGTTTGTCTTTTTCATTATTGAGTTTAAAATGAGAGGAAATGTCACTGGTCAGTTGAGGTCTGATACCAGGTGGCTGTATCTGTGAAGCATTTTTTCGAAGTTGCCAACAGTGTAGAGTGCGAAATGAGGGGGTCGTTGTTTGCATTCGAATCATTCACCAACCTGTCAGTCACACACACCCAGGCCAGAGCAAAATATGCTGAGCTGCAGTGACGGGGGGGATTTTTCATTTCTAAACTTCCTGAGATAAGCTACATATTTGACAGCAGTTAAGTGGTAATTGGTGAAATCCTAATTTTTTTGTTTTTATTTTAGTTTCATCACATGCTTAAAGCAAAGTGCTCATTACTGTGGTGACGATTGGCAAGTGCCCCTGGAGAGCACTTGCCAATCAAACAGTGTGCCCAGAAAAGTGCTGTCTTTTCCTTGGAACTTCTGTTGAATTTTAAATTTTTATGGGTGGTGCTCTTGTCTATCATCCATGCACTAAGGAGATCTGCTTCTTTTTCTTCCAAACAACTAAGCAGTGGTTGCTGCTGCTGGAAATATTAATTGTATCACTTTCTGTGTACCACAGAAGTGTTTGCTAGAGCAACAAGTCTTTTATGGGTTGGATATACAAGTTGGCTTACACTATACTGTTATCAGCAGAGATTAGCAAAACAGACATGAAACTGTCACAAATCTATAGTGACCCTGAACACATCAATCCAATGCTGTTGTATGACTCGTGCTATGGCTGGTTTCAGGAAAGTCCCCGAGGGGAAGAGGCACTGTGGCTTCTCTGGTGACCACGGATATGACAATAAGATCAACAGCATGCAGGTAATCTCTAATGCAGGCACTCTCTCTATTGTCTTCAGCGGGACAGGGAAATTTGGTTGGTGTCAAAAGTATTTCCATTTCCAAAAGTACTTCTATTCAATTGTAGCATGACAGATTTCACTTTTGGCTGTTTTTCAATAATGGGATACTTTAAGCATTTCCAGCAAAATCACTTTTTCACAGTTCCAGTTCAGCTGTCAAGTAGAATACCACTTTTTCTGGCATAATGGTTGGGGTATATGGAATTTTAGCTGTTATTGTGATGTACACTTTTGTGTTCAAAATGTCAAATGTAGCGTACTCTCAACTTTTATTTTCAGACTATTTTCTTGGGATATGGACCCACATTTAAGTTCAAGACTAAAGTCCCAGCCTTTGAAAACATTGAGCTTTATAATGTCATGTGTGGTAAGGCATCATTTTTCCTTAATGTGTTTGTGGGTGTTGGGATAGGAGTGTGCATGTGCGTACATATGTGTGTGAGTATATGTGTTTGATTTTAAAAATACACATACACACCTTTGGGCCGTTACCATGTGGCCATTTCCTCTTTTTTGAGTTTCTGTTATAGCTGACATGAAATTGATTTCCCTCTGGCTTGTTTAGATCTACTGGGTCTGAAACCGGCTCCCAACAACGGGACCCACGGCAGTCTGAACCACTTGCTGAGAAGCCCCACCTACAGACCCACCATGCCCGAGGAGGTCTCCAGACCAACGCCCTCTGGCCCTGTTCCCACAGGGACAGACGACCTGGGCTGCACTTGTGATGACAAGGTCAGCCATGATGACTCAGCGGCAGACCTGGGACCAGTTTCTTGTAGAAACCTGAGAGGAATACAGAAAGTAATTTGGTCAGCTTACTTAAGTGATGAAAACACAGACACCAAAATCATCCATCCATGTCATTGGCTCCAGTGTTCCATGCTCACTTTATTATACATTATGTGGAGTGATAACAACTAGCAAAAGGGATGGTACATCTTGAATGGGATGCAGCCATGTCTGGCAGTTTAGTGCAGGTAAAATTTACTTGGCAAATTTAATAATACTTTCATGAAATATAATACAGAAATAACACTAATTGAAACCGCTAGTTAGGACTACTTTCGCTGTTTTTCTATGGAAACAGCGAATGGAGGGAGTAGTTAGGTGATGGGTAATAGGTAATGGGACTGTATCTTTGTCCAAATTAAAATCATTGTTTTATTTCTTAAGTTAGGCTAAAGGGTAATGCTAATCATCTGTATTCAGTGCTCCAGCTTGGAATCCACTGGCTATCGTCGACAATTTTAGCCTGTGTGGACTAATATTCTTTTATTACACAGGCTGAATGTTACTCCACACAATAGACAGACATGGAGAGTTTTTGTAGGTGTTTTAGGTTCAGAGGACATTTCTGCCATTGCGGTCTGCCTCTTTCGATCCCCACATGGACTGTTCACCTTCATAAAATGACTCAGAAGTGAAACAGAAGTGGAAACCAGAACACTTATACTGATACCAAATTCTTGTCCCTTGTCTACAGACTCTATATATTTATATAGAGTCTGTTTATGGAGATTGCACAGTGTTTAAGGATTAAAATGTTAACATGGAGCACCAGAGCAAGTGGGATGCATGGATAAATCTGAGGTCTGTTTTCAGTCACTTAGTGGATAAGCTGACCAACGGACCATCTTCCCCAAACCTTGATGTATTCCTTTACTCTGATGATGATACATGGGCAGTGTTTTGAGGACACACAGTCAGCCAAGGGGGCTTTGTTACCTGCACAAAATCAGTGCATGTAGCATTTTGATGTAAAACTTTATATGATCGTTTGTCGGGCAAGATTGGATATGCGATCAGCATTCAGACTGACTTCTTTCTTTTCTTTTCTTACTTTGATACCTCAGAACTCTACTCCAGCTCTCTTCTGTCCCTTCATCCCCCTCACTTCTGTATTCTTTACTGTCACTTTCTTCCCAATATTCCTCAGCCATCCTAATCCCCATCTGGCAAATTTGCAAAGAAGTTGTGCCAAAACCCCCTATTACTTGAAACTCAAATTTGAAACTAATGCCAACAATCTTTTCTCAAGAAACACTCTCTCCCATCCACAAATTGTCTTGGCAGTCTTCTGATGTTGCATCGCATGCGGATGCATTAGCATTCACAGTAAAAAATGGCCTGTGGCCCAGCGTGTGACACACCACCTTCTTAGCTCTGTCCTGTCCACTTGCAATGGGATCACTCGAGACAGATGTTAAAACCAAATGTGAATGGGTTTCTGAGTCTTTCTCAGAAACCCAGAGACAGCAGAGCCAATGCTTTCTGCCACCTGGTTTTGAACCCTGTTTTTCTCTTTTCTACAGTCTTTATAACCAGTGGGCCACCCAATGTTGAACTGAAAACATTCTGGTGACCATGGATGTTTGTATCAGTCAGTATGTCCTCAACTCATTCCCTGTGTATCAAACCTTACATTGCAGCTCTCTTTTCTGTAATTACTGTGAAATAAGAATCATGTGACAATTAATTGTTGCTTGTAGGAAAATTAGACCTAAAGTCAGCAAAATAGACTCAGCTGGCTTTCGCTACGCACAAGCCAATCATTCACACTCCCTTGGCTGCATATTGACTTGTCAGATTGTTGGATTTGGTTTCACCTTGGGATTACTTAAACATTTCTCCAGAAAGAAGTAATGCACAGTCTCTTTATTTCTCACAGTATCAGTAACTTCTGCTTGGCCACTCATATTTTACCATAGCTTGTGCTTTATTTCTGTATATTAACTTTAAGGATGTGTGGAGTGATAAAGCCCTACTTATCTCAACACTAAGATCACCTCTCCATTTATTCAGAATGGAATGGATCTTGGCATTGAAATGCTTTTGATAAACCCAATCCTGATTAACTGAGCTGCAAATCTTCAGAGAGGAGTCATGAAGATCATTTGCTTTAGCTTATTTCACAAGTGAATTGTCAGCAGTCACTATTTGCTCCTTTGGGAACTCTTATTGATGATCATTATCTTATTTTAGTTTTGAAAACCTATCCTAAGAATTAGTCTCCATCATGGAAATACACGATAAAGGAGATTCACTAAATATAATTTATTGATGATAGTTAAGGAAATGCATTTGCCCACGTGCAGTTATCAAACAGAGAATTGGATTAAAAAACAAATCCTGAATCCCAGTGGTTTCAGCTGATTCCCAGAGGAGTTTGTGATGGTGGCTGACTGATCCTGAGCTCCTGAAAAATGAAAATGTGCTTTTGAAGAGACACCACACTTTCAGTGGCCTGCAACTTCAAATGCTCCTCATGAGAGACTTGCAACTGTTGTGATGTTTATATCAGCTGAGGTCTGCTCAGTAGTAAAGCTCTGTCACTTTGCGGAGAGATTGCCTGGACTGGATGCAGCTTTGCCATCCCTTAATTGTACTTTACAGAGATAACACATTTTCACTTACTGCCAGTTAATCTTTTCCTTTGCCTGATACTTGTCACATTATAGAAAGAGAAAAGAAAAATCATGTTATCTGAACAAAGAATGCTAACAATGCCCAGAATATTTTCCTGCCTACAGAGGTACTGTTGCAGCTACCTTTACACCACAGTGTGACAGCAGCTTGGGCAAAGGAAAATAATTTTCTAGTCTAGTATGGGCTGACATAATCAAATGTCATCTTTGATAAATTACCTCAGTATCATCTCACTGAGTCCAACTTAACATTTATGTTTTGCTTTATCAGTGCAATTAAACTTGTTCAGTATTGTTTTGCCGTGCACACCTGTAAAAAGACATGGAATCATCTGCATTGGCCTTTTATCCACCATGTTTGATTCAAATGTTTGTGTGTGCACACAAGTGCACATGCACATAGCCTATGTGTGTGGTTCTTTAGTGTGATTCTTTGTGTCAATGCAAGTTTGTATGTGTTGTAAAAATGTGTATATTTGTGATTCATGGACTAATTGTTTTGTCTTTCCTCCTGTTCAGTTTCCCTAAATACTGAAATAACTTTGATGCATTTCTTTGCTTTCTGCAGCAGAGCAATTCCCTTTCAGTTCAATCAATTCAAAAGTTAAATAGAACCTGCAATTCATTTGCCAATAATAGAGTATTTATTCTCTATTATTTTTTAGGCTAAATCAGTATCGTTTTTGGAGAGTGTTTACTTCATGAATTGCTTGAATTGAATTGAATTTCACCCAGCCCTGCTCAGGAAAGCATTTCAGTTTACCTCTAATGTGTGTGATTCCCATGTAGATCTCTGGCAAGAGATTGTTTCAATCTCCAATCTTTTTGCAGTTGCGTGTAAAAAGTAGGGGCCAGAGAGGTTTGAAAGTGACCCTTGTACGAGGCTATAACCTGGAGTCACTCTGGCTCTGTCTCTTACAGAACAAAGTGGAGGAGCTAAACCAGCGAGTGAGGCAAGCTATTGATGGTCAGTTCTAACAATTAATGATACTGAAAACTGTTAAACTGTTTATAATATAACAAACAAAAGACCTTTACATGGAAATTCTAGCCTATGCTCAGTATGGTGTGAACCCTCCCAACCTATCAGTTTAAACAATATAAATAATGAATAATATGTTATGAATATATGAATTATTAAATTTTAAAAAATGCTGCCAATGGTTTTAGAACAGGTTTATAAGAATTTACAGCAGTTGTTAACATTGAATGACTTGTGGCCTGTGCTTTGAACCCATAAAACTGAAGAATACTCCCTTAGGTGTTATTACTGCAACAGCTGTGCAGTATAATGAACAGTAATTGTAAGCTATGTATCATCAGCATACACTCTGATATTGATGGTCACTTTTATGCATAATAGACATAACTGTAATGCTGTATAGTATATCATCTGTGGCTAGCCCACTGAAAATTGAAGATATTGACGTGTAGTGAAATTACATCACACCATATATCTCCTGCTCCTGTGCTCTTCCTCTCCCAGACAGCAGGAACCTGCCGTACGGTCGGCCTGCAGTTCTCTTTCGTACCAAGTACTCCATCCTGCACCACAGCGACTACATCAGTGGCTACAGTGAGCCTCTCTCTATGCCCATCTGGACATCATACACTGTCAGCAAACAGGTACATCCCTTAAGTCCTGGTATAAGTCATCCCCAGTGACTTGTTTAAAGTTGGGGGCTGTAGTAGAGCTTTTGTCAGCAAACAGCTGGGTTATAGGTAAAGCTGGGCATTATTGACAGTCAAACATTACAACATCTTTCACCAAATACCTTGATATATTGTGACAATATTATAGGGATCACTGCTGGAGCTTTCAGAAGATACAGTTTTTGCACCTAAGAGATTTTTCAGAAAAAGCCATTATTTTGGATATGATGATCAAGCAGGTAGAGGGAAAATAACAGAGCAGCAAGAACAGTCTAATAACTTCCCTTCAATGTCTGGTGTCATATCATGATACTGATATACTACCCAGCCCTAACATTTTGAATGAGAAAGTAAAATTACATAAAATTGGGAACTCATTTCCCTCCAGGTTTTACATGCTGTGTGTCAGCATGCAGTTCCCAGGTCCTGTCATCTTCTAAAGGTAGCACTTTTTTGAGGCTTTATGTCTACAAATCAGTAAACAGCTTCGAAATTGTATTGTCTTGCTCATGACTGGATCTGGAGGATTTTCATAACTGGTTTGCGTAATTGTACATCATATGAAAGATTGAGTCTCATCGAGCATCTTGGCATGAACTCAGCAAAACAATACAATACAACTTTATTGTCTGGCAAAAAATTGTCCTTTGTCTTGTCTCAAGTTCAACGAATCATACATAACATCACATTTACACTATTATGTAAAATCTTTGCTTTGTTTCGATTCGGAGGTTGATTGCGTTAGGAACAAAAGAGTTTTGCACAGATCGAATAGTTGTGTATGACTGTATTGATCATGTAATAAAAGTAGCTGTTGAACATTTTAAAAGGATCAACACTTGAAACTAGGGCTAAACAATATGGTAAAATCATGATTAATTTTACAGATAATTACAATATAATTCAGTTTTTGGAATGATGATTTTTTTTCCATTGTGACTTTATTTTTCATTGAAAAAGCTATTAAAATGATGATGGTGTGATTTTTGCTGGGGTCTATTAGCAAAGACAACTTTTTGAAAAATACAATTTGTAGATCAGGGAATCTCTATAGCATCATAATATTTTATGTACAACAATTTGTAGTCACACATTTTATCTTTATCAAAAAATTGCAGCTCCTGCTGTTTGGATATTGCACTTGGCCTTACTGCAATTTCAATTAATTGTTCAGGCCTTCTTGAAGTTACATAACAGTGCTTAATTAATTAATTCTGTTTTCCTTGTGTGTGTGTGTGTGTGTGTGTGTGTGTGTGTGTGTGTGTGTGTGTGTGTGACTGTGGGATCCCCCAGGTAGAAGTGTCCCCCCTGCCTGAGGCCCTGACTAACTGTGTGAGACCTGACGTCCGCGTCCCCCCAGCCTTCAGCCAGTCATGTACCAATTACAGAGCAGACAAACAGATCACCTATGCCTTCCTGTACCCGCCTCGTAAGTAAACTATCATGTATTTTGTGTTATACATGCACGTGGATGCTGTGGCAGCACCTCAGTTGTAATTATGTTTCTGCTTTCCATATTTGCAGAGCTGTCCTCTACCATGGATGGAAAATATGATGCTGTTCTCATCACCAATACTGTTCCCATGTACCCTGCCTTCAAGAGTGAGTCAGTCAGTGATATTAGCTTTCTTCCAGGGTGTGTCAGTGGAGTGCTGCAGAAACCATTTATCTTAAAATGCTGACTTCCTCTGCTAATAACCAGGCCAAATCATTGCTGATGTAAAAGTGCCAGAAATATATCGCTGCCAATGGGGGGAAAAATCACTGAAGTTTTCTAAATTCCTATAAAGTTGAATTTTTGGAGGTACAACCTTTCAAGACACTGATGAAACAGCTATTAAGCCAAGTATGAATTGCACTGGATAGTAGTTGTAGATTGCTGCCTTTGTGCTGACCTTTGGCAGATCAGAAGACACAGTGCAACTTGAAAAATTTAATTCTTCTCTCTTGTGATCCCACTCTCTTCTCCCCTCGTCCATCCCTCTCTGCTCCACTCCTCCCTCCCACAGGGGTATGGGGTTATTTCCAGAGGGCACTTGTGAAGAAGTATGCAAATGAGAGAAACGGGCTCAATGTGGTCATCGGACCCATATTTGACTATGACTATGATGGCGTCAGGGACTCAGCTGAGAAGATGAAACAGTAAGGACATTAACTGTAATCAATCAGCTTACACGACACTACAGACATAACAAACAAACAAAAAAAAAAAAACACAATAAAACATAAATACAAATATACACATCCATGCCTATCAAGCAAGAGTAAGATTTTTTTTGCCACTTTTTGATGACAAAAAACCCCCCCAAAATCCTGTTGTCTTGTTATGTGCGTGCATTTGTTGATTTGTTGTGCAAGGGCATGGTCTACTCTAAACCCAGTAAGTTCTGATGGTAAACATTTTATGACATTTTCAGAGGCCACAGGTGCTGTGATTGAGTGTATTTCTCTCACGTACAGCATGCCAGTCTGTAGGCTTATAACATATTCTCATTCATTAGAGGTACAGATTTATAGATGTACCTCACCTGTGAATTATGCTTTATGTTGTGATTTCAGGTATGTAAGTGGTACGATACCCATCCCCACGCACTACTTTGTGGTCATGACCAGCTGCCTGGACTTCACGCAGGCCGCTGACTCCTGCTCCGGCCCCCTGAGTAGCTCCGCCTTCATCCTGCCGCACAGGCCCGACAACGACGAGACCTGCAACGTAAGTGCAAGTAAATCCAAATCAAAGTCAGGGTAAATACACACTACAGCATTTACCATAATGACACCTTTTTAGATGACATTTTTATTCTGACATAATTTTTTGAGGAACGGCCTAATGGAGATCTAAAAGAGAAAGTTAGTTGGATTTCCATGAGGATGTAAGACTGTAAGGCTACAAGACTACTGGAGCTCAATCCGAGGGAAAAGAAATTTAACTGGCCCATGCAAGGCAACAAAATATGCCTTTCAAAAGAACTTTTCATTATCCACCCCTGACCTCTCTGGGTAAAGGCCTGATATCTGTATGTGATATCTGAAATCAGCCTGAGATTTGACAAAACAAATTTGAAAAAATAGTATTTTGAATCACAAAATATACATGGGGAAGGATGTGGAAAGCCCCAGAGAAAAAACTGATGTAATTATTAATTTGTTTGGAGTTTTGATAAACCAAAATATATTCAGGGCCATCTGTGCTACAGGGGATAATAGACTTGAAAGGAAAGAAGGCAGAAATGCATATTTTAGTGTGTTCTTTTGCAATAATGCTGGTTCTGTTACCACCCAAAGCACACACACACCCTCTCACTTCTCTGCTGCAGAGCTCTGAGGAAGAGTCCCGCTGGGTGGAGGACCTGATGAGGATGCACACAGCTCGAGTCAGAGATGTGGAGCTTCTGTCGGGTTTGGACTTCTACCGCAGAACCACAAGGAGCTACCCTGAGATCCTCTCCCTCAAGACCTACATGCACACATACGAGAGCGAGATCTGATGGAGCGCAACGCAGACAGACGACCTCCAAGTCTCCTGTCTCACACCTGCAGTAACTGAGCAACCAGCTGTGGTACAATACTATTTAGCAGTAGTAGACAACTCTCCCCTCCAGTACATTGTTACTGCTTCTCATGTTTTACACAATTAGATATTAATTTCAGCTAAATTAAATTATAAAATACTGAATCTACAAAGAAGCTCCACACCGAGGAGGATAGCAGCAAAACATAATGTTTTAAGTTTGAAACAAGAGTCCTTGCTTTAACTTTGCATGCCTGAAGTTCTCATTGATCTATTTGCCCGGTTGTTCATGCGAGTTAAATCAAACACTCTTGCTTTAACCGATTATTTCACCGTTGTGTTGAAATGTGAGAGAAGCCACTACGTGTTTAAGCTGATTTTTAGCGAGTTCACCAGCCTGCTCAGACGTCTGATGTTCTCTGCATATGGATCATCTCAGTCATCAGTCCGTTCTAAATAAGATGAACCTGTGTAGCAGGTATTCGAGGTGTGCAGGGCCAGGACTGCACCCCTTGAATTCTGTCTCTATACATAAATGTCCACATAAATTCCTAAAAATATGTTTCATCAGCTAATAATATTTCATATGTTCAGTGTTTTATTTCAGTCTTATTGCCACTGAACGATGAGGTCTCATCATCATGACTGACAGAACTTCTTGTGGACTTTTTGAAAGAAATGGCATTGCACGTTGCTTCAAATTTTCTATGGAAAAGACAGTTTTGTAAATAGATCAATCATTGTAAAATGCACTGCAAGTCTGTATGTCAGAATGGACTTTGAAGAGACCAAGACAATACAGAAGCATATTTGAATCAGTCAATCAGAGAACTTGAGCAATCTTAGGTTTTTCTCAAAAGTGTGCAAAAAAGAGCAACACTCTGACCAAACCAACATTTTAACAATAACCTCTCAAGACAGAAACTGAAACAGTCTCAGTGCATACTCAGTGTTCACTGTTGATCCACTCCATCTGTGACACACCATGCACAAATACTGAACTATATCTATACTGAATGTTTGTGTTACTTTCTTATTATGTTCATCATGTATGAGGTGCAAAAGTTGTTTTATTTTTGTGACGTGATGATAATGCAATTTGATACTGCGTGTGTGTGTGAGTGAGTGCGTATGTGTGTATATTGTGTGCTGAATTCGAGATTTTTATGTCATTTGAATGTGTGTGATTGTTGTATGCATTGTATGATGTTGACTTTGGTTCTATGCACATTATCAAAAATGACAATGATAAAGATTTTGTAATGTTGTCCCCCCTAAAATACCACCTGTGTCATTCTCTTATTTATGCCTTCTATAAATACCTGAAATTTCAATTCAATAAACACCTTTTGTACTAAATATCATGCTGTGGTGAATAATAAGGCAAGATAAAGACCAACATGAAGATGCTCTTACAGTCCATGACTAAAGGCTGTTGACAGTTCAGAATAGCAGTAATACAGTTTATAAAATTTTCCCATAAACATTTAATTGTGTGCCATTGTGTGATGTCTCAGGTGTAAGCCCTTCTTCAAGAAAAAGAGAACACAGAGACACCCCTGACAAATAATATACAGCGTGGCCACCTGACAGATCATGTGATATACAAATGAGCCGACAAAAATGAAAAATAAAATGCTATGTACATGGCTTGTAAATAGCCCACAATTAAATGTTGATGGGAGCATGTCGTCTAGTGTGTGGATGTGTGTGTGAACCTATGGAGCCTTTGAACATGGGAGTGAGATTCATTAAAAAACTCACATGATGAATTTAAGGCCTGGCATTTTTTACATTTAACATTCAATTATCTAGAGTGCAAAATTTCATTTTCTTACAAACTGCTTTAACTGTGAATGGTTCCATCTATTCCACTGTCTGCTAGCTCCACCCTCTGGACAAACACAGACCATGTTACTAGTCTTCCTGACTGATCTGCAGCAGATCAGTCAATATTATATCAGTCAGTGTCTTGCAGTTTGACCAGTTTACTGGTTTGTTTTTGTCCTAGTATGCATAAATCTTTACTGTCTCCTCAAAGGCACATCTGTCTGACACTGTTGGACGTAAATTTAATACAGGAAATGATATAATGTTGCATTAGAAAGAGTGAGTTGAGATGAGTGGTGTATTTAAAAAAAATCTAGTTTATGAGGATGTGTTGCTTGCTTGGTGGACTGTTGACTGTGTCCTGCTGTGTGGAACAAGATGTGACTTCATGTTGTGTTCATATCCATCCTGTCCTGCTCTCCTCTCATATCTGAGTTCCTAGCAGCTGTCCTCCTTTCCTGGAGAGTCCTCCTCTTCTCTGGAGGCCAAGGACTTCCAGACACAGGGAGCCTGTTCTGCTCCACCTGCTGGGTGCAGGACTTCCTGGAGGCAGGGCACCTCCAGAAAGGTCACCCTGTACAAGTAGATTTCAACCTCTGGTTCACCATTTTCAAATTAGTGCTATGCTCAGAAAAAAGCCTTGGACCGAGCAGATGCAACATCATGACATGGGACACCCATTTTGCCCACAAGACATATTTGTCTGGTGTCTCCATGACTTCATGCAGCAGAGAGGTCTCCTATTTCTGTCCATGAATGACATTTGTGCCATTCTACATGCTCTCTGTTGTACCCTCTTCTTTATTGTTTTCATAGAGATGTAGCCATTGTAGAAGTCCCACTTGCTACTGCATGCTTGTTGAACTGAAAATGAAATTAAATGTTTTATGAACATAGTTGAATATGTCATAAGAATGTATATTCCTGGCCACAGCACTGATGTACCTGGAGGGCAGTGGAATTATCCATGTGGACCTCAAACCAGACAAATAATGACAGTGGATCATCTACAACAGCCTCTGGGAGTCCAAATCATTGACTTTGGTATAGAGGCTCATGTAGGTTCAGGTGTTTTTGGTACACGTAAGTTGCAGACAAGAGAGCTTGTCATGTTTCGTGTTTTTCTATTCATGGTTCAACTTATCCTGTCATGTAAAGCTCACAGATGACATCTGAGAGGTCCATGACTGACATGGACCCAGTAAAGAAGATGCTGGAGCTGGATGTTGACCACCATATAAGACCCACTGAGGCTGTGCAGCATCCATGTTTCATCATGGAGTCTTCAGTGTGCCATCAGACTTATGTAAAGATGAGAGGCTCCACATTGATGCAACACTAACTGGCAGGTAGGTGTTGTGTTGTGTTGTGTTGTATCATCTCACTGCTGTTGTGAGGCAAGAGATCGAAATAACCTTTGATGTCAGTGGGAGCTCAGACTTTAGGATCACCTACAGTGATCTGTAAAGGGTTAGAATCTCACTGCGTTTGTAATTTGTAGATAGGGAGCATTACAATAAATTTCTTTGTGAGAAGAGTTTATGAGAAAAATTAGGGGTTATATGCATGTCAGGCACTTCTTTTGGAGGTCCTTCAATACTCTTTGCTGCAGTTTCTTCAGTGAGAAGAGGAAGAAATTCCATAATAGGGTTCAGCTCATTCCTCCAATGTGCCACTGAATTCCTACAACCTGATGGTCTTTAAGAATAAATCCACTGATTCTCCTAAATTTGTTTTTATGCTTTATAGTTCATATTGATATCAGCAAATGCAAGGTTTGTGCCATTTAGTAAATCAAATGCTTAGAGTTATAGTGTTTGGAAATCTAATCCTAAACTCTGCCAGGAGAGTCACACACCAGAGGGCGAGTGAGGGGTTACCTTGCATCCTGAGAAATTCTGATTCAATGGGAATATTTTCCATTATTTTTAAGGCTTTCTGTAACCCTGCTGTAACACATCTGTAGTGTTATCATACATTGGTGCTGCAACGGGCTGAAGATGATGTCATATCCCACTAATTATTTTGTTCACAAACCTAGATGAAATCTTTACAAAAAAAAGCCTCAGAAAACAGTCTTGATTCATGTCAAGAATTTCCACATCAAGTCTTGGTTTAGTTTCTTAATGAAAATTATTTTCTACAAGTTTCATATTACCGTGTTTCTGTTTGCTTTTACAAGATATATTTACCTTGGATACTAAACTCAAAAAGAGAGACATAAAAGGAAGTAGTTGTCGCAGTGCTAATGCAAGACAGATGCACAACTGGACACGTCTACAATGCTTCCACTGTAGCTGGCCAGTGACCCCTTAACACATGGAAAACTCTCCACGTTTATTTTGCTGTTTTCCAGTTCTCTTACTTATCCTGAACCAAACCCTGCGGCTGTTTCAACCCGGTGTTTGATGTTACAGTTAATTTCACGTGTTCACGTCCCTCAAATTATCCTGGACATTGTTTTTGGCCTGACGCACGGCTGCGTTTCTCTGTACTCGGCCAAGAACATTCACGGTGACTCCGGGCTGCCTCTGAGGCCATGGCACCATTCTCCTCCAAAATGGCTGTTTGACGACCTCATGATTCCAGTTTTTGCCTTTTGCCTTTGCCTGTTGCCTGACAACCGGCAGATAAGACTAGGTACTAGTAATAATAATAATAATAATAATGCCCTCTTTTTTGTAGGAAAAGGGACTTTATGCTGTAGTATGGCAAATGCTGTGAAGATTAATATTTTTTAGAATTTAATATTTTATCTTGCATGGCATCTCCAGAATAAGTAAGTGACTTAAGCAGCCCAAGTGGAGCTGCTGTCTAAACTCTTAACCTTAACGAGTGTGAAAAAAAAAAAAAAAAAAAAAAAAAGAGGTAAAAAGAGGCAATGGCCTGAGTATAATGCTCTTAAAATTTTTGTGCTATATCCTATGTGTGGAGTACGGTAACCTTTTAAGTCCTGCCAGGTTCCCCAGGGAGAAACAGAAATGAGGCTTAATATAGTGTTTTATGCCCACTGGTGATTTAGACAGGAAAGCCAAGGCCAGCTTTTCCACCAAATTTCCAACAAATCCAGTGGAAAGGAATGGTGTCTTTCTCTCATGGGGCATATCATTGTAGAAAGACATGTATATTTTTTTTAATATTCAGTTGGTGTTTAAATGTATAGTTTTGTCCTAATAGAAATACTACTAAGGGGTGTTAGAAAACAATGTGCAAAATTTTGATTGATTTTGGTCATGAGTTCAGTAAGTGAATAAATCCTGTTCACACCTCATTTGCTTTGTATTGTTCCCCTGAGAGAGATTTTTTTTCCTTCAGATGGTCCAAATTTCAAATATCCAAGTTCCAAACAAAAATAAGAGCGATCTCAATTTGTTCCTGCCACCTTCCACTGACTTAGTTTTTAAACTCTCTTCAGCTTAAGCTTTTTATGAGAGCCACATTACTGCAATATCTTAATCCCAAGGAGGACAGGAACAGTTTTATTTTTATATTATCTTTCATTCGTATATTGATTTTCCTTCCTATAATGAACATAATTCCATCATTTTCACGTCTTTTAGAGCTAAAAGGAAGGCTTCGTCTGTCTCTGTATGCCAGTCATTCATTAATCGCAGTGGGGAGCTGGCAGAGAGAATGGATACCTGCTAGTCAGATTCTGCCTTTGCGCCATGTGGTGAGTGGAGCTGCCGTTCCTTTGGTTGACACACTCAGGAAAATATCTTTTGATTCGCAAACTTGACATGCACCATCTTCACATTTCAGCTGGAGCCAGAATTAGAGCCTTTCCGTAGCAGCCATTTTGATATGGAAAAGCAAAGTAAACACAGGTGTTACTAATGACATTAATTAAGGATGGGTTTCATTCAGGTGTGAGAGAGCCAGGACCCCGCAGCTCACCGGAAACTCTGCCACGCGTACAGCAACAGGACCTTAATCAGTGTAATTAGTAGCAACTGTGTCTCCCTTGTTATTTCATGTCAAAGTGGCTCCTGTGAAAAAGCTCTGTTGTGGCACTGACGGGTAATGTTTAACTCTTTGTATTGTCAGTCTCTTTGTAATTACTGGATATTATTAGTATTTTTTTTTTTTTTTTCATTTAAATGTATTATTTGTTTGTTTTTTAGTTGAAAAAAAGACAGCCTTGGCTAAGAGTAAGCATTCTCAGAATCTTCATTGCAGACACCAAATGAGGAAATTTTACCTCTCAACCTGCGGTTCTTTTTTTTATTTTCTTAGCCTGATATATTAGCTCAAGACTCTGCCATCAGACAAGGACATTGACTCTTGCAGCAGTAAGTGCTACTTTGGAGACACTTAGTACAGGGTTTCTGAGCCTGAGCTACATCTGTATGTAACAGACTGCCAACCACAGATTGCACACTGCACTGAAGACATTTTTCACCAAGACTGGCTAATATGATAACTGACAGTGTACGGTTATTAAATGTGAGTCTTAAACCTGAGCGTATGATTGTGGACTAGTGTGGTGTTGAAAAAAATAGTATTCATGTGCAGCAAAGCCCCCCTGACTCACTTGATGATTTGCCTGCATTTTGAAGCTTTTACGTTGATTTGTAAATATTAAAGTGAAGGCTTACCTGGCACCTAACAGAGACAGATACTATAGGAAGGAAGACAGGCTTATGAGCAAACCGGTAGCTCTTACAGCCTCACTATGACAGGTTTATGTTCCTCCCTCGCCGTTTCTCCCTCCGTTTTTCCTTCACCTCTCCTATCTTTCTGCAGCTCCTTCTGTATCTCAGTCTTCCAATCAACCTCCTACCTGTCTACTCCTTCCCGTAGCCCATATTTTATTCTCCTCCCCAGTGATCATGCCTTGGAGGTCTTGGCTTGCAGAGTGGAAATATTTCACAGGTGTTGTGAATGTGCGTGGGTAGACTTCCCACTTCACTCAAGAAGTATCCAGACCAGGAGTACAGGCAAGTAGAAATATATATTTTATTACAAAATGCCACTTTTAAAATAAATAAGCTGCTTCAGGTCTTATAAGCTACAATTATTTGTTACTAATTGAAAAACAATATGGTGCTTTAGGCTGCCAAAGAGGTAGACTACTTAAAGAAGCAAGTGTCGAGGCATGCAAATACTCACTCACCACACAAAAACAGTCAAAGCAAACCCAGCCTCACTCAGCTCCCCTGCAAACGGCTAACACAGTTATCCCTCAAGCAGAAACAATAGAGAACCAGGTATACCAGTGGTTTACAGATAATGCCTCAGAAGGAAAGTGAAATCTGCAATAAAGCCCAACAAATTGTATAATTAAGCCCCACCTAAGCTTCCCTAGCTGGGAGGCTGCAACCTCAGCAACAGGGGACAAATGCTACAAACCAGCTAAGTAACTACCAGTATCTACTGGGAGGCAAAACAGCAGCTGCAGGAACCTATGACAGACAAACATAATGAACAGGTTGTCCTGCAATACTACAGTAGAAGAGTTAGAGTTTACCTGCTTACCAATATTTATTGTATTCTTGGCCTGTATGACCAACCCATTGCTTTGGGTGAACTAAATTCAACCTACTTGCACTTTGCTGCACCCAAATGAAGGTCCACACAGCAGGGAGTACACAGAGGGGAGCTGCCCACAGAAAAGAAAACATGTCGGTGTCTTAACATCAGACACAGTAGAACTCAGGAGTCATCAAACTGACAGCCCACAGGAGGAGCATCAACTCAAGGCAGCCCAGGAGTCAGTGTTACATGCACACTGTAAAACTAGCTCCTTCTTATACACTGCAGTGATTTACAAATTGGAGGATTGGTGTGTGGGTCAAGCTGCTACCTCACCAGTGGGATTCCTACAGAGGTGATTTCAAAAACCCATTAAGGACCACGTTCCCTGTCACATATACTAATGTGGATTTGTACATTCCAACATTTTTTAAGCTTAGCAGCTTCTACCCCTGAAGAGAGTCAAATACATGTCATTCTCCAGGTTTTGTTGTGCTAGGTCAGAGTGAGAGACAGATTTTGCTGGAACGAGTGGTGTGAGAGAACAGAGATGCGTATATGTTCAGAGCCAGCAAACACAGCCAAGCTGTGAATTCTTCAGCTTCCAGTAGCAAACTGTTTTAGCAGCATTGAATCGAAGATTTGCCAAAGCTATTCACCACAAGTAATTTAGAATATTTTCTTTGTCTCTCACTCTGTCCATCTGTCTGTCTGCCACTCATTAACTGAAGAGAATGACTCTGGACAGACGGCAGCCATACCGCCGACCACTTGTTTGAAGTGGTATTTTCTCTTAGGAAGAGGGAAAATCAGGGCAGCATTGGAAAGTGGGAATGGAAGAAATGAAATTCAGGAATGTGAGGTATTAAACTTGAACATGCATCAAAATGTTATTCAAAACAGCTTGAACGATCATTTGTGTCAGTATTTTCTATGTTGCAGATACTGGTTTCTATTGAGAATAATAATAATAATAAAAATGTAACAATAGAGAACATACAGTATATAACAAAACACTGAAGCAGTGACCAGTTATCACCACTTGTGTTGCCAAAAGCAAGGAAAATAAGAATCTCCAATTTAATGTAGCATTGTATAAATGTAGTAATAGTGAAAATTATTTTAAAGAAAAGGAACTAAAACAGCTCTAACTGGCTTTGGCACTGTGGCAAGAGGATAAACTGTGCTGGCTGTACACAGCTTCAGTCTATGCTCCTGATTCCTGCCGCTCTGTTACCATGGTGACTCCCACACATCTGGATGGGAGAGGCTGCCCATCCCAACTGCTCTTTCCTGTCAGACAGACAGCAGGACTCCTGACGTGGGGCTGGTTTGCTTGTCAACTCTCTGTAATATGAAGCTCAGTATTAGAGAATGTATGGAGATCAGCTTTTACATGTAGCAGTGAACTCAGCAGCTGCTGTTTAGCTGGAACATGCAGGGGAGAGAAAACACACAAAGTGTTGCTGTAAAGAAAATGCCACCTAGCAATTCCATAAGTGACCCAGGCAACTCTACAACTTAGCCTCTTCAAGATATATGGCAATAATTTACACACAGAAAGAGTTTGATGTTGATTTCTAAGACAAGGAGTAGTACTGAGCAAAAATAAATAAACAGTCATTTTGAACAATTGCATGCAAAATATAGGTATGACAAAGCACTTACACAGTTTGTCATGGAAGGACATTGAAAAAGTCTGCCAGCAACTCTTTCACTGTGTGGCTTTTTACTTTTCCTCCAGCCTGCTTTCTTTCAAGCCTGTGTACAGAGACCAACATCTCTGGCAAATGATCAAATTACAGCCAACAAGCAGATGAACCACTGTCAATGATGCCATGTAAGCGCTACAAGATTAATTCAGCATATGCTGAATGCTGAAGATTAATTCATCATATGCTGAATTAATCGCCTCCATTATATATTAACGAACACAAATATCTTGCATAACAGTAATTTGTACACTGAGCATCTGAACTGGACTCAGCATGACAGTGGCGCAGATTGCTGGTGGTGCTGTTCATCTCGGCCTCACTGCTGACCGCTCTGTTCAGGTTCCTAGAGTCAAACATTATATTTACAGTACATTTTAGACATTTGGTTATACTGCAATGAATGCGAGGAAAGACCAACCTACTAACCTTTAACTCTTACATCTGCAAACATTCCCAACATGTCACCCTAGTCATTAATCCATTCACACAGCCTGCTTAGAAGAAACCATCAAAGCTAACAAAGCTGGGGCCAGATGTAGTCACTACAGTGTTGATTCAGGTCTGAGAACTAGTTTCCACTGTGCAGCTATTTCAGGTGGGGTTCAGAGGGAAAGAGGTCAAAAGGTCACTGCACCCTGTCAGTGGGGCTCAGAGAGATCGGGAACCTCCAGCTCCCAGAGAATAACATGAACATCCTGGAGCAGTGTTGGAATAATAAGCAAAAAGGGAATCCCCAGTAAGTGTGAAAAGTGAAAAAAAGTGTGTGTGTGTGTGTGTGTGTGTGAGAGAGAGAGAGAGAGAGAGAGAGAGAGGGGTGTTGGTGGTGGTTGGGGGAAGTAGTAGTAGGGAGCAAGGGGAGACTGAAATTGTGACTGAATATTTAAAAAATTGAATTAATAACATGATCAATAATTCTCTCTCTCTCTCACTCTCACTCTCTCTCTTTCTCTCTCTCTCTCTCTCTCTCTCTCTCTCTCTCTCTCTCTCCCTCTCTCTCTCACTCTCTCTCTTTCTCTCTCTCTCTCTCTGTGGTGCCCTCTCTGTCAGGATCTCACAGTAAAATGTGACTCTCGTCTCCCTCCAGAACTCTGGGCGATCTCTGCAGCATTCCTTCCTGTTTGTTGTCATGGTGCCAGCGGAGCAGCTCTGCTATAAAAGGTCGTCTCCTCCAGGCTGCTCGGCCAGAACGACAAAAAGATTACAACCTTCTGCAACGCCACCGCCAGAGAGGAGGGAAAATTCAACCACAACCAAAGGAGTCGACTCAAGACAATTGAAGTGAAAACAAGTTAACTGGTACCACAGGATGTCAGAGCTCGCAGCATCTTTGTTTTTCTGCATTTCAATACAGGTAAGACATTTCATTGTTTTTGCTATTATTTCAAATATGTAAAGATTTTTTTCTGTCATCAGTAGGGGAAATTTTAGTTGATGTATCTCTCATATCTCATCTCACAATATTAAATGCATATCATAATAATAATAATGATAATCATTACTGTTTGTAATAGACATGATTTGTTCCCTGAACAAATGATTTGAATGTGACTTTATCTACCTAAATCTGTTGCCTTGTCACGAATATTTAAAAAGTATTTAAAAAAGTAAAAGTTTTTCTTGTCCTCCCCCAGATGTTTACACTGGTCTGGTCCCAGGTGTGCCCTCAGAGGTGCCACTGCCCCCAGGATCCTGCCCTCTGTGCCCCCGGGGTGCCCCTCATCCTGGACAACTGTGTCTGCTGCCTGGTGTGTGCCGGTCAGAAAGGAGAGGTGTGCTCTGAAACAAAGCCGTGCGACACTCGTAAAGGGCTGCGGTGTGACTACACAGCCGACATCCACAAGAGGACCGGCGTCTGTGTGGGTGAGTGGGCTGCTGATAGCCATGGCAGGACTTGTGGTGACTCTGTATGCGTGCATCTCTCTCAGTTGATCAGACATGTAACTGGGTTTATAAGATGTTTATATGAGTAATCTTTATCTCTGTCAAGAAGGTGAAAGCTCCAGCATGAGCTTATCTTATTGCTCTGTAGATCTGATTGTCCCTTTTCAGGATGCCTCAGAAAATGCTGGATAGATTTGCATGAAACTTGGTAGGGACGGTTGGTCATGGACCAGCGAAGAAGTGATTAACTTTTTGGGCCAGTTTGCCTCAAGGTATGGCAATGGGCCATTGCCCGCTATATGCATCTACGAAATGTCACAAAATCTGGTTTGGCAGCACTGTCCAACATTCCATGCTCATTCACTTGAAAGAGGCATGTCCTTTACAAGAGCGTTGCTGAAAGGCAGCATTGCTTAGCACAAATAGAGCCATAACTTCAAGCTGTGACCTTGGTGAATGTCTGTGCCCTTTTGAGTGCCATTGTTGCCATGCCATGTTTTGATTTTGAAGCTTTGTCTTACATTAAGTTTGCTTTGTCTTACTTTGTCTTACATATTGGGGAGCTAACTGCTGCTATGTTTAACTCCATTAAAGAAAATCATCTTTCAGCTTTATATGTATCCTGATCACTTTGGGTTAGATATCTATTATAATGAGTTATCTATTGACAAAACTTCCAACCTTTTTTTCATCCAAGCCCCTCACAGGTGTTTATGGACACAAAATCAATAGATCCCATATAAGTGATGCAACATACTTAAGTTGTAAAAACCCCTGTAACCCACACAAAACAAGTCAACTATCTTTCTCTTTTTCTCTCTCTCTTTTCTTCCAGCTCATGAGGGAGACGTGTGTGTTTTGGACGGTTCTGTCTACCAGAACGGACAGACGTTCTTCCCCAGCTGTAAGTACCAGTGTATGTGTCGTGATGGGCAGATCGCCTGTGTGCCGCGCTGCAATGTGGATGTGATGCTGCCTGGGCCGGACTGCCCCATGCCCAGAAGAGTTCAGGTGCCTGGAGAATGCTGCGAGAAATGGGTTTGTGAACCCCAGGCTGAGGCCAGTGCACTGGGCGGCTTTGCTATGGCTGGTGAGCATGCTGGAAATATACATAAGGAATTTGGTAAAACGCACACATGGAAGCACATTCCTCTCTGACGTTGGTGTCATGCCAGTGCGAGACACAGAGTCAACAGACAGACAGCTACATTCCTCTGAACCATACAGAGAGAGGGGACAGCCAAGGAGGTAAGGAAGGATGAAAGGAAAGAGGAGATGAGGAGAGAGAGGAGGAAACGCACAGGAAAGAGACAGTGTTGTCACTCCAGTCTGGAATGTGAGGCAGCAACGTGACGGATCATGCTGCAGTCAGTTGAATGTAAGCACAAGTATGCAAGTGATCTTTTCACAGATGGGTTTGTTCAGTTTATATTCTTTTGAAAGCATTCATTTAGATGAGGCTTGAATACTGAGAGAAAGCTCTGTCTGTCCTCCTCAGGCATGGCAGGAGAACAGTTGAAGAACAATCAGTAGTTCAGCTCTCACTTACCTAAAGAAATTATTTAAACAGTTAATTAAACAGTTCACATTAGGAACTCCCCAAACTATAATTTTCTACACAATGTCTGAATCACATTTTGGATACACAGTGTCATCTTTATCATAATATTCATACCTTGTCACTGGTGAAAATTTCTTGCACTTCTCATTGGTCACATTCAAGTTCAGTTTTAAGCTAATTGTGATACATCCAATTTTTACATTAGTTTTTACACTGTATTACATTTTAATTGTT
This sequence comes from Myripristis murdjan, assembly GCF_902150065.1. Taxonomy (NCBI): domain Eukaryota; kingdom Metazoa; phylum Chordata; class Actinopteri; order Holocentriformes; family Holocentridae; genus Myripristis; species Myripristis murdjan. Next base: position 11,188,123 of record NC_043995.1, on the reverse strand, counting down.
GTTTAGTACATTTCCTACACTGACACCCACCTTCCTGTCTCCATGTGTCTGTGTGACCCTCCAGCCTACCGTCAGGAGGAGACGGTGAGTTTCGATGCCTGGGACCCCAGCCTCAACTGCATTGAGCAGACCACAGAGTGGGGCGCCTGCTCTCGGACCTGCGGCATTGGCGTGTCCACCAGAGTGACCAATAAGAACCGGCGATGTGAAATGGTCAAGCAGAGTCGGCTGTGCATGGTCCGACCCTGTGATGACCAGCTGGACCAGACACAGCTGACACAGCTTGCCCCCAAGGTACATTTTGTGTTTTACCAGATTTAATGATGATAAAAAGCTTTTCTCTTTTTTTTCCTGCCCCAAAGTCTTAAGTCATGTAGTTGCAAGCATTGCGTAGTTTTTTGGATCAGGAAGCATACCATCGCTGTTGCCTTCTGAACAAAATGTACAGTGGTTAAATCATTCCCATGTTGTTCCTCACTAGCTTATTTCCTATTCTATGTATGTCCTAGACTGGCATCTCTGTTCTAAACAGTCTTGTTTTCCCTTCCAGAGAGGCAGTAAGTGTCAGAGGATGGTGAAGAGCACCAAAGCCATCCAGCTCTCCTATAAGAACTGCACCAGTGTCCAGGCCTTCAAGCCTCGCTACTGTGGCTCCTGTACAGACGGTCGCTGCTGCACCCCTCACAGCACCAAGACCGCTCTGCTGCAGTTCCAGTGTGCCAACGGTAAAACTGCCAGGAGGCTGGTCATGGTGATCCAGAGCTGTGCCTGCCACCACAGCTGCCCCCAAGACAACGCCGTGTGGCAGGCCTCAGACCTGGCATACAGCGGCATGAGGCTATAGGCTCACATTACACACCCAAATTGCATAGCAGTTGAAAAGCTGAAAAGCCCATTTCTATGAGAAAAGTTTCGCTGCACTGTGCTACATGTCTGTGATAAGATGAAACGTGGTTTAGGGAACCATTTTAATGTGATGTGGAGGTATAATGTCAGGCTATTTTCATCTAATTGTTTGTGGGTGTCAGATGCCTCCCTGCAGGTTGTGATAGTTGGGACTCCGAATCAGGATGCTTATAGTGCAGCATCCAACTGCACAGACGATGGATGGATCAAATAGGATGTAAGCACTTAAATTTGTTGGTACATGCTGATGTGGACTTCTTAAGCCAGTAAAGACTGAAGGAAGAATATACCACAAGAAACTGTATAAAAGTGTAGAGACACAGAGGAGTGCAGTGTCCTATGGGGCCTGTATATTAGTAGAGCTAGTTGGAGCCACCAGTGAATCTGATTCACTGGCATTCTCATCGGGGAGCCACTTGTTATTTTCTAAAAACAAACGTTGCAGCTCATCTATTTAAACTGTTCCTCTCAGCCCTGTTTACATCGCAAAGATGGATTTAGTAATGCACCAAATGAATACCTTCAAATACATTGTAAAATACATCTCATGGATCCTCATCTTTTTACAAAGTATGAAGGTTATTTTGCTCTCTTTGATTTAGGCAGAGATGCACGGATGAAGAAGGGATATAAAATGTGAGTATTCCCAGCAGTTACCTTTTGGGGGCGCTGGCATGGAATTACTCCAGTTCCGCCGCCTGTTATACAAATGTGTATATGCTGGAATTTGTCATGAGTGTCTGACCTGCAAAAGTGAAAGGTCATTCTCATCACATAATGCAAGTTTCTGCAGCTGCTCGAAATTGCACCACTAACCTATGAAAATCAACATTTCCTCAGTCTACAAATGAAAATGTGTATTTTCTCACATTTTTCTATTGCTTGATGGTTTTTCCAAAGTCTCAGTAAAGGACACAAATACCTGGCGTAGAGCTAGTTTAAATAAATGTGTATCAAATGCACAACTTTATAGCTATGTAAATATTATTTATATATAAATGTGTTGTTAACCTTTCAGTTGTACTGCTTTTTCAGACTGCTTATTATGAATTACTTTATATGAACAGTGAACATATTCTGTATTTGGAAATAAAGCATTATTTTTTATATATACATTTTAGTGTAAATTATATTGTGTTTTATTATTTGTTTTAGTGTGGGATATAAATAAAGTTGACTTGACTTGTCTCTTTATTATCAAATATACTATAACACCAGATATTGGCTAAAACAATTAGAGAGATCTTGTCACATAGAGCACCAATAAATGTAGAGCATCTGAAATATTCTTAGATAATACTTGACACACATTTGACTGACCTAAAACCAATAAAACCCAGCCATGAAAACAGAACCTGTAACAGAACAGCTGTCACACACTTCTTACACATCTTTCTCAGCACCTGGATTTACACAGCCACAACAATATAGTTTTCTTTCTTTATTTTTTAGATTTGTTGTTTATCATTCTCCGTTGACTTATAGATCATTTTGTACACAATCATATGATTATTTTCGTTAGGGTCCCTCAAGAATTTTCCTTTGGGGAAAGCAGGGACTGATACTGCCACAAGGAGGAACTGCACCCCTAGTTGGGGCTTTACTCTGATCTTTCCTACATTCACCAGGAACTTATGTACTGAGAAACCAAAGTAATAGGTGCTGGTTATCCACCCATCCACCAGATTATGCATTATATATTTGCAATGTAAATATACATACACATATATTCAGTGCAGCTATTGTCACAATTCAGGTACACATCATGATTCTCTTGTCTCTTTGGCTGAATTTACACAGGAACAGTAAAACCTTGTTTCTTCCAAGCTGCACTTCAACTGTTTGAATTATTTGACTTCAATCAGTCAGTCAGTCTGTGATTGCTTTAAACTCTAATGAAACCAAAATTACAAAATAGGCATAATGTAATGTAACGTAATGCTGCTGAGGCCAGGTGTCTCTGGATGTGCTCGCTCACTGAAGTCGAGGAGGGACATTTCTTATTTTCCTTGACAGCACAATAGACATATCCACACACTTCATTTATTTGAGCTGAGCTTTCAAAACAGATGTTCTGATGAAGGTGTTGCTTGACTAAAAGCGCAGCTCAGTAAGTGTTATTTGCAAAGGAGATTAGTGTGTGGTTGGATTTATCCTTTTCCTTCAGCGTCTGTCTCATTTAGGGTCATTTCATTGTTATTTGAATGGGGATGAATAAGTCTTTAAGAGTGCTTTGTGATTAGATTTGTCCTACAAGGAGATACACTGGGACTAACTAAGCATATACTGTCTTCCACATCTTCCTTCAGAAACCAAGCCAAGCCAGTTTGATGCTCATCTGAGCTGAACACCACATGGTTGAAATACATGAAAGCTTGTGTATCAATAATGTGTTATGTGTAGAGTAAGTCCAGGTGCTGAGAAAGATATGTGGCCTTATAATTTTTGCACTCCTTCATATTGTCTTAAACTAAACTGAATGACAACTGTTAAAGAATTTATGTCATACAAATATATGCCAAGAGTTACCTATTAATATAGCCTTTTATTAATGTTGTAAGAATTTGGCTCTGCTGACAACAACTCTCTCTACAATTCATGATACTTTGTTTTAGTCAGTATCTCTGATTTCCAAATTGTAAAATAACAAAGAGATTAAAACTTTGATACAAAAAATACATATTTATTTTCAAATATTGAGTCTGTGCAATATTGTTCATACATTTACTGGAAGAAGCAGTGTGAAATACAATTCAAACAATAAAGGTAATTGTTACAAATACTGTATGTACAGTCCATATTTACACTGTTACTGAAACACTGTGTATTTGATACACACTTAATAATACAAACTATACAGCAAGTATTTACATAACTTTTGTCATTCTATGAAATAACCTCTGCAATTTATACAGTACTGTTAACAAAGACCAAAGAAGTTGTATCATTTTGCATTTAGTGAATGGTAAAATGTATACTACGCATTAGCCATTAGGGAGAAGGATTTCAGGCAGGTGTAAAAAATGCCACAAAGTCACAAGAATGACCTTTCCTCTGTAGGCTGAGCACTTGCTTTGGTTAGGTTTGAAGCCCACAGGTTAGTTATTTCAAAAATGTGCTCTGTAGTTGGAAAATTTCCATGTCGGTACCCATAAAAGGTAACGGCTTGGCATATAGTCCCCATTTTCCATCCCTCCTTTACGGCTGCATCTCTTCTTTATATCAGAACAAATGTAATTTTATCAGGTTCAAGATTCAAAGGTATGTCACAAAAAAGTACAAAAGGTTTTGTAAATACTCTGAATGCAGTGGTAGTATTTGATTTTTTTTTGAAGTTGCTGGTTAGTTTATAGGCCATGTTGCCTAAGCTTTCCAAAATTCTAGAAATGCAACATAGGCTCAACAAAATCATCTATATTTATAGCCTATGAAGAGTTTAAGCCAGCTTGATTATGCCAACCCTGATGTTAAACCAAACCAGTTAAGGTTAAATGCAGATGTTACACCTTGTCTTGGAGCACATGCCGGTCTGCACTGCCCTGTGACTGTGCACCTTCATATTGGCTGACCTCTTCAACAGAGACTGTGTAAAGTTAACCTATGAACTCGTCAGCCCTAAATATCTGAGGGAACTCTTGAGAAAACTCAAAAACAAATAGACATCTGTGTTCTCTTTGTCTGTTTCTCCCTGCAGACTTCAATGGCTACATAAGCGGACAAAATCAAAATCTATCACAAGCATTAAGTGCTTTCATTCAATTTAGCCATAGTGAGGACAACACTACTTTGTACACAGGATATTGAACAATAAAATCCCTCTCCAGGAGAGGGAGATAGAGAGTTATTTGATTACCTACAATCACAACCTCAACAGAGGAGTGTCATACTGCACACACAAGCATTATTCTGACCACTGTAAGCAGGTAAGTAGGCACTGGACATGAATACAACACGATGTTTCTCTCTACTGTAACTCTTGCTGATATGTATCACAGTGTGGAGAAACTCCTTTTATAGTTCTTTATATGGGTATATATGACACATAGATGGGGTATGGTGGGCAGTGCAAGTGTTGCTTCCCTTGACTTATTATCTAAAATATATAGTTAATATATCATCTATAGAAAGGAGGGTCACAGTCCATCATCCCAACTCATATCAGTTCCTGAATTACTGAATTTTCCAGCTATAACCCAGACTTAAATTTGATAGAACCTCATCATTATCATATGATGACTACAGATCTAACCCCACAGTGTGTGATGTGAGCCTATAGCCTCATGCCGCTGTATGCCAGGTCTGAGGCCTGCCATACAGCATTGTCTTGGGGGCAGTTGTGGTGGCAGGCACAGCTCTGGATCACCATGACCAGCCTCCTGGCAGTTTTACCGTTGGCACACTGGAACTGCAGCAGAGCGGTCTTGGTGCTGTGAGGGGTGCAGCAGCGACCGTCTGTACAGGAGCCACAGTAGCGAGGCTTGAAGGCCTGGACACTGGTGCAGTTCTTATAGGAGAGCTGGACGGCTTTGGTGCTCTTCACCATCCTCTGACACTTACTGCCTCTCTGGAAGGGAAAACAAGACTGTTTAGAACAGAGATGCCAGTCTAGGACATGCATAGAATAGGAAATAAGCTGGTGAGGAACAACATGGGAATGATTTAACCACTGTACATTTTGTTCAGAAGGCAACAGAGATGGTATGCTTCCTGATCCAAAAAACTACACAATGCCTGCAACTACATGACTAAAGACTTTGGGGCAGAAAAAAAGAGAAAAGCATTTTATCATCATCAAATCTGGTAAAATACAAAATGTACCTTGGGGGCAAGCTGTGTCAGCTGTGTCTGGTCCAGCTGGTCGTCACAGGGCCGGACCATGCACAGCCGGCTCTGCTTGACCATTTCACATCGCCGGTTCTTATTGGTCACTCTGGTGGACACACCCATGCCGCAGGTTCGAGAGCAGGCACCCCACTCTGTGGTCTGCTCAATGCAGTTGAGGCTGGGGTCCCAGCCATCGAAGCTCACTGTCTCCTCCTGACGGTAGGCTGGAGGGTCACACAGACACATGGAGACAGGAGGGTGGGTGACAATGTAGAACTAGCACATAAAACTTTTAATGGAAAATGCCATACAGTGTGGAGAGATGTGATATCCTTCATGTGTTTCTGCTTCACTCACCAGCCATAGCAAAGCCGCCCAGTGCACTGGCCTCAGCCTGGGGTTCACAAACCCATTTCTCGCAGCATTCTCCAGGCACCTGAACTCTTCTGGGCATGGGGCAGTCCGGCCCGGGCAGCATCACATCCACATTGCAGCGCGGCACACAGGCGATCTGCCCATCACGACACATACACTGGTACTTACAGCTGGGGAAGAACGTCTGTCCGTTCTGGTAGACAGAACCGTCCAAAACACACACGTCTCCCTCATGAGCTGGAAGAAAAGAGGCAAAGGAAAGAGATATACAGTTGAGTGGTTTTGTGTTAGTCATAGGGGTCAACTGATTTTATATCTAAAGCATTAGACAGAGAAGAGAAGCTGGATATGGGAATTCAGTGAGAACAGAGAATACTGTGTTTGATGGTACCAACATAGCCAGGACCAGCTACTAAATGGTGCTTAACTTGGATTTGTGAAAAAACTAATGTGAAATCATGCATCCAAGATCTTTCACATCTTGCAAAGCTAATTACTGCATATCTGACCAACTGAGAAATGTGCAAAGCAGGTTGTGGGAAAATGGGCCTATAACAGGGAGCAATGGTCATGATATAGATTCAACCCAACTATAGATGATGCAAACAGCATGCACTTTGGGCACCAGTTGCCCATCACGCCAGTGTTTTCTGCATGCCATGGCTATCAGCAGCCCACTCACCCACACAGATGCCGGTCCTCTTGTGGATGTCGGCTGTGTAGTCGCACCGCAGCCCTTTACGAGTGTCACACGGCTTCATTTCAGAGCACACCTCTCCTTTCTGACCGGCACACACCAGGCAGCAGACACAGTTGTCCAGGATGAGGGGCACCCCGGGGGCACAGAGGGGGGGCTCCCGGGGGCAGTGGCACCTCTGAGGGCATACCTGGGACCAGACCAGTGTGAACACCTGGGGGAGGGAGAAAAACCATCTCTTAGTATTTAACTTTTGATCAAATGATGATGATTCTTGAAACCAGGGACAATGAAAAATCTATTTTTATTAAATATTAATACTGCTGTTTGTGGTGATATCCTTTTTCATATCTAACTCATATTTAACTGTCATGGTACAAAAAAGGGCTAACATTTTGTAGAGAATACAGTTTTATAAATTTGGTGAAAATCAGCATCATGCCAAATAGTACATACAATGAACTACAAAAGAGAAAAATTCAGATCATTCAGATGTGAAGTGGCATATGAGCATCTTTCGCAGAAGTTAGAATACATCAAATTAGGATATGTCTCTGCTTGATGTCTTAAGTTTCATAATAACTATCATATTTAAAAAAATTTTGTAGCATTGAAAAAGTTGGTTTGATATCAAAGAGCTTGATCTAAAAAATGATCTATTTCATTTAAAACATTTTGCTCCCAATACATAAGTGCGCCTGGTCTGGTTGAGCTAACAAAAAAAAAAAAAAAAAAAAAAAAAAACACTGTCTGATAAAGGGAAAATTCAGCAGAAATCATGTAGAGCTTCCACAAAATCATGTCTTTGTTGTAATACATACCTGTGCAGAAATGCAGAAGACAAAAAGGGCTCTCTCCAGGTTGGACATCTTTATCTTGAGTCAAGTCAGACAGGGTTTAGTTGTCTTTACTTCAGACAAGTGGAGTTGAGCTGATTCCTTTGGTTGAGGTTGAATTTTCCCTCCTCTCTGGCGGTGGCGTTGCAGAAGGTTGTAATCTCTTTGTCGTTCTGGCCGAGCAGCCTGGAGGAGACGACCTTTTATAGCAGAGCTGCTCCGCTGGCACCATGACAACAAACAGGAAGGAATGCTGCAGAGATCGCCCAGAGTTCTGGAGGGAGACGAGAGTCGCATTTTACTGTGAGATCCTGACAGAGAGGGCACCACAGAGAGAGGGGGAGAGAGAGAGAGAGAGAGAGAGAGAGAGAGAGAGAGAGAGAGAGAGAGAGAGAGAGAGAGATTTCACCCTTTGATTCTGCAAACAAAGCCTAACAACCCTTTATACTATTGTTTCATGTATTATTAATTGAATTTTTAATTTTCTCTCACAAATTCACTAATTTTCAGTGACACACAAGCACGCACGCACACACACACACACACACACACACACACTTTTTTCACTTTTTCACACTTACTGGGGATTCCCTTTTTGCTTATTATTCCAACTCTGCTCCAGGATGTTCATGTTATTCTCTGGGAGCTGGAGGTTCCCGAGCTCTCTGAGCCCCACTGACAGGGTGCAGTGACCTTTTGGCCTCCATCTCTGAACCCCACCTGGAAGGTCACAGTGGAAAACCCTAATATTCCCTGAAGGATCTTTACTGCTTCCTTAAATAGCTGCACAGTGGAAACTAGGGCTCATCAGTAACCTGAATCAGTGGGGAGGGGTAGTGGTTGGGGTGTGGGGGGACTGACACACATCTGGTCTCAGCTTTGTTGTGATAGTTTCTTCTCACCAGGCCTGTGTGGATGGATTTGGGTGTAAAGCTGAAGAGATGGAAAATTCTTTTCCATCATCACAATATCACAATAATAATATTAACACTTGCATGTAGCAGTACAATTTTTTTAAAGTGTGAAATAGGAATTGGATGAAATGAGATTATCATTAGTGAAATCTCAAAACTGTCAGCGTTGTCATGAAAGCATGTGAAGAAAATGTTGCGTATCAGCGTATAATTAGTATTGGAAAAGCAAGATATTATCAAGTGGCATTACACAGTAAAAGCAAAAGAAATTTTGGTCTGTGTGACACTGATGACACTGGTGTGTATCATATCAAGTATGATAAGTTGATTTGACAAGTTGACAAGTTCTTATGATTTAATTCAATATGCTAATTTGATTTTGTGCGAGATAAAATTCTTTGTTTTTGGGCTACCTAATATGCAGAATTGCTGACGCCTGCTGCTTGTACATATTTCACTATGGATAAACCATCTAATCCGGATCTGCTCTATGTCTCAGATCTTGTGTTGTCTATCATAACCAACAAGGGCTGACTGGGTGCCACCAACTTAGATGATTGTCTAGGTGCCTGGTGGACTGACCAGCTGTCCCTGCTTAGATTTGTTGACTGATTGACTGACTGCTGACTGACTGACAGATGTATTGACTGGCCAACTGGAAGATAGTGGTGAAACTAGCTCACCAGCTGAGCAACCGCCAAGCTGTAGCACAAACACCCCTGACATCATAAGTGAGTAAAGCCTAGTTAGACTGTTTTTACATTGTGTTTTCTTTGACGCCTCCCTGTCTGAGCAATCAGCCACTGAATCTGGGGCAGCATACAGACCAAATCTAACACGTTTTATGACTGCAGGTTCTTTGCCCTGCTGAAACTGGAAACTGGGTTTCGGATATGAATGAGACCCTAAAACCAAGGATTTGCACAGCTGGAGATGTATTGGGCTGGAAAATGGGAGGAAACTAAGCTGTTTTCTAAATTACACCACTGAAACTCAGTGGTTTGGAAAACAGCCCCTTCAATAGAATACCTCTGAATCTGAATGCTTAATTAACCAACATGTTATGGGCATTCGATGTAAATTTTTTTTTTGTTATTGCTATTTAAACAACCTTTGTGTGTCCTTCATTACTATACCTATGCTTTTTATTCAAAGCAGAAACAAATACCTAAAATACGTGACCTAAAAACTATTACAACCAAAAAGATCAACCCAGCTGCTTTGGATAACATTTTGATGCAAGTCCAAGTTTGATATCCAACTCAAATTCCTTCCAACTTGCTTCCTCACATTCCAATCCTCCCTGGTTTTCCATCTTTCTGAGCGTACATCAATGAAAGATCTCACCTCCAAACACCTCAAAGAATGCCGGGTCTGGACTTTCTATCCATCCACAATCTGTGAGAGACAGAAAGAGAGAAAGAAACAGAGATTCTAAATGACTTGTGGTGAATAGTTCTGCCAAAGTCTTGATTCAGTGCTACTCAAACAGTTTGCTAGTGGAAGTTGAAGAATGTCAGACTTCACAGCTTGGCTGTGTTTGCTGGCTATGTCTGGGTGTCTGTTCTTGTACTCCCTTTATTTATTTACCAAAATCTGTCTTTGTGTTCCACTGCTATGAAGAGACAATATACCAAAAGTCCCAATCCAATCACTTTCTTCCAAAGATGAATAATTAGTGAAGACTGCACAATGCATCTTTGTGTATTTTCAGTAACAGGAATGATTTTGGTGGCTGTAACATAACAGAGAATAGATGGGTAGCGAATTCAAATCTCAATCTGCATCATTAATCTGATCAAAACCTTACACCCTTGACCAAGACATTTAGTCCCACACCATCCTTTACACATATGACCTGGCCTGGGTTACATGGAACTTATATGTCACCTGTCCCATTTTGGGCAGCAACACATACAGTAGTTAGCTGTTGTGGTTGCTTTCTCCTTGTTATCATGGCCAACGTCTCTGTCCTTAGCACATCTTTTCCTCTGGTGTTCCTCAAGGATCAATCCCAGGGTCCCAGATTTTTTTTTTCTTAATGAAAACTCATCTTCTCAAGAAATGCCTTGCTCCTCTTTCCTCAAAATCACATTGTTCTCTTACTGGCATTCTTCCACTACTTATTCTTACATGCTTTTGTCATAATGTGTAAAGCAAAACATAGCCTTCTACCTACCTCCTGCCCTATTTTTCTTTTCTTAGCAATTTTCCGTTGATCTTGTGGTGTTGGTGATGCTTTCATTGTGCATTGCTCTGTATCAGAGTATCAGCTAAATGTCTACACTGAAAATATACATTCTAAATACTAAACATTAGGCTCATCAGCTACGTAACAGGTTGTCTTGTTACTTCCAGGGGAATATATTCTTCCAGAAAGACGCTGGAGGGAAATGGACAGATTGTGTACCTAACCAGTTGGGATATCTCCTTGAAGTGAGGTGGGAAGTCTAGCTACGCACATTCATATTATCTGTGAAATATTTCCACTCTGCTCTGCAACCTGAGGTATGAGAAAAGACGTGGGGAGGAGGGAAGAACATATGGAAGAGGACAGACAGGCGGAGAGACAGCTGGTGGAGGGAGAGAGGCGAGAGAGATGGATGAAGAAATATCAAAGTTGTAGGAACTGAAGTGTCTAGCAGTGTCTTAACTATCTCCACTTGTCTATATGTCTGTCTGCTTGCCAACATGTTTTTCTGTCTGCTCGTCTATCAGAATGCTTGTCAGTCTATTTGTCTGTACATCATGTCTTGATGCCTACATACCTGTCTGTCTGCCTTTCTCCCTCTCTCGCTGTTAGTTTGTCTGGTCCCGTAGGCCAAATGGGTCTGTAGCAGCAGTTTATTCTCGCATTTGTCTGTTGTATACCTTGAAAAGCCGTTCAGTGGTAGGAAATGGCTCAGTGTCACTTTAAATTGAGGTTTGACACAGTCATTTCTATAAACAAAGATGGATCACACAGTCAAAACCTTTGACTAACAGTCTGTCTGTTGGCCTGCTAGGTGTTGGTGTTGGACTCTGCTGTAGGGCTCCTAGTCTATTGCCAAGCCGTCAGGCCACACACTTGATGCCCCCCATGAGAACTCACATTAATTCCCTCAAAGTCCACACTAAAATTCCTACAGCAGTAAGCAATATTGTTTTTGCATCAAAGCCATAACAGACAATAAAAATTCTTGACCAGCAGTTTGTGTGGTAGTCAGATGAACCTCTTCTTCGACCTCCTTGTCTTTGGTTTCTTGGTTCTTCTTCACAGCAAGGACCTGAATGGAAGAAAACAAAAATCAAGACACAAGTTCTTTTCACTTTCAGAGTGACATAGATGTTAAAGTTGTCTTTGTGTTTAACATTTATGGTTAATATACTGGTTTCTTACACAGTGGGCTGGGACCCAAAAATGGATTGTAGGCCTTAGACATTAATCTGGGTCATAGCACAGGAGGCAAAATTCCCTGTTTGGATTCTGGGATAACAATTTTAAGAACTGTTTCTCTTGGCAGGTAGCATTTACTGTTGTTACCAGCTCTTGGATGCATACAGTGCATTAATTTATGAGTTCATGCCTATTAGCCCATGGAAAGATGAACTCAGAATAAGGTAACCTTGTTCTGACAAAAAGGACCAAAACATCAGGCTATTTAGTTATTATTAAGTAAGGTCAGGTACTCACAGCCAATAATCGCTGCCAAGCTTTTCAGTGTTGCATTTAATACCTCTGGCTAAAGCATGGGTGAAAAGGAAAAATCCCACTTCATTAGAATGTTAAATGTTGCATGTCGGGCAACTGACAGACTGGTGTTTCAAGATGTAATGGCAAGTGGACCCACAATGTGGTATAAATCCGGTTTAATTGAAGCTGAAGCCTTTCACCAAAACAGATTTTAGGTTGTTAATTTAGAAAATTTAGTGTGAAATGCTAGTCTTGGCTGAGTACTTCTGTAGATTTTAGGAAGTATTTGGTCAATTAATTTTAAGGACTTCTCAAACAAAGCTATTGTACAAACAAGGCCATGCTAATCCCTGTGGATAAGACCATGAATGTTAATGACCAAAAAAGAAAAACAAGAAAAAAAGGAAAGAAAAGTCCATTGAACTGGAGCAAAATGGTTCTGCAGGCCTGGCAAAGGGCCTCGTGCTAAAGTGGAAATTTGGTAATAGTAGGATGAGGTGGGTGAAGAGGCATTGCATATTTGGTGTCATGTAGTTTGGGTGTGTCATAGACACACACACACACACACACACACACACACACACACACACAAGGGGAATATAAACATTATACACAAGCAATCAAGCCAAGCTAATATGCGCACATGTCCATGGCATGACGTAACATAGCCATGACATGCAGGTGTATTTTATTAAAGCTACTAGTAGCAGAATTTGAAACTTGTTGACCCCTCGAGTCCCACAGTGGTAATATTTCACATCAGCTGTTGCAAAGAAATTTGCCATTTGTTCCCCCCTCTGCAGACTATTGTGAGAGGTCATATGCAGAAGATGTGATGTGAAATTGTCTTAATGCAAAGTGAATAATGGACTTGGAACAACATTATATAAGGAGAATTATTTTTCCCATGGCACAAGATGCATTCATTTGGAGCCAAATTCCACTCTGTCAAATGGTTCTTCCTCATGTCTTGGTGCTTCTTGCTCATCCACTCATCCAGCAGAAAACTAGAAACTGCAGTTGCTAGTTTATGTTTGAAAACAAAACATTTTTTGTTGTTGTCACCTAAATTTGGTGAGAAAAGCTGCTATTTGCATATCAGATTTGGACTTTATCAAGTTTTCCAAGTGCTAACAAAATGGCTACAACAGAACAGCTGGTTCATTAGGTTTTAACCTTATATTATTATAGAGTGGATGTCTTCTACTAGACAATGATCTGATTATTTATATTGTTATCCTGATTATTCCATCACTGTAAGTTCAACTTCAGCAACAGTTGAGCTAGGCACAGCACCGACACTGCATTCTGTATTTGTTACTTCAAATATGTACAGTGAAGCTATCCTCTTCTTGATGTGGTCGAGGACCAGGACACACAGATAAAACACACAGAAATCAACACACAGATTAAAACAAATTTCTCATTCCTGGGAAAACAAAATTGTTTATCTTCTTTGCTGCAAAACAGGTGTCTCGTGAACCGCCTTTTTAATACTGCATGCAAACTTAGATTTGTTTGGAAAACCATCTGGGACCACTCATATTTGGGTCTAAACAGTTTTGACCCGAAGTGCAAATTTGGCTTCAGCAACATCTGGACTTTCTGTAGAAAAGTGATGTCATTATGGGTGCGTGTTCTTGTTTACAGTATTTTTGAGCAATACCTGCAGCAATACTTGTAATGGCATGACATACTAGTTACTTACTGCCTCCTGAAAGATTCAAAAGTGACATGTTTTTCTATGGTTTAGCAAAAACTATTTGCCCCGAACTTATATTTATACAATTACGTTGTGCTATGTGCTGTTAAATATTTTAGTATAGATACTGGATGCTTAAAATATTGAATCAATCTTTTAAATATAACATTTTGAAAAAAAAAAAAAATACTATCTTTGTTAAACAATGATATGATAAAGAGTGATGTATAGTAAGGACTGGTTACATGTTCTCTGAAATTAGTTTGATCTCTCCACTACAATGACATGTCATACAAAATTAAGGCTTCTCCTCATGATGCTAAATAATTTCAAGGGCATATATTGCAAAAACGTGCCAAATATCTGCGCTTTCATATAACAGGTAGAATGACAATTTGCTTGTTCAGTGCTCCAAACAATGGGCAATACAAAAATTTGAGTATATCTGCAATGGAACATCTATAGCTTGCTCATTTTCTAATGCAACATGTACTTCATACATGTTTTTGACAAAAAATGTTGCATGGTAAACAAGTGTTCAGTTTTTTTTTTCTTTTATTATATGCTCTTTTTTTTTTTTTCTAGGGACTCCTTCAATCACCACTGAGCAGCATCATGTGCACACTGCAGAAACGTGTGCAAAGCAAATCAAAGAACACAAGTCAGTTGGGGGGCAAGCTTTATTAGTGTCCTTCCGAAGGAAACTAGTCAAATAACTCGAATAATTTCACATGGCTCACAAAGGAGCATTTCCTTTTGTGCAAATATTGTTTCTTTCCGATCATTAAACCCTGGCTTCCAGACTTCAGAAATAACTTTCGGCATGTAACCCCACAGCACTGCTATTGGTTTACACATGACATCGACTGAGCGGAATTTTAATCACTGTTGATCCATCCGTGTTGCTAGACACAAAATAGACACGTCAGCTTAATGGCCTATACAACCAGCGGGTTAAAGCATTACAGATGTTGCTAAGGGGATTGTTTGGAGACAGTTTCTATTTCCCAGTGAGTTCATCTCAGGCTTTGGTTAGGTTCACAGAGAGTTGAAAGGTCTCAAAATAGGAGGCTGCATGGTGGTTGACCCCAACTGTTGGCATGTTTGCATCGGACCACATAGTGTGTGTGTTGGAGAGAGGTGGGCGATGGATATCACTCACTCTCTCTCTCTTCCAGACACTTTCTCTTGATCTTTCACTCAATCGCTCATTTGCTCTCTCTGTCTCACCGCCTCACTCATTTTCATGCTTTGTCTATCTGTCTTTCTCATCCCTTTTCCCCCCTCTTTTTTCTCACTCCCTCCCACACACTTTTTGGCTGTTAACCTTTTCCACAATTTCGCATAACAGGAGTCGTCTTCATAAATCCAGTCACTAGCCAAGTGACAGCGAAGCAGTGGGTTTCACAGCTTGGGAGGCCACCACAAATCTCTTACCTACTTGTTTGTGGTACGCCACTGTACATGAGCTGTCCTGTGGTGGGTGGTAGTGGATGGAGACAAAATGGAGCTTCCATCAACAAAACAGGTACTATGGAAAATCACATGGGATGCATTTCAAAAGGATGTCAACAGACTTGAGTGCTGACAGAGACAGAGCAGACATGGTGGTACACTCCATGAAAGAGTAGGGATGGCAAAATAGCAGAAAAACATGATGACTAACAACGCATTATGTGGTGCTGCCACAGAATGGATTAAAACTATGAGTCACCACCAATGGTTAAAATAAATACGAGGGGTGCAATTATACTAAAAAATATTTAACTATTTTGTAGAACAACAATAGAGGAATAGAACAATACTTTGTTACTGGTACTTTGAAACCATTCCATATAGCTCAAAAATGTATTAAAAAAATTTGAAAAAAGGTTAAAAATAAAATTTAAAATCACAGTAATGAATCCCTGTCTTATAAAAACTGCCAGGAGCAAATATGGATATGCAGTACATTAATCAATGCTTGCAACACATCTGTAAACTGGTACTTAGAAAGCCTATCATAGCATGATAATTCTGTAAAAAAAAATTGAGAGGAATAAAAATATGATACAAAACGCAGTCGGCTGTGAATGGAGTGACAATATGATGAGGTTCATCAGACTAAAGCCACACTCTCACACTCAGCAGAGCTGTATGAAATGAGCAGATTACACTTAGAGTTGTCTATCAATCAGATGATCAAATAAGCATTCTGTTGTTTTCTTTTTTTTATTATTTCTGTGTATAGATGTGGGGGAATGCCGCTCCTTCGTGCTCGCCAGCCACTACCCTCCTGTTTAGAGAGTGTAGTGGACTGCGTGGTTAAGGTTAGGGAAGGGTCATGGTTGATGTTAGCAAGCTAATGGTAAAAAGACAAGTTGTGGTTAGGTTTAGGCACCAAAATAACATAAATTAACATAAATAACACCAATTAAGATCTCAACTGCAGAATTTGAAGATGGCATGCTTTAAAAAATCAGTTGATAATAATTTTGCAATGTTGAAACTTCAGTGGCTATTGGAAAAATTACACGTGATCAAGAACTCATGCTCTTGCTCTACTCTACTACGTCACTCTGCCTGAGCTGTATCTCCTGTTTGTGAACACTTCTGTCAAACCTCTCCACTGCATGCTTATGAATTTGTAGTATCTGACAGCTAGTTAACATAGCTACTTGATTGCTATATACAGTACCTGTCTGGAAGGGGATGATGACATGATGTTGCCACATGCCCGACCAGCTGTAGGTCAGATTAGTGATTTATGTTCTGTTTCACGTTCATGGTACTCATGGCATGAACCACACGGCATGGTGTCTGTGAACAGCAGGTCATTTATGGTTTGTGCAGTTGAAACGGCAAGAGACAGCACATAAACCAGTCATCTGTTCGCTATGTTACATTTACAATAATGGCGAGGTGCACGGCACGGCTACAGGGCTCTATTTTGACCACTGTTCAGGACGTGATTGCGTCATTCTGCTGTTCACGCTGTGGACATGCACAAATCAGCCTTTACCTTTCTAACCATACTGTCATCCATGACTACACAGATAACTGCTGTTAGCTTTTAGACATCATTATATCAATTTGGCAGCTCAAAATATCAAATTGAGAACATAAAACGTAAATCAGGCACACAATTAGGATAAACACCAGGGCTACATTCAATGCATCACGGAGCTGGTATTTTCAGTGGGAAAACTTAGCAAATTGAAAGATGGACAATAAATTGAGAGGCAGTTACAAGTAAGAATAAATAAGTAAAATGGCTATTCTTATTATTGATGGTGGTATCTCATTTTTTACATATATTATTTTTAATCTCACTGTTGGTTTTTAATTCTTGTGATGTTCTTAAATAGGTGAGGGTTGTGCAGTAGGTTTTGTTTATTATTTATTGGTGCTGTATATTGTCTCATGCCTCATGCCATGTCTTAGTATAGATATATTGCTTGTCATGTGCCTGTACTGTGATGTGGTCTCATTTTGCACTGTGTTTTCTCTGTATACGATGCAGTCCCTTTGCACTATTTTGCCCACAGTGAATTTCCCCCAGGGGACAATAAAGTACATCTTAATCTTAATCTTAATCTTAAATTGTTAACAATATTTTGCTCATTATTTCAATCAGCGGCTTTGGCCATGATCCATCAGTCAAATTGTGGATGAAGGGTTCAACACTGATACATGAGTCTACAAGTCACCCAGATTTAGAAATATTAACCCTTATCAGTGAAAGCAATGTTGCAGTGTCTACGGGTTAACAAAGATAATGCCACTCCCTCAAGTTACTCTCTGCTTATTTGACCGGGTGTTCACAGAAAGAGAGACACCATCTACTTACTCCATGGAAACGTTTGTTTTAACTTCTGGTGGACTGGAGAACTAGAACACATGGCTGCCACTTGGGGCACATCTGTTAGGAAAACAAAAAACATTCAAATTTATGACCACATTTTTACAGGTAGCCTGTTATTTTTAGCTGCGCACCAAGAGCACTAAAAACAGAACAAACCCAGGGAGGTCTTACTGGAGGGATGAAACACAAATATTTCATTGAGGGATGGGGCTCAAGACACAGCTTGAACCTAGATTTTGAAGGGTGTTATTTATCTTACAGATTATCACTCTTTGGATTACGGTTTTCTGAGAATAGTTTACTAAGTTTGGTAAGATTCTTTTATATACTTAGCTTCCTCAGCAGCTTTTGAAGCTTTGTTGCAGTGTTAACTACAGAGTAACATCCCTATTTGGACATATTTTACTATACTAATTCAGTAAGACATTGCCAGACATTTCAGATTTTAGCACCAAACCATGGCACTTTGAGACACGTGTTTTGGGCAGTGCTACATTTTGTTTTTTATGTCGAGTTAATCAGACTTTTTTAAGGAGAAGCTCCTCTACAGACTAATTATTGAAATAGCCAGAAACCCTTGTTGCATTTGGGCAGTGTAAATGTTTGAAGTGCTTGTGAACCACATGAGAATGTCCCATTTCAACAGAAAACAATGCAAGTTAAGGCTTTTCTGAGAAATCACCATTCTGGATATTTACCTTAAACCGTCATGAATGCAGGTCCCCTTTGGTCAGTTTACACATTGTGAAACTGTTAAATTGCCTGTGACGCACATGGACATCACACTTCATCCACAGCAATAGACATACTGTAAAAAAAAAAAAAAAAGGTTTTAGTGGTCTACCACATTACCCTAAAACCCCTTTATTGAGTTGGTGTTCACACAAAGAAGATATCCAAAGTCTTTTGTATGCATTTTTGATTTACATCTCTCTGGAGGAGTTGCATTATGGCTCTTGTGATATATCAGAAATAATAGAGTTAATAGGAACCAAGAGTGATCACATTAATGTTAATGGTTGATCGTGTGTGTGAAAATATCATACATGTGCAACACATGCTGGTTACAAAACATATATGAAAATGACTGCAATGTGCTGTTGTCTCCACATAATTCAATAGACTGTGGATGAGCCCTCAACTGCTCTGAGAGTAATGTTAATATATGAGTAGTTAACACTGAAATAACTCAACATTATTCCCAAAAAGAAACAAAGAAACAAAGAAAACAGGTACCTTCAGCAGTCCCTTCTTTTGTCGCACATTCTTATCTGTTTCTTTTATTTGTATTTAACTTCAAGATATATTTTTAAATGCGCTCCTACTGTAAAGGTCATCAGTCTTCACACAGCACCATGGAAACCAGCGACCTCACTGATCTATATGGTGTGTTACCTTACTGTCCATAGATCCTGTGAACCACTCTGGCATTTTAGGGGTGGGAATGTTGTGTTTCACCTAGGAGAGGGCCAGAAACGTGGCCCTCCAGAAGGGCAATGAGGGGACTTTTAAGGGTTACAATTTACAACACCTGCCTTATTTGCTGTTTACTCTGTCAGCATCTTCTGGTGAAAGAGAAGAAAAGAGAGAGGGAGAGAAAAGAGCTTGAAAAACAGGCAGGGAAGAGTGACGTGGAGGGAGACGGGGGGTCACAAGGGTCATCAGTCTGTCCCTGGGAAAAATCTGGTGATGACTGGTTGATTACATGCTGACGTGTGTGTGTGTGTGTTTACTTCAGTGTATGTTCAGTAGATGATTTGCACGTGTGCCCTTACACAGTGTGAGAAGTAATGTCTGCCTGGCCAAAAGCAATGTTCAGAATTGTTCAGAAGAAAAATTCAGGTGAAATGAGCTGTAGCAATACACACAATGAGGAAACAGGCATATCATCTGGCTGAGGAACATTTCTCCGTGGGATAATAGATCCGTGAGTGGTTATCATGCATTCGTACTGGCCACAACACTGGAACTTTTTCAAATATTGCACAGTGTAACTACCTGTGACCTGTGATGTGCATGCACATTTGTGTAGAAATGATGGGTCTGAGTGTAACACACAGAGTATATGTTGCACAAATAGTGCTCATCATGTGTGCCATCAAACTGGTGTGTTTAGGTGTATACTACCCTCTTCTGGGTAAAATTACACAATACAAGTATAAAAGACAAACTGCTGCCATATTATTTGAAGAATACTATGAAACAATATTGTTAATCAGTTATATTCCGATTGCTTGAGCTGGGTGAATGTACATCATGTTTCTATTTAGCAAAATATTCAAAACCAAAATGCCATTGTTTTATGGCTGCATCATTGCATCATCATTATTAGTTTGTTTTTACATGCTGGCAGTGATAAAAAAACCAATATTAGACTATATATTTACTTAGTATTGGCATAACATCAGTATTGTCTTTGTTGCTTACCATTCCTGCCTGTAGTGTAAGTGCACAGTCTGATTATGTTGAACACGGTGACAATTAAGTAATTTAGACAACATTTATCGCTGAACTGTTGAATGTTTTGCTCTATTACAAAATCTCTTCATTATTATGTCAATTAAAAACATTAGCTTTGCATGTTCACTTTACTAAAAATATGTTTTGAACGCAGACAGACAGGATCAGTGCTCATAGGATTCAAGAGGAAAAACAGTTCCCAAATCTGTCCACTAGAGTGCAGCATTAGAAGATTTAGACTATTAGCAATCTTTTACATGGGAGAACATGTGTTTTTTTCTTTTAAATGAGAGGGAAATACTTCTAACACACACACGCACGCAGACACAAACACACACACACACACACACACACATACACACACACACTCAAAGGACATATGCCATTGCACCAGCTGGAGCCATTATTAGTTCATCAAGTAGCCTCAATACAAAACTGGCCTCTGGCAATCAATTTAAAAATTGAAAAGTGACAGTTGTGATATTGTCAGTGCTGTAGTTTTGATCGAGTTCATGTAACAGAGTGCCAGCAGCTGAAGGTGCAGGTGAAGCATTGTTATCTATCAGTAGTGTTAATGAAAGACCTCTCTCTATCTCTCTCTCTGGCTCTCATGCCATTTTGTGGGTGGATGTACTTCCCCTTTTTTTTCTTGTTTCTTTCCTTGTTTCACCGCTTGTGTTCCCAGCTTCACCTACAGCAGATCACGTACTGGAGCCATAAAGCCTCAGGTAAAGTACCTGGTAATGTGGCAGCATCGGAACACCACTAAATGACTGGGGGTCATTACTTGAAAATGTGATCTGCACTAACTGGTGCTAGCCCATTTAGAAGCTCCAAACTACTCATAGTGCAGCATCAGTGGAAGAGTGTGTTCCACTGAGGCCACAGTTCAAGAAGTACCACATCACTCCCAGCTAAATGGAAACACATTAATGTCCATGGAGACCTACAAGTCATAGACCGGACATTACTCATATTATGCAGCAGCAACCCTTGCTGGCAGGGCTCTGTTTCTTGCTTGACTGTCTCAACATGCAGCTGTAATTTTTACTTGTGCTTTTTCACATTTTCAGAAACACATTTTCACATTTTAGAAGCTGCACATTACATTCACAGAACATTAAGGCACTAGTAAAGGGTGTTTTATCCTGCACTGTCTGACTGAAGTCACTCAGAAGACAATGTGTGTGGCTAAAGATATCATGTTGGTAGGCAGGCAATAAAAATGCATAATAGTGGAAGGAAAGCATATGAATTTTCTGAAATGAAATTTAGTTCATCAGGGACTGACAGCTTGTATAAGTCATGGGAACTGCCATTAAATAAATACATACATAAATAAATAAACTCATTTTTACAAGCCTAGGATGAGTTTTTGCATCTAGTATAATAGTGAAAAAATAGCTGATGCTGATGAAATGCTAGTTAGAGCTGGGTGTTAAAAGACCTCAAACACAGTACTTATGTAATGCTGGCCTTGCACCCAGCAGAGTGTTACACTTTTGCTGCTGTCAGGTAGTTTCACCTAAAACAGGTTGTAATGTGTAGAAAGTGTTGTTCCAGCTTTTCAAGAGCCAGAGTAAACAAAGCTAGAGATACAATAGAGAGCAAAGCTTTCAGCTTGAATGGGAAATGTTTGCCCAGTCGCAGCCATCTGGCAGCTGCTCTGCTCACAGCCATACACAAACATAAGCACTTACAGTACACACACAAACACTCGCAGTACACATTTACTCTATGACCACATACTGTATAAAAAACCCTGTGTTATTTGTGCATTTGTCCGTGTCTCTCTGACTTTCTTTCTCTCTCCCTCTCCCTCTCTCTCTCTCTCTCACACACACACACACACACGAACAGGAGTTAACAAGCCAAAACCCACAGCTTTGTGAGGATTCAGAGGGCAATCAGGTGGTCTGACGCAGAGTAATGCTTTTAGGTCCGCACCATTAGCTTCCTTTCAGTGGCCAGAGGGGTTTCCACCTCTTCAGCTGTATTGCTTTGCTCTCTCTGGCTCCTACTTAACAAACAAAGACTCACCCCCACCTCTCCTGTTGTATTTTCAGATGAAAGGCTCACAGCAACCTGCTGCCCAGGATATCTGATACAATATAGTTAAATTCAAAAGTTTAGGCTACAGTTTATCTCTATAACTTAATTATATAAGCCCTATGGTGACCCTGCATTGAGTTAGCTATTGCTTGACATTTTATTTATAAAGGTGTTCAGCATACATTTTCATTTTAAATGTATGATAATGATGTCTTGGCAAAAAAAAAAAAAGACAATTTCTACTACAGAGAGATGCTAAACAACAGCCTGAGGTCACAGTTCCTCCACTTTGTCACAAGAATGTCAAAGCGTAAAAGTAAGTGTATAGGAAATAAATTCTTCATTCTAGCATTCAGTCACAGTATATTGTTGTCTCTCACTACTAATGACTCATACATTTCTGGTATGTAGTGTGCAATGTGTTGGAAATGCTAAAAATAGTGTCAAAGACTACCAAGGACCATCAACAATATATGGACCTTGTAGCATGTTACCATGTAATATAAGCCAGAAAATAGTAATAAACTGATGTTGACCAAAATGGGTTGCATATGTAATTAAATCCATTAATGTGCTAAATTCTTATGACATCATAATACTACATTAATTAGTGATAATTACTTCATAACAGGGGTTCAACATAATTTTAAGTGATGCAATGATGCAATAATAATACTGACTAATAATGATATATTTGATACGACTATAAAGAATATATAACTCAAGTTAATACATTATTACTCATTATTATTATTACATCATCATCTGTTCTAGCAGTAACTGTGAAAGAATAATGTAATACTATTGCATTGTTCAGCACATTATTACATTAACAGGCTGTATTGCATGTTTGACCCAATTAGATGTACTTTTCATTTATTATTATTATTATTACTATTATTATTATTATTACACCATCTAGCAGTCGATTGAAAACAAACCACACCCAACATTTACCATTAATATTTAATTTCTGAACAGCACATTATATCAAAATTAAATATGACGTACTTCAGACATTCTAGACAGACAAACATGCAAGTGTCCAGACATCAGTAACGGCCAATGTTACTGTAGCTGGAACCTAAAAGAAAAAGACTTTGTATTACAATTATAAAACACTGATACTTTGTTGTTTTCCCTCTGTTTCAAACATTTCCATAAATTAATAAACTGATCAATGTGCCACAAACCATCTAACACAGGAACTTACTTTAGCCATGGAAAAAACACATCTCAGACCTTCTTTTTCTTTGCCTACAACACAACATGCACAACAAAACACTGTCTATCATGTGCAGCCAGTAAAGATGCAAGTGGTCAGTTGTAGTAATGGGAGAAAGAGTTTTAACACAGAGGTCAATAAAGCTAAAAATGGGCAGTCTCGGGTTTCTCTATTTAATACAGTGTCAAATCATATTTCAAGGTTCAAGGTTGTGTGTGTGTCATCAGACTGCCGCTCTGTAACTAAGCATTGAGCTTGACTCCCAGGCATAGAGCAAGCTCATTTTTCTGGATCTTTCCATCTTTGTTGACGTCACAGTGGCCAAGAAGAATGACCCGCAGCTTGTCCAGCTCAGGACCTGTGATGCTGGGCTGCAGGGACAGAAGGATGGAAGGATGGATGGAAGGATGGATGAAAGAGGAGGGAGGAACAGGGAGAGATGGAGAGAGTACTGTAAATGTGGTGTTCATAGCAGAGGAGGAGCTATAGTGTTTATGCTTTGCATCCTTGAATCCAACTGTTGCCTCTGTTAAACACTAATTTGTGCCAATACTATGCCAATGTAGAAATGAGCTGACATCACTTAAGGGTAATTTAAGACTTTTGAATGCCACTAAGTAATATCATATTTTTGTGAGGACAATAAACACCAAAAAATCAACACTTACTTATAATGATAAATATATTCAAGTCTACAACATGGATTCAGCTGAACCAGAAAACTAGCGGTGATAATGCAAAATCATGGCTGTATAATCTGCTTAACAATGTACAGAGAATCTGATATGACTTTGTAGAGGCTGTTATACTATGTGGATTGTTGGACTACTCTAATTACCTCTGATAGGTGTGGAAGTACATGAACAGAGTCTATTTTTGACGGTGAGTCCTTTCACAGCAGCACAACTGATTCAAAGAATGGCAGCGTAGAAGCTTACCCTGACCAGTTCCATCATGTCTTTAACAAAGCCGTCCACCTCAGCACCCTCCAGAGCTCCTGTCTTGCTCTAAACAAGAAGGGAAGAAACAAACAATCACACAATAAGGCAAAACAAATTGAAATTTCTGTCTGAAAGCAAAGAATTTCCATTGTGTTCTTCCAAATCCAGGCCTGAGTGATGTCCATTCATTACTATTGCTGATGACATATCATAATTTCCATCCAATCCCACCTACGTTACATCCACTTGACAGGTTACATATGAGCTCATGCAGATTTAAACCAGTGCTGTCCTACTCTATCACAGAGAGAGGATAAAATATGAGGCTTCTGTCCCTCCCTCTCGCTGCTGTCAAACCGAACTGACCACTTGGGCTCAGCTGAGCCCCAAATGAGAAATATAATATCTCGTCTTGGGACCTAGGCTCAGTAAACTGTGTAGATATTGGTCATATAGAGACCCCGTTTTATGCCCTGACCCATAGTTTGAGAAACCAGAGGTGATTAAAAGCGGACAGCAAGTACAGACGACTCCTTATAATGCTTCCCAGAGAAAAAAATCAGACCTGACATTTAAGACACATACACCACTTGACTGTATAAAAAAGATAATGTAACTGTGATTATGATTATATGGGAAAGAAGAAGCTAGTGATTCTTGATGCTTGATTTAAAAAAAAAGAAGTACTAATGAACTCTCTAGAGCTGCATGGTGAAGGAAACAGTCTGAGAGTTAACTCATCAGCCCAGAGAGTGACTTGACAGCATAATGGGTGCTTCATTTTATTATGTTTCATTATAGAGATAAGAGAGCTAATTGGGTTGACTGTTGCTGTACCAGCTCCGGTTATGCACACCCACCGACACGCAAATGCAGACATGCATGCGCGCACACACACACACACACACACACGCACACACACGCACACACGCACACACACACACACACACAAACACACACTGATGAACTCTCAAATGCATCATATCTTAGTCAGTGAGGATAGCATGGGGATTCACTTTAACAAACAGAGAATGGAAAAGCAAATTTTATTATTGCTGCATGACAATTATACTCATGTTTTATTTTATTAGATGGGTTCTGCATGACATTCAGCAGAATTGATACCCCACTTGGCAAGAAAGCTGCCTTATCTGTGATTTCTAAAAAAAAAAAAAAATAAAAAAATTAAAAAATAAAATTAAAAAACCTATAAAAAATAATCCTCATTTTACTTCCTCTGGAAAACAGAGGATCGTGTTAAGAATGTATTCTTACCTTTTAACTGGTATTTACCCTTTACATATTGTTTGAGCTCCTACAGCTGGGGCTGTTAGATGAGTAGCCCACTTTTGAAGCAATTCCCTATTCAGTCATTCATTCATTTTCCAAACCGTTTAGCCTTGTAAGAGCTGCGGAGGTGCTGGAGCACCCTGGACAGCTCACCAGTCCATCACAGGGCAGACAGACAAACAAGAACATTCACACATAGGGGCAATTTAGTATCTCCAATTCACCTGTCCCACGCAGACACAGGGAGAACACGCAAACTCCACTCCACACAGGAATACAACCCAGGACCTTCTTGCTGTGAGGCAACAGTGCTAACCACTACACCACTGTGCCGCCCCACAATTCCCTATTTTACACCTTATTATCAGATTGTTCATTAAATTTCATGTATGTAAGGTGACAGTGTGCATGGAACCTTCTGTTTCCTCTGATCTAAACCATTTCTCCAATGCACATTTTTAGGTGTGTCCATATTCACCTTTTCACCTGAGTTTTTGTTTGCAAAAAAAAGCTAAATCCAGACCCTTTTAAAAGAGAAATGTGGAGAAAAAAAAAAAATTCCAAGTTTGAAATGCCATCTTAAATCACAGACTGTGACAGGGATGATCGTGTGAAAACGCCATGTATTTTTCCCACAGAGAGAAAGCATTGAACTGAGAATTCCATATCTGAGGTTTGAAGATGTTTGTAGTCAACCTTATATCTGATTTCTGAGACGTATTGATCACACAACAATCACCACCCATATTACTGGACATTGCACCATTAAATGTTTTGGAAGTGCAACAGGCTCTGGAACTACAAATGGGATGATGAGTTTGATTTTGGAGCTGTTCTTACCAAAAACAAAATGCTGGAGGGGAAAAGCTGATCATTAAAGAAAAATGGTCTTTATATTATATTATGAGATCAAGATGCTCATATGCTCCCCACTACAGCACTTACGACATCATAATGGGCAAAGATCTTCTCAAAATCTCTCTTCCGCTCCTCTTTACTGCAGGCCTGCAGATGAAACAAACAGAAGTGAGGAGAGACATGAGATGAAAACAGAGGAGGAGACTTTACCTTGGTTGCAAGCTGATTTAACTAAGTTGTCATTTGCAAAAACTTTATGAACAACATGAGCTGTTCACTCACATCCATCTGGAACTGGATCAGGAAATTCTCTTCTAGAGCCAGAATTCTAATAAAAAAGAAATACATGCTGTAATTCAGATCAACAATAAGCACATCACTTACCAAAGAGACATTTAGCTGGAGAAAAATATCCGCTCTGTTAGAGCTCTTTCTCTCTCTCTGGCTATTTAAATATCCATTACCAGTCTACCCAACACAAACTTTTCTTTTTTGAATTATAAAAACGAGTTTCACACTGTTTGAAAATACCTTGCCAAGTCGTTCAAATCCAAACGCCCATCCTTATTTTTGTCAAAGATTTTCATCTGTAAGAAAAAGAGGATGCATTGGAAAGTGTGGAAAGAATTGCAGGCAGTGGGAATCTCTCTCTCTCTCTCTTGTTCTCTCTACTGTTTTCAACAGAGAGTTTTGACTTTGATGAGTTATTTTCTCACACCACCTGTGACTCTAGAGCCGTCCCATCATGCTATCTAGCTAGAGATGTGAACCAATCTTCTCCAAATGGAAATAGTGAAATAATGGGAATGGAGAGTGTAAAGTTAAAAGTTTTTGGGGACTCAGTTCAGTCTCAGGCAGGTGATGAATTGGAAATCAAACCTGCCTTCTGTGTCTCTGTCAGCTGAAGCATGAAGTAACATCTCCTTGGAAAACTGAGCAGAGGGACTTCAGTTGATTGAACGATGTGAACTGTGTTTTATCCAGCATCTTACCAGACAGACATATCACCTCAGGACACATTGTACTGCTGCATCCACACAGCAGCTTGTCAGATCATAAAAACATGATCACTGTTGTCATATGGAAAGTTCCTGACTGGTTGGGGTCTGAACAATTTTTGATGTCAGACCATGCCTCAAGATTTTTCTTCAAAATGAGAATATAGTTTGACTTTTTCACCTTGTTCCTAAATATTTTTGGCAAGCTATGATGACATGGCATTTAGGCACTACTTAGACTATTAATGTAGTTCCTATTGTGGTTATTTCCTGGCATGATTACCTTGCTTCCACACTGCAGGCAACACAATTTCCTATAGAGCTGCGTGACCAGGGTAACTTGTCTAATCGAAAGTTGGCTGCAGCTGAGCTTTCCATGGTCATTGGCCATTAACAGCCAATCAGATTCCTTGTTTCCCAACCTCTTGGATCTGATTTTTTTGAACAATATCATCTGGCCAATGTAAAATGGTTGATTACAGCTATTCAGATCTTTCCAGTTCACTACAACATTCATTTTAAAGTCCATAGCTATTTTTTTTTTTTTTTTTTTTTTTGGCTTAGTTAAAGCTACTTAACTAGTGCTTATATATATTCCCTCCTTTTGTCTTGTAAAGCACTTTGTAACTTTGTTTTAAAAAGGCCTACATGAATAAAGTTAATTTATGAACATCATTATTATTACTAAATGTGATCAGAGCCTCTACACACTGTCTATATTGGCTACAACAGAGCAACCAATAAACCAAGTTGCCTGCAGTGTGAATGCAGGGGTTTTGCAAGAAAGTGTCCATTGGCAAGGACCCATAAACCTTTTTCACAGCGGCCATTTTTGGCATTAACCTTCATTAATGCTCCTAACGGCATTAATGACTTTTCTGTTGAGTTTAGGTCCCATGTTCTTCATGCTCGTTCACTGGAAAGACTCTGCTATACTTAAATATAACACAGCCTTAATTGACGTCATCATTAGTTTTAGAAGAACTTTTACTTTGGTGTGTTAGTGTTGAGATGATGCTCTCAATTATTAATTATTGTTCTTTGTTTATTTTGTATTTATGATGGGCAAACTTAATGTTATGATGTTTGGATTGATTGATTGTTTAAGTTGATGGACACTGATTGACTGACACTGACAAGCCACCTGTGTATTGTGGGTGTGTTTAATAAAGCCTTGCACCCACAGCTAAATTCAGCAGTTAATGCGTGTGTGAGCTAAGAAGCAGCAGAGCGTCTCCCAAGTTTCCATTTTTTATTTCAAGTTTCCTCCGTTTAAGTTCGGTGTTTTCTGTTTATCTGTCTGGGTCCAGAATGCAGTGCCGCTGTATAGCCTTACTCTGGCAACAGTAAGAGTATGTAGAGCGTTACTACCATGGCATCAGTGTACTCCTCCAGCTTGTCAGATGATACTGCCCTGTGGTGCTGCTGGAACAAATCTTTCAGGAAAGCCTGGGAGAAATATGACAAATCAGATGTTATTAAATAGAACTGACTAATAAAGCAGAAGAGTCAGACTGACCCCACCGTCTAAAGGAGACAATGTCCTCTTTTATAGGACAAGATATTCCATTAACACACACTACATCACCTAGCTTGCGACATCTAAATCCAGAAATGCACATCTTTTGTCAGCTGTAGACCTTAAGCAACACAACATGTTTATTTTATCTACTCAGCGAGGGTGAAAAACGATATGACAATATCAGTTATTAATTCAAGTCAAGAAAAGCATTCAACCAATTTCCTGTCAAATTTACGGTGATTCTTACCCATATAATGGTCATCCTTGAAAACAAATTTCTGTGTCACTGCTCAAAATCACAGAGAATGAGTTAATAAACCAAACTTGATGGATGTATCACACTCACACAGAGAAGCAAATACCACTATATGGGTAAGAATCCAAGCTGTCACTTTAAGGAAGCAATGAATGGAACATACCAAATTAACTACAGCAATCAGTACTTCATAGAATATGGATTAAATTGCTTGCTTTCAACATGAACCATTTTTCATTTTAAAGTAAATTGTCACCTTGAGACAAGCTGAAAAAGTACCAACATCTGAGTCCTACTGTGTGACAGAACAGGGCGATTGTTGCTGAGGGTTACTGAAGGCTGCTCCTTTGTAATAAAAGATTTGTGCAAGCAGTCTTACCTTGAGCTCCTGAGCCGATATATAGCCACTGCAGTCAACATCGTACTTCCTCCATATCTATAGTAGCCAGGAGAAAGCAAACAATCACTGTTTACGTACAGTGGAAACTATGGAATAATGTTAAGATAACTAAACTACCTATAGCACCATAAAATCTAGTTAATAGTTAAAGAGCATTTAAAACATCTGCAGACCCTCAGAAAACAATAGACTTTTATACTTTTATACAATGACTATGCAATGACTGAGACATTATCCAAAAAAAAAAAAAAAAAAGGCTCTTGGGATGACATTGTCCTCTTGACTTTGAAATTTCACACCTCTGAGGTGTTTGGAAAAGTTCCTCATCTTTGGCATACGCTGTGACTCCAGTTATGTGTCTATCCTAGTCATGATCATAGATAGTAGAAACTGGTCATAAACAAGGATGGGGCAGCAGAGTCAGTACAAGGAAACCTTACCACTGCTGTGCACCTTTTTGGTTAAACTGAAAGAAATGTTTACTGGTGCTCATGTTATTTAAAAGAAAAGGCTAATTCGGTTTTCATGCTATTGACTGAACCAGGCTAGAATACAGATAAAATTCATAACTGACTGCAGCCTGAGTCCCAGTGAGAAATTTAATGTCATAATGTGGTACCCCGATTCCGAGATTGCCTTATCTTAACACATAAGAGAAAGTGAAACTAATTTTGTCGTTTCAACAAGTTTTGATATAAAATGTGGCCTCTCACCTTCATGAAGTCAACACTGTTGTCGAGAGGAGCTTCTCTGCGAAACACTAACAGGAAGTTCTCATCCTCAGGAAGGATCATATTGGCCAGCTGGAACACAAGTGAGAGGCCAGGGGAAGAGTGATTAGATAATGATGCTTTAAGGTCTTTATCATACATTTCAGCGGAACAATAAAGATTTCCACCTCTTTTATTCCAGTACAGTCTAATGTGGTCCATGTTGTGCTACTGCTATCATGGACATTTTCCTCCAGTCCTGTCTGGTCTGTTTCAGTCTACTTCACTCCATTCCAGTCTAGTCCAGTCTAGTGTAATCCATTTCATTCGAGCAGAGAGGACTGAGAAAAGCAGTAACCACTGAGCTGACTCCAGCCAACCAAGTCCAGTCCAGTCCAGTCTGATCCAGTCCAAGTCTTTTATTCTCCCATCGTCATCAAAAATGTTAAATAAAAAGCAACTCCTCCTGGCTTGGCTCCAGATCCCACGACAGCCCTCCCCTGATCTATCTATTTAATAATATCAGCCTTGCATTAGCAGATTAAACTGGAACCCCATCAACCATCCCTCTAAAATACAGATGAATCTGCAGGCGTAAGGGTCACAAAGCTAAATCAAAGCTCGCTGTCATTCAGAGCGGACAACCGCAATGCAGCAGCAGCTGTTTCGACTGCAGAGGACCCACTGGAAGAACATCATTCTCCAGCTAAAGCTACTAAAATGAGTATAGGAGCCCAAGCAAGAGACACAATATGATGATGGTTTCACTGTTACCATGGCACTTCTACCACACTGTTGCCATTAAAAATTTTCTTTGATGGAGGCCTGTTAGCTGAAAGTCAGATTGTGGTCCTTAGACTATGCATGCTGTATACAGAACAGCTAATCAGTTAAATGTGGGCAGCCAGGAAGGCCCTGAGTCAGCAAGGACCTGCTGAAACTGTCGCTGAGCAAAACACCAGCCTCCTGCAGTGGGGTATAAGTGAACAGTGAATCTCCCAATCAGAATCAAAGAATATTATTCTTAAACATATCACGATGCAACAGTGCAATACCAGTGAATGCATAGTGTATAAAACACACTGCAGGGCTGCTTTCTCACCAGCAGTTCTGTGAACATGCAAGGGTGAAACAAGGTGGCACTGATGCTGCTAAATAAACCACTGGATGCAATTTCCTCGCCTGGTGTGATAGAGAGCTGTGAAACTGTCAGTAATGTGCAGACAGACCAACCATATTGCCAAACAGGATACTGTGGTTTTCAGATAAACCCAGTGACTTCCTTCCAAATGCTGCTATGTCGAGGATGAGACAGTGTGAAGCAGCTGCACCAAAGAATAAAAATAACAAAAAACTTAAAGAACAAAGAGGAAGAAAAAGTATATAGTGTTTATGCTGTTGGAATAATTAAAGTTGTATAACCTAAAGTTGGCTGAATTGGTTATCTCAGGCTTCATTTAAGAAATAAAAAATACTAACTGTACCTTACAGCACTATGGTGTACCTTGACTGTATCCCTGCCCACAGCCTCGACTACACATCAGTGACTAGATACCAGTGGTGGAAAGAGTACTACAAGTTGCTACTCAAGTACAAATACTGTTACTTTGCTGATATTTTACTAAGTAGAGGTAGAAGTACTGCTGTGAAAATATACTGAAGTAAAAGTAGAGAGTAGCTCATTTCAAATGTACTGTAAAAGTGACTGAGTTCCTTTTTCAACACAGTAACTGTGTTCGGTGTGATCTTGTTCTTTTAAAGGTGCATTGCGCAAGATTTGTGCAAACGTGCTGATTAAAGTGAGAACCCTGTAGACTCAACTGACAAATGAATAAGCACAGAATGTGAGTTGACATGGTTCTCATCATCAGGGCAACTCACTGATTCATCCCCTTCTTCCACCCTTCTTCCACATTTTTTTGCCAGTTGAGTCTAAATGGCCCTCGCTTTCATCAATCATCTGCAGTTTTTCATCATCAGGTAAAACTGATGTTAAAAAATACTCCAAAAAGTACAAGTACACAAAAAGATATTCAATTATAGAAAAAAGAGTAAATGTAATTAGTTATTTCCACCTCTGCGAGATATGATATAAAACCTTCATTCCTGTTATAAGCTGGGCTCGGTAGCTTCAAGTGACAGATCTCTGCCTGCATTTGGCCACTCCTGTATAAGTCACTGTAAATCAGTGCCAGTCAATCGGCCACTTACTGCACACATGTATTGATTTTCCACCCTATGAATAATAGCCAAAGGATTCTGAGTCAGATGTAATGCATTAAGGGTATAGCCTAATAAATAGGCAAAGCTTCTTCTTTTTCAGACCTGAAGGAAATGCACTTTATTTCTCTAATGGAGTACTGGTGATGCGCCAGCAAATGCTTAGTCAGCTATTAGCTTTCAGTTTTTTAAGCAATCAATTTTGCCAATTCCTCAGAGTGGAGGCTAATTAAGCAGTGTCACCAAAATATGGTTTTAATTTTCTGAGAAATAGCCATGGCTTGCTCAGCTGAATGTCAGTTTAGTTTGGTTTGATTAAAGAAATTGACTTTAGTCAAAAAGTCCATTGGGAATCCAACTAAATTTAATTAGTGGTGAGTTGCTCTGGAATTGTTGGGGTCTTGTTGTACAAACCTAATAGGATCATTAGATTACTTTTCATTTCACAGGACTTCAAAAGGATTGTTTGATTGTTCACGCTATATCATTATACAACAATCTAACTGGACCTTTTGGGTCTTCAAAGATTCAAAAAGAAACAGAGTTTGTCTCTTATCAACAATCACACATCATCATGACACTCGCAGAAAGTTAATGGTGCACCGCTCCGCCTCACTTCAGGATGTTGTCTTCCTCCACCAGTGGCAGTGATGCTTCCTTGTTTACCACAAAGTGTCTATACTTTAGTTGGAATCTGAATATGACTGATATGCAGTGTA
This sequence comes from Myripristis murdjan, assembly GCF_902150065.1. Taxonomy (NCBI): domain Eukaryota; kingdom Metazoa; phylum Chordata; class Actinopteri; order Holocentriformes; family Holocentridae; genus Myripristis; species Myripristis murdjan. The sequence goes on along the minus strand of NC_043995.1, from coordinate 11,154,701 downwards.
TAACAGGTAAATTATCTCCACATGGTTTAAGAGGACAGTTTCTCTCAAACTCTTTTTGTCTTGCTCCCATCTCCCCAACACCGACTTGTTTTATTCAACTGACAACATACAAACCATGGCAGCAGTCCTATCTTGTTTACCACAGAGTGTCTATGTTTTAGTTGGAATTCCAATATATGACTTATCTGCATTGTATATAATAGATTATGTGCATGCTTCATCCTTGCCATAGTAAAAGAGGAAACTCAAAAAGTGGTGACAACTATTTTTTTCTCTAGCTCCCAGCCCCGCCCCATCGCTGCCTTTTTTGTCTTTTTTCCAACTGATAACTTACAAACAAACAAACGTTCAGTCGACATGTGCAGATCTGACAAAAGTTTCAAATACTCAATGCAAAATCCCAAACTTGTCAGAGCTCTTTCAGATAAAGAGAAAAAGTAAGTGGGCATAACTAAATGGGGCTGTAATGTTTCACAGATCAGTTTGATTTAATGGCTTAGGTGGGTCAGCAGGTCTGTTCTGCCACATGTTTTGTTCTGTTTGGGCTCCCTGATTCCCTTCACATCCCTTCACTACGACAGGATAGCTTAGCATGACCCTCAGTTGCCTCGGAAATGAGATTTCATTCTTCACTGGCAATGGTACATGCTGTATCGTAGACCTGGGTACACAAGATGAATAGAAGATGAAGGAGAAAGGGAGTGGAATAAAAGGATGGGGAGGGGGTACAGAGAGAGGGGTGAGAGGAAATGAGGAGCAAGCGAGGGTGGATGAAAGAGAGAGGGTTAGTTACAGAGAGGGAAGGTGAGGAGCACAGGGAGAAGAAAAAGGATCAAAAGGTAATAGGGGTGAGGAAGAAACAGAGACATTAGGATTTGCTTGTCTGCACAAAATACAGAAAGAGACAGAGAGAAAAAAGAGAGGATTAGTGGTGTAAACAAGAGAAGGTAGAGGGAGGAAAAAAGTACCTATGTCTGTATGGAGCCGTCCATGTGATGCTCGATGTAGCTACTCTGTTATATGTCTACAGAGACCATAAAATCACTGGGAGACTAAACACACACACACACACAAAGAAAAAGAATGATGTAATCCCGATTGTGCTGTACCTCTTGTATTTGTAGTTTTCCATCAGCAGTGATGTCATAGGCCGACATGAACCTTTGCTTCAGTCTCTGAACTCTCTCCTCTGTTGCTTTCTCCTATTAGAATAGAATAGAATAGAATAGAATGGAACAGAGTTGTATAGAAGACTTTTTCACGTTGATTTCACATTGTTTTTTTGTCTTTTTTAAAATCAAGTACATGAATCTATTTGAAAAAAAATAGACTTTGTGGGTGTAAAACTTTACAAGCTGAGTCACAGATATTTCAGGCTCCTGTCACCATGGATACGCCTCCTATCTTTTACGAGTTTTTTCAAGGTCTGCTCTCTCAACCCCAGGCTAACTGATAGTAGAGCATCTGATTGACGCCACATGTCCAGTTTGTGTTAGACAAGGCCTGGCTGAGATAAACACCTGAGCCGAACATGTTTTTTTTTTTTTTTTTTTTTTTTTTTTCTGTAAATGGGTTCCGCTGTTCATTTTCCTGTGTCTCTCTGTAAACCCCTGGTCACTGTAGCTATAGTAACCTGTTGATCTATGCTGTCATACAGTGGAGAACACACAGTCCACAGACTAAATGGTGCCAGTAGCTCATTGTAGAAAGACAGCTCTTCTGACTGCTGAAACACACTCTTTAATATGTGATGTCATGTCATTTGAAAAGGCCAACTCTGATAGTGATGGGCCACCAAGGACATGGACGTTTAGTAATCAATCAATCAATCAATCAATCAATCAATCAATCAATCAATCAATCAATCAACCTGTGGGTTAAGATAATCCACTTGTTTCCACTGAAGTTTCATGTCACATGACTAAGTATATATATATTGAAAGAAGGCAGAAAAAGGCAGATTGACCTGCTAGGATCAATAAAATGTCACTTTATTCAAGAAAATTCTGGAAACAAGTTGATTAGCCTTGGAAACAAGGGAGTTTATCTCATCCCACTGGCTTTTTTTTTTTTTTTTAATCATTTGAAGAAACACGTCCCATTTGAGCAGTTATTCTAATAACTGCAAGCCCACGAAGGGAAAATCTGTAAAAATGGTGATGTACAAATTTGAGAGGCCACTTCAGATTGAGCCGTCTCTGGGTTTAACAGTCTCCAGTCTAATTTATCATAGCATTTTAAAGTATAGGGAAGCAGAGTCCCATAGAAGGGAAATAAAATAAACAAATCAATAGAGACCAGCCATCTGGTGAATGCTAGCTACACTTAGCTTGAATAGAGGAGACAGGAATATAGAAAAGAATACAATAGAATAGAAATAATAGAATGCAATAGAGGCAGTACCTAAAAGTCTTTTACACTTAAAAATTCATGGGCAGTGGAAGGATGAAAGATGAGTGAACTGTGGTCAGTGGTCTGATTGCTTCAGTACAGTCCCATTAGTATACTACAGGGAGTTAACCAAGGCTTTTCCTCAGCTTATGTGCTCTGACAGTGAACAGAGCTCTTTAATTGTGTTGTAGCCAACATCCTTAACACCACCCCACCCATCCAGATAACTGCACAGAGGCTAACCATGGCTCAGCTTCCCTCACAGGAGAAAAAAAAAATAATGCCACATACTGTTCCCTGCACTTGTAGTATAAAATCAGGAACTTAAAAAATAAGTAAATGAGCAGTATTGACAGCTTACAGCGATTGTTGCCACAGTGCAAAGAAAGAGGAAACACTTTATTAATTTTGTAATACCTAGGATGCGCAGTAAACCAAATCAAAAACATACCATGTTGTGATCTGTAGAGCTGCAGTCAACATTTCATGGTATCAAATTTATCATCTTGAATCAAAATGATGTATGGCCTTTTGTCTTCTGTTTACTGTCATCAAAGATGTCACATGCTGGTTAAGATCATAACTCTCCACTAAGAATGTCTGCAATAATTATTGTCAATTTCAAATGGAAAAAAATGTTGCTGTCCGTTTGTTTGTGTCACCTCCAGCTACCTTTGACAGATATTATAGTGAGTAGCAACATTCAGTGAAACTGAATGTTAACGTTATGCATGAATCCCCAAATAAAAAGCTGACTTACCTGTGGACCCAGTGTCTTCATCATGTGACGGAAAAACTCATCAAGCTCTTTTCCTTCAATGTAGCCATTATCTGTTAAAGTAAAGTCATATTCACCGGTTTAGGTTGTCAACCTGAAATTGTAACTCTAGATCCAATTTATAGTCCATCTCAATCAATTTAGGATTTTGATTTCCTTCATAATCCTAATACTGGAAAAAAATTTGCAGATTTCATGAGCATATGCATGTCAAACCTGTTTGTGAAAGCATTAATACACTTCAGCATTAATGTGCCCAATGATATTCTGTTGCTCAGAAGATGCTGTTCTTCTCATATGCAGACAAGTTTTACTTGTAATGAAATATGAAACATGATATGAAAAGTCACATTACTCCTAAAATACAAGACAATCACATTTGTTGGCATTATAAATGTGGATGGCCTTTGTATCAAGGTCCAGCACCAGAAGGGAAAAAAAAAAAAAACATAACTATGTCTCCTCTATGTGTCCCTACTTCTCTCTATAGTATGTTTATGGAAAAAATAAAATAAAATAAAAATCTTATCAGCATGTCATCAACAGTCCTCACCGTCTGCATCAAAGTGTTGCCAGATCTCCAGGAAGCCAGCTGCATCAAGGTTATCAAAAGCACTCTCCATTTCCATAAACAGGAGGATTAGCTGAAGTCAACTTTTACACATAAAGTCAATAAAGGCTATGGTGAGTGTGTTCTGTACGGTTCAATTTCCTACTTGTTAAACATATGGGTCCCTCTGACTTCGTAGAGACCACACCTCCTGTATGTGACTCTGTGTGTGTGTATGTGTGACACAGAGTGTGTGTGTGTGTGAGTGTGTGTGTGTGTGTGTGTGTGTGTGTGTGAGAGAGAGAGAGAGAGAGAGAGAGAGAATTGCTTCTCCAAACTGTTGCAGTTTGCCATCTGGTGGCTGTGTTATTACATTGCAAACCTTTCACCTTTTTGTAGTAGTCACTATGTTCGAAATTTCAGAAAAGACAATGCAGACATGTTAAAGCCTGTAAAATTATTTTAATCAATATTAATATTCACATGAAGAAATGTCCAACACCAGTAGAATGACTTAGTGAAACATGTCGATCCATGACTGAACGGAACAAAAAATGTACCGCATAACAAGACTCAGGATGAGCAAACACATTTTTTTTTTTTCAGCTCAAGGGAAAAATAGTCAGTTGTGAGTCATTTGTTTGTTTGTTTGTTTTTTAAATCATGAAAGCAATATTAATTGATTGCATGTAATAACAAACCAATACGTACAAAGAATTAAATTCTGCATTATTATAAACACAATGTACATGTAAACGGAAAAACAACAAAGGATCAAGACATCACCGGCCACTGTTTGCATTTTTTTTTATTCCAAATAAGTTACATACAAACCCCTAGTGTAGTAATGTACTTAGTACCAAAACATTATAGGATTTGCTGTGTTCACATAGGCGTGTGAATAGATCACAGTGTATATATTACATGTGCATATATTACACATACATATATACACACACATACCTACATGTATGAAAGCACATATATACATACAGTACAACTCACAGTCATATCATGCAGTCACACACACGTAGACTCAGGAGTCCAGACTCAATGCTATTGGTTATTTTCACTTTGTCCAGTCTGTGCCTCGAATGAAATGAAGTGGATGGTCACCAAACGGGACAGGAAGCGACCGACAAAACATGAGGCAAAGGATTAGGAGAATATAGACTCCTTTTTCTTTTTTTTTCCTTTAATGCCATTCTTCAGGATTGAACAGGAAATCACCACTAACCTTTCACACAACTTAACAGAAACACAGCCAGCTGCTTTTGAAATCCCATGAGGAAAGCAGAGAGAGAGAGGAGAGAGAGAGAGAGAGAGAGAGAGAAAGGAGAGGAGGTGCCCAGATCACTTCCTTACAGGAAAAATGCTCAAAAATGTCTAGAACATACAGAGCCGCGTGGATGTTTGGCTTTAAATGTATCTTGCAAAGTGCGTGAAACTTTTAGAGGGTCCAAGAGCACCTGGACTTTTTCCACAAAAGTTTCGACAGAAAGTGATGTTTGAGTTTTTGGGACTGAGACTGCTAAATCAAAGCATTCATTGACATCAGAGACAGGTTACCTATGTACAACAGCAAAGTTCCTTTTTTTTTCCCAAGCCATGATTACTGATAAAGAAGCAAAAACTACTCACAAACCTACAAAGATACATTGAGAGACACCACAGGAAAAGGTGCAAAAATAAGACCTTTGGCCCTGACCCTTGTACAGTACAATACAAGTTGTGCCCCTTTCACACTGCTCATCCAAAAATAAAGGAATGGCTGGTTGCACGTCCACCATTAATGTTGAAAGTTTGGCACAGAACAACAGAGCATATCAGAAAGCAATGAGTAGTGCAACAGTGGCCCAAGTTCATCTCTTTGAGTGTAAATTCATCTAATCTGGAGTTCACACATGCAAATGTGCATAAGGCATTGTTTAAGAATGACAGGCTGAATGTCTGTGCCAAACTACATGCACATTGTAGAGTGAAACTGTATAATTCTGCATCAGAGAAGACCACTAACTAAATGCTTAGCCTATTGACAAGTTGTAGTGCTCATGTGATGTTTTTAACTGTGTCAATGGATAAAGATGATTTTAGTGCCATGATTTTTTGGGGAAACTTGTCACAGGTCTGTGTCACAGTGTGAAAAGGGCAAAGATTGGTCTTCAAGAAGAATAGAAGAGGAATCAGCCTGAGAGCTGCATAAGTGTGAAGCATTCAGGTCCTGAAAGCAGTATTTACATTACAGCCCAGAGGTCCACATGAGGGCTGAGCTCAACTCACTTTCAGTTTAGTCAATGCACGCTCAGTTCTTTCTTAATAGATGCATTTTGTCATGTGTTTTTGTTTTGTTTTGTTTTGTTTTGTTTTAACTGACTTTCTGCATTGAACAAAGTGAAAGAGAATTGAATTGCAGAGCCATGACAGAGAGGCTCTATCAGCTTTGTTATAGCTTAAGGAATGCAGAGGAAGAAGAGTGTTTGAGGGCTGGAGTTCCCTCAGTGTCTGGCTATCACACAAGGAACACACTGAAGATGCTACTGTCAAAACCCTCCATACAAGCTGATGAAATGAGAAGCACATCGAAAGATAAACTCAATGACGATGGCTCCCATGTCACCCCAAAAAAACTATTCTATTTGACATTTCCTTGCTTTCATTGGACCATCAGTACATCAGGGGTATATGAACACATGTAAGATGTAGCCAAAAAGGTCAGGACCTACCTGTCTTTATGGGCAATTCAGAGTCTCCCTCCCTACATGGTGCTAGAAGTTCTTGCCAGAAAATTTGAAAGCTGCAGCAAATACAGAAAATATGGCAAACAGGTTTGGTAGACAGGAGTATAATGCCGCATAAACAGGCAGTCATCACGGCCTCCGTCTTTGCACTGGCCAATAACCGCCAGAGGTGTTGTTTCTCTGACTCAGCAATGTCAGAGAAACGCAAGAAGAAACATATGCACTGACACTGTATTGCACTTCCATGACAGACATACATTCCTTGACCCTACATGAGATTTCTACCCCAACAATTAAAGGTTAACATAAGTTAAAGGTTGTTTTTTTCCCCCCACAGTGTCTAAACACAAAGAACAGTGTCATTTAACAGTGCTTAAGCCTTACTGATTGGTTATCACTTATTATTATTTTTGAATTATTACTGTAAGTGTACCACAGTCCTCTCAGCAACACTTCATATGGTCACTCCAACTCTCTCACACGTAAGAGACAGACAAAGTTGAGGAGCTTGATTTAGTTTGCCTGGACACCCAGGAGGTTGGGACATGCGCTTTTGAGGCTTTTTAGTTGTATTAATTCCTCCATTCAAGAGTCATGAATGGGCGAGATACCTGCTTAAAAAGTCACACAGAAGCTCAGGAAAGTTGCCAACAAAGTCAACGAGGACATTATTGCTGGTTTGGCGACTAAAAGTCCTCGAGTGAAGAATCCAATCACCACCCCGAATGACTCTTAGTTTTGCACTTTTAGGCAAGCTAAATCAAACCGATTTCATGTGTGTGTGTGTGGTTGATTTATGTGAGCGCTGAGATTCTCAGCTGAACCTGTATTTTCCTGTTAAAAGATGAATTGCATAATGGCTTCAGTAACCCCTGAAGGCAGGAGAAAAAACAGTATACAAAGCAAAAAGTAACTTGCACATATATAGCAAATAGAAAACTTCTATACAAATATATAGAAGGAGAAAAATCCTACTGGGCCCAGGTCTGGTTGTATACTAGAGTTAAAGTACAGTACAGTGATAATTGTTATGTGTTTGGTCCCTGGGAGACAAGCTACTGCAGGCTATAGGTGACACAAAGTTTGATTCTTTAGGTTTGAGAAAGTGACTTTAGGTCTGCACTCAGTCTTTTGGGTTTGATGCCACGGCTGCTTGTATCAAAATTCTGCTGTCTCCTGAAAGCATCATATCTCCATTCTAGTGGTTTACATGCTTCTATTATAGAAGGACTTTTATGGGGTGAATAATTTTTGTGACCCATCCAGGACTGCAAAAATACATGCCCGAGCTGAATTTTTAGGTTTCTTTCCCTCAAATCCTGAAAAGCTTATTCATTTGGAGAAATGAGATTTTCACCTAACAGCAGAGAGAAGGAACAGGCTGGATACTAGATTGAGAGAAAGGCTATTTGTGAGAAGGAAGCTCTTGGGAAAGCTAGCTCAGTGTGTGTTTACTTAGTGATGCAGTATGAACAACAGGGGAACTGTTATCTAACAGGGAGTGTTAATATCTACCAATGATTCGACCACATATAATCAAATTAAATGTTATTAGGATCATTAATGGTAATACCTGACGCCACAGCTGCTCTTGCTGTGACCCAATCATGAGGTCAACCTTGAGGTTTATGGGTCACATCGCACCTATTTATGATCTCAACACTTCCAATACAAATGAAAGCATATCTGTTATGTTTCACATCAGTTGCTTTTTTTTTTTTTTTTTTTAGGAAATCATATGAGGCCTGTTGACAGCTTTTTGCTGTAGATTTTACTCATATTAAAATGAAGTCTTTGTCTGCCTCTTCCCCAGAGTCTGATGATTTCGTGCCTGCTCCCTTGTCTTTGTCCCGGTTGGGGGAATGATCCTTGGTCTTGAAGAAGCCGTGATCCTCAGAGTTGATACGGAGCGGGCTGGGACGCTGAACCGAGTCCACAGACGCCGTCCTCACTGGAGATACACAGAGAGAAAGAGGAAGAGAGGAGATGATACTGTTGATTATGCTTTGGTTCACAGCAAAAAGAGAGGAGACAGAGAGAAGAGCAGGAGGAAAAGACGGGGGAACAGGAAAGGAAATAGGAGGTGAGGAGGAGAAGGGAAGCAAGATTTTTTTTTTTTTTGCATTCCGTATCATGGTTCAGGGGCTTTTTTTTTTTTTTGTTCTGTGTATTGTCATTTCTGGGGATCCAAACAGCATCTTGTGACTATTGGGGAGGCTAAAAAGTCAATCTGCCACCTACATAACACTTGTTGTTCAGATAACTGTGGGTTGCTGCGATCTCCGAGTGATGCTCTTCATCTCTCCTTATGTCCGTTTGTCCGTTCACAGAGACACAGTCAGTGTGTAGGGGTCAACATGGTTACCATGGTGACAGCAGAACAAAAATACAAAAAACAGTAAATGTTTAGACTTGGTTCACAAGCCATCTACGAGCTTGTGGTTTGGCTGGAAAACATGGAGACATGGTTTGAGTGTTTTCTCCTGTGTATTTTTCTGCTCAGCCTTGCCTCCCCATTCATAACAATTAGAGCTGGTGTCCCTAAATCAACTGGTAACTTGTTTGGTCAGCGTGCCGCCTGTGGTGTCAGCCCTGACATTTATTAAAATATATTGGCTATGGAAAAGTCAACATGGTGAAAGTAAATTGGCCACAAAAAATGTTATTTGCGATAAGCTGGGACCCTTGTGGCTCTATGAAACCATGCAAAAGCCATATACAGTGTATTGATTAGTCAAAACAATACATCCTACTCTCATCACATAATTCCTAACTGTTAATCTCTTTCATTCACTGAGGACACATTTATCACTGAGGTCATGCACACTGGCCTCATCGTGGTTATTGCTAATGCAACTTTGGAATAAATATATATAGATAATGAAAAACATCCAATCACCAAAGTGGGAGGGGCTTAAATGACAATCATTTCCAGGTCTGATGTGCCATCAATCTTGCCAGTGCAACTTTAAGATCTACAGATATAGATCAATAAAAACAGCCTGTTAGGAAAAGGGCAGCGGCCTAAATGACATCTGATCAACACAAAGCTGATTATGCCAGCTGAGCTTTCAGATGAACAGATACAAATCTAAACAAAACAAAACAAAATAAAAAAAAAAAACAATGGGGAAATGGGAGGGGCTTAGATGACATAACCAGTCAGGAGAGTCTGACAAGGCATCCCATGTATCTCTGACAGTCACAGGAGGGTTTCACTGACAACATGGTAAAGAAGGGAAGGATGGACAGGGGAGGGAATAGGGGAGTGGAAAGCAAAACAGAAGGGAGAGGGGAAACAGAGTGAAAGAAAAATAAATAAGTGCCTGAGCTGCCAGTCTGCTTGTTACATAATAGATGATAGACCGTGGAGCTGAGAGAGAGAGCTGCGACCCCAATCTGTCAGTGCGGTCTCTATTGTGCTCATACATCCAGACAGACAACAGCCAGCCTACGCAAAACTATCAGACCAAAAGTATCACCAGTAGCCAATTCAGTCTAATTTAAAGCAACCTAGTGCTTGTCTTGGGCAGTTTCAGTTTTAAGTAAGATGTCATGGTTTAGTGAGGTCAGGCACATTTTATACACTCTACAGAGAATGGCTAAGCTGATCTATCTGTAATCAAATCTACTGTGAAGGAGTGAGTGATGGAGAGCAGAGAGGGAGTGAGAGAGCAATTTGACATAAAACATGGACCAGTCTGTCTGAGGGAAATCTGTTCTGGCCAAAGGCGATACAGCTTATTACAGATAATGTTGCATGCCAGTGCAATGCGTTTTATGGGCGTGTGGTAAGTCAAAATTTTACAGAGGCAGGAAAAAAAACTTTGCAACCCACCTTCCTGAGCGGCTGAAGTCTTGTTGGCAGAGCCTCCCTGCTGGCCCTCCTTTTCCTTCTCTGACAGCGTCCTCTTCAGGGTGGGAGGGAGAAGTGCAATTTTAGGAGACACGCTGCCGCTGCTGGGGGAGTCGGGGCTCTCGTCTGCCAGTGAGATGACCAGACAGACAAGCAGGTAAGCAGATTTGCTTCGTAACAAAGACCCCTAACAGTGGAGATGCAGGAAGTACAAACTGCACCAGTGGAACACCTGTCTCCTCATTGTAGAAATTTGTTTGGATACAAGGCTTGAACAGTACCTATGCTCCTGCTGCTGGCAGTCCTTGGCTTCTGTGGGATGGTGGGCCGGGCAGCCAGGGCAGGCTTAGCTCCCTGGGGCACGGGAGGTTTGGGGCTGACTGGTCCACCAGGGGAAGTGGAGGACGAGGTTGCCCGCAGACGAGGGGCCGTCTCAGGCTTGGCCTCCCCACGGGGGGGAGTCTTATCTGGAGAACTGCTCGCCAGAGGGTCAGGCTTATTAATAGAGCCACTGGGAGATTTGTTTTCTGCAGGGGTGGGCTGGGGCTTGGCTGTTAAATGAGGGAGATGCACAAGGAATGCACACATACACACACACAAACACATACAAAGAAAGAAACACATGCACACCAATAGAAAAGTATGAACCCAGTCATTCTACCGTGTTGTATGTTCCAATTCAGTGATGCCTGAGAGTCAGACCTTTTTTCACAGCAGCCATTCTGACATAAATAAGAGGTAAACACAAGTATTACTAATGACATTAATTAAGGTTCTGTGTAGTTTAAGTGTAGCAGAGCCTTTCCAGTGAGCCAGCATGAACAACACCAGGACCCTGGCTCTATGAGATCTAAATGGAACAGAATTTAAATTGATGTCATTAGTGACACTTGTCTTTACCCTGCTATTTCATGTCAAAATGGCTGATGAAATTAGCTTTTAAGTATTCAGAGGTCCATTTGGATCAGAAGTGGCTTTTCTCTCATTAAATTTCCGGTGCCTTGTATTTCAAGAGAGCACCCTGGGAAAATACTGTACACAGTCAATACAATAAAAACACCAAAAAAAAAATCCCAACAGCTCACCTGATGCATTGCTGTCAGGTCGGTCAGGGCTGGAGGACTGGAGGAGACGAAATGGAAAATGTTGGCTCACTTTGTGCACGAGTACAGCTCACATACCCAAGGCGAGTATTCATAGTGTGCTTTACTGTATAGCACACTCACACACACCCACACCCTCACCCTCACCCTCACCCTCACACACCCACACCCACACACACAGCTCTCAAATTGCTCTTATTAAACACTCTTCCAGTCATTCACTTTCTCTTGAATCACACACATGCTGGGTGGCTGACAGGTGCTAAGTGGATTCATGGGATATAAAACCTATGTTGTCTGAGGAAAAGTGACACCTTTCCTATTCTCTACTTCTTGCTTTTTGTGCTTTTAGGGAAATGAACAAGTGTGAGTAGACAAGAGGCAGGGAAAAGAAACATAGTAAGTAGGACCCAGGAGTGCTTTTGGAGCATTTTAGACAATTTAGGAATTTGAAGTGGATGAAAAATGCTCAAGATGTTTAGATGCTAATGTGACTGATGACAGAGAATTTGCATATCAGTGTTTCCTTCCTGTCTTCGCTCTGTCTCCATTTGTCTGCATCCCTTCCCTCACTCCCTTTCACCTTCTCCTGAGAGGAGGGCTGTTTGTGTCTGTGTGCTGAATAGCTGACAGGCACAATGACTGGCCAAATGTATGCACACAGCCTCAGCTGGGCATGTGGAAATGCTTTTTATTTTGCACTCTCTGCTGGGATCCATTTTTTCCTGTGGGCTGAACAAAACAGTGTTGACAAACGGAGATTAAACACCTACAGTGCTTTGACCCCATAACAAAAATCTCCCCTGCCCTCATTTGAAAAAACTAGAACCTCTACTTGTCTCAGAGTGTTTTATCATTGTTCATACAAAGATTTGATCAGTAATTGACAGACATGTTGATTAATTAAACATTCTAACAATTCGGAAATTTCCATAGTTACATAGTTACTCATTCATACAATCTAATATTAACCATATCAACTGTTATGACCGTCTATATTTTTGTCTCCATAAAAAAAATCGCAGCAGCCCAAAATGAAGCAGACAAGCTTTTAATTAGAAGTGAATGAGAGATCATGCAATCCCCCTGTAGCCATATTCTGATACTAATACTAATTCTAATAATCCCTGATGAAAATACAATAATTCACAAATTCCCTGAGATTGCTAGAGGCTTATTTATAAAAATTTAATTGTGACACCAATGTGCATTAAAAATGAATGAAAAAGTTAAAAAAAGGTCAGCATGCAGACTCTGGGCTCATATTTGGCACAAGACCTTTTTGCATGTCATTATTTCCCATTTCTCCTGTGACTCCAGTGCTTCATATTTAACCCTCCGCCTCACCTTGTAAGCTCTCCTCTCCTGCTTGGCCTTCATCTCTGCCAGGAGGCCGCTGCCCATCATCTGCAAGCCCGGGTAGCGCCTGCCCCCCTGCGGGCTGCCCCGGCCGTCAGAACCCTCCCAGGGCTCGTCTATGGAGTCTGGAGTCCTGAGCTCCTCTGAGCGGTCTGAGCTGCTGCTGTAGTCTGTGGGCTGTGAGCGAATGGAGGCGTCTCTGGAGAGGAGACACATTACACACATTAGCAGACACTTTACATACAAGTGTGTCTAGATATGATGTGATGACATGCATTTGAATTTAAGTGCACTTGAGTGGTAAATAGTTTATAGCTCAAGAGACGCGCTCCAGGCTGTGTTCAGCTGTACCTGGACTTTGGCTCCGGCGCTGGGCTCTTTACTCCCACTTTCGGTGAGGAGGGCTCCTCTGGGATGGTGGAGGTTGGGGCCGAGGCTGCAGTCGTCAGTACAGAGGACGGAGGGGCCGCCTGGTTTTTCTCTGACTTGTCCGACTTGTCCGATTTGTCTGATTTATCTGATTTATCTGACTTATCTGATTTGTCTGATTTATCAGATTTGGATGAGCGTGATTTGATGAGGTTGAGGAATCCTCCTTTGCTCTTCTTTTTCTCTCCGTCCTGAGAGTCTGCGCTCTTCAAGGGAGCACGTCTGACAGACAGACAGACAGAGGGACAGAAGGAACAAAGAGAATCACATTTAACAACTGAATGGACTGTGAAAATAAAGCAATAACCTGAGCATATTCATGTAATTATTTCAAAAACATGGGGAAAAAAAACTTACAAGCAAATCAGCAAAAATGACCTAAAAATTAACTAGCAAAAATGTACAAGAAAATTAGCTAATAAATTTGCAAAATAATCAGAAATTATTTTTTAAAAAAATCCTGGAAAATGTGTTTTTAAAAAAGGAAAATAAAAATACAAGAAAATTATAATTATTCTAAATATAAATTTAAAATTAAATTACAAGAATTTTCAGGTAATTTTGAGACAATTTCATTAGTAGTTTTGATTTTTTGTTTTTAAATAAATTAACAGATAAATAAATCAGTCAATCAATCAAATAAAAAAATAAAAAAATAAAAAAATAAAAACCTTAGTCCTGAACATTCTGTACCGCTCACTTTTGAAATGATGCCTACACCCTTGCTGTCTAGTAAGCCTGCACAGCAACAAAAGTAAAAATAAGCCTCTTACTTGGAATCAATCTTGGTGACCTTCTTGGAGAAAAACTCATCCACGCCCTCATCCACCCTTCCCATGAGGCCGTTCTGCTCACCATCCTGAGATGGAGCACTGCTGATTTGCTGAAAGAGAAGAAACATATGGTGGCTGTTAAGAGTTGGGTGTGGACTGGCCAGATTTCCTCCTCTCCACTGCTTTTTTGTAGTAGCTGACACATCTGCTGTTTTCAGGAAAGCGTGAGCATTTGGTGGTCATCCCACGTATTGCTCCTTGATCATATGTGGAGCAAATATATCACGGTTTGAAGTCTGCCAATGCAATGAGTACTGATCTTTAAAAAAATAACTGAATATCACTAGAGCCTCAGGAGGCTGTTCATTTGTTTGTGTGATTATATCAAGTATACCACAAGTACACCAAATATTTCCACACATTTAAAAATGCATTTGAAATATCTACATATCTAAATGATATGTCAAGATGACACTGACGCCTTATTTTATTCATGGAAAGTGTTCCGCCTCCTGATTTTCCTGCTGACAACACTCACAGGTATTTTGCTGGACTGTGTTTTCTTGTTCCTGCGGGGTCGCAGTTTGGTGTAGTGCTGCAGCTTTTTTCCCTCTTCAGATGGCAGCTCTCCCATCGCTCCTGAAGGACGCTTCTCCAGCTTGAGCGGGGCCTGTGACGGGGTGGGTGGGGTATGAGATGAAGCGGGTGTATCCTCCACATGGACAGGGATGTCCTCCAAGGCTTTGTCCAGGTCAAACTCCATCTCTGTAGGTTGGAGGGTTGTTAGGAAAGTTGCTTACAGTGCAGTCAAACATAGTATGCTTATGAAAGACAGGAGTACTGCAGCAGCTAAGAGGGATAGCAAAGTATTTGACAGCATGCAATATCATCCTGTACATAAAACAAAAAGAAAAAAGAATACAATGCTCACCAAAGGCACGAGACACTGGCCTCAGCATTCTGCTGTGGATACTTTTCCTCTTGGATTTAGGTGTCATCTGAAGAAAGAAGATATTCAAATAATATTTAATGTATTTGTTAGCATTACTCCGCAACATTTATTCCTTCAACATTCAATTAACTAGAGACTGGATGACATTTGAGGTGTTCATAAACTGAAGAGGTAGCCAGGAAAGTATGTACTTCTGCACGTGCAGACACATGTACACACAGAAATATCAACAATATTTTAACAAAAAACAAAACAAAACAACAAAAAAACAACAAAAACCAAAAAAAAAAAAATATAGTCCTGCAATGAAACTAAGCCTGTAGTAACTGGATTCTGGTTTCCCATTAGGAATAAAGTTGATGGTTTACTTCCACCTGCACAGGACTGTATATTACAGCCTACCAGCTTGTGCAAATACACAAAATCAACTTTCCTTACACGCTGTCGAAACTTGATGAGCACACTGAACAGGTTATAATCTCTAATTTGTCAATAATATAATCTGTTTCTTGCAGCACTTTCTGCATTGATGATATAAAACAACGATATACAGGTAAACAAATATAAGATAACAAAAACACCTCTGTGCGGCCAGCAAATTCAGCAGGGGCAGTGATGAGTTAATATTTGGCATGTCAGATTAAAATTGCTTCCTGGTGAAACTGGATGAGCAGGTGTGGCAGCAACACTTTACACTCACAAGCTTGGGCGGTCAGCCACTTTAGAATGGCACAAACATTATTTTTGTACAGTCAGTTCAAATTAAAGGCATATAGTAGAGAGTTACAGCAATGTTGTTCTCACTTTTGTGGGGTTATGAAGGCACATCCATTTGATTCTAGTGCTGGAAATAATAGGTGGAAATACATAATAACATCCTGTTTTACCTTAAATGGGATTTTTGCCCACATTTACAAGGTGGCGATGACTGACATACAGTAGCACGCTGAGTTAAAGGAGGAGGAGTGCAGTGTGTCTGGATGCAACAGCAATTGAGGAATTTTATGTTAGACATTCTAAACCAAAAAATACTAAGAGAGGAATAAAGTTTAAATTAAAGACACATGGTTAGAAAGAGAAATAAAGCACAACTCAAACTATAGCTGGGCAAGTAACAGAAACTCCTGGTAAACATACAAGGGGTGAATTTCAGTGGTACAATTTCTAATGTACTGTAGGGGAATTCAGTATGTGAACACAGGAGACTCTTGATTGTTACTGAAAAGGCAATAGCACAGTGTACAATGCAGCAGGCAGGCACAGTGAAGAGATAGAGGGACAGTAAGGACAGAGGAGGAGAGTGGAGAGTCCAGAGTTACTTACACTGGTGCAGCACAGAGTCTCCATGAAGCAAAGGTCGAAAAGAGAGAAGAAGGAATGGAGGAAAGGAATATGGAGGAGAAAGAAAGAGAACACACAGTAAGCCCTACCAAAGAGACAAAGAGGAAAGAACGAAAGAGGCACCCACGACAGCCAAAAAGGCAGCCTGTGAAAAACAGGAAGAAGGGAGGTCTAGAAATTGGCGGAGGATAAAAAATGAAAAGAAAGAGCAGAAGTTCAAATGGATGAGGAGAAACAAACAGAGACACACACAGAAGAACATGCAGCTTCCTGTTTGGCGCTGGCCTGCACTTACTGTTTGAAACATATGAATGACACGACTTATCATTCAGTACATATACAGTAGAAACTTAAGGGAGGCACCAACACCACTTTATGCACCAGTACCATAAAAAATCTAAATAGTGACCAAAACAACAACAACATAATGTCCCCCATGCATTATGCAGTCTTTTTTGGCCTTATCTTCGAAAATCATGTGACCTAAAGTAAACGAATTATGTTTTATATTAAATCTGAACCTTCGAGGACGGGACACAGGAAGAAAAGTCTGCATATGCTTTCTTACATATGCATTCCTCCAGGAAATAGTCAGCGCTTAGGTCAGTAGAGAAGTCATCCTTTACTGCATGTAGCACAAATGTGAACAATATTGGAGTGAAACGTCATAGCAAGTTGACTGCTACCCTTATCGCCATAACTTGGGAACTGAGACAAGAAAAGGAAACATTCTTTTTGTTGTTGTTAGGAGAGATCACCTAGGATGAAAAGATGTACATTACTACTAGCCTATTAGCTACTCTTATATAAAGGTGAGCTTCTGAAGTGTTTGCAAATGTAAATTCACCTTGAAACAGATATTTTTATTTAAAAATAATAATTGCACTAAATGCTTGTAGTTGTCTGTCATCATTTTGAGGTGTGTGTTTTTACTTCATACAGTTAAATAGTAGCAGCAGCCTGGGCTTGTGCTTGAAATTGGGTTCTGATCGGATGAGGCTTTCACAATGGTGCCAGCTTGGTTCAGACCAACAAAATGTGGGCTCAGGTCGGGACAGGAATGTCTGGACCTCCGTTATCCAAGTTTGGTCAAAATCAGACCAGACAACCACCAGGCTTATGAATGAAAAATGAGCACTGTCTGACAGACAGGCAGCACAGAAGGTATTGCAGGAATTTCCCGTGAGACTGAGCAGTGATTTGACCCATTATATATATGCTGTATTACTGACAACACAGAGAGCTGGGCTTGGGGGTAGAGTGGGAGCAAAACATGAATTGTTAAGGTATAATGCATAGTTCAATAATTCAGAAAACTCAATTTGTCGACTCAGTTTGTGAAAAAGACAGAAAATCAAGTAGCTTTGCTTTGATCTGACATGCAGGTGTCTCTTGGTACAGAGGTCTTTGAGCGTGGATATTCTCTGATATTAATAACCTCATTTTAGCCTGACATCAGTTTGATAACTAATAGTAGTACTGGTATAGCCACATTTCTTGAAAATAAACTGTACATATTGTGCAGCCAGGACAGTTGTAGACCTGGAGAAGTAATAGTGGAGTGTGTTTTAATACTTCCTTAACTGATTTAGCTGAATAGTGTTAGTGCCCTTCTAAAATTGTTTAAGTCTCCTGCAGGTTAAGCCAAGCACAGCTCAAGCTGGTGATATATTTGAGGCAGCATTATTTATTTGTGCCCAGGTCTGCACAATAGGCTAGATAGATGTAGTGGAGAGGGCTGAGATGGAGTCTTGTGCAGAGCTGGAGCACAGACAATATTTAATTTCACATCCACACCATCACCCAGAAACCTAGAAGACAACGCTCATTTTTCATTCATAAACCCGGTGGTGGTCCAATTTTTAGCGATTCCTCCCATGCCTCCCTGGTTTATAATAACATACCAGCTGACCTAATCACACTTGACAGGTACTCTATGAGTTTGTGATTGTGCAGGAGTGTGTATATGTGCGAGTGCATTTGTTTCGGCGTAATTGCATCTGACAGATACTATGTGTATGTGTGTGTAAGCATGCATGTGTGTGAGCCTGACCACACCTGAAAGGAAAGTGTGCTTTTCTACACAAACTAATATTACCATGTTCCCGGTTATACCATCCCCAACCCCCCCTTTTCTACAAAACACCATTCATACCCAAGTTTTCTTTTTACCATCTTGCTTTCTTTCTCCAAATATTTCCAATCTCCTGGCATTCAGATTCTCTATTTCATCCCATTACTCTGTTAAATATTTAAAATGTCATCATGAGCTGAACAGGAAGCATTCCTCAACACAGTGTCACATTCAAAACATGTGCAAAGACCGAGTAAACTTGAATAAAACATTTCAGTCCTCTATCCACCAGCGACTTTTCACCATAATCTCCTCCCTCCTGACTGTTCTTGCAGTCTCTCCTCACATCACTTCTCATTACATTTTTACTTATTTTGCAGCATCTCACTCTCTCTCAACCTCCATCTCTCACCATCCTCTTAGTCCTGGAGACTAGGCTTTACCGTACAACTTCCTGTACTTTTCTGTTTTTCCTCTGATACTCATCTCTCACAGGTTCCTATTCATTTGGGCATAATTCATTTTGTTACATTATACATATCAGCCTGTTACTGTTACCAGGTGATATCGTCATTTTCAGCTCATTAGACAAGATAATTCAACAATACCAAGCTGTAAGTGCCAGTGGCATCTTCATACTCGGCAATACCCAATTTGTCCATCAGAGGGTGATATTACGTCAGATGTAAGCGTCCTCGGCTCCATGCTGGGCAGTTTAAATTGCTTGCCAGTATGTGTCATGTAATGTAATGACTTGGTTTTTCATCTGCTTTATCTTGCCAGCAATTACATGCCTTAACCCAACATGCCATGATTGAGACTGATTACAAATGTCTGCAAATTAGCCATGTCACTAGGAGGCCAATGGTAGTAGACATACAAAACCAGGTGTTAGATAGGCTCCATTTTAGTTAATTAATTAATCTAAACCAATTAGTGGGACAGACATTGAAATCTTGTCTGTGAGCCACAAAATAGAACCCCTCAAATCTCACTAGATTAGGTCACTGCCTTTTCACACAAGCCAATAATTCATCTTTACAAATTTTTACTAACTTATACTCAAATTCAGCTAGTCAGCACTAACCCTCCAAAGAGCTCTATGGACAAATTAGGACAAAGAAACAAGCACTTCATGACTCAGTACTGGTGTGGTAAATCCTTTCTCTGACAGGCCAGGATGTAATCATTTATTCAACCCAGCCGTCGATACTGCACTGAATTTCAGAGATTCATAGCTAAATTCTCAAAAGGACAAACGTAAAACCAAAATTCGGTAACTGACATGTATGTAAAAATAATATATCCTGCGGGCCGTTATTGCACATTCATTTACTACTTCAGGACTACCTCATTTCATGTAGTTTGGGGATCAGGCACAGCACAAAAGGCACTGCACTTCATTTAACCTTCTATTCATAATGCCGTTTCACATCCAAGCTAATGAGGGCACGGCTCTGAAACAGGCCATGTCATCGTAAAAGAAAGCTCCCACATCCTGTAGGTCAGTTCCCTCTCCAAGAACACAAAGCCGATGCCAACAACTCCCCCACCCCTCCCGCTCCCCAACTCTACCATGCATGTCTCCAGATCCTCCAGCCTCTCAGCCTCCAGTATCTCGGTCGATGCCCGTTTGGGAACTTTCTCCTCCGGGACGTCCAGATCCACTGACTCCTGCTGCACCAGGGGGCGACCTCGACGCACCAGATGGTCTGCCTGGGGGTGGAGAGAGGAGAGGAAACCGGGAGAAGGGGAGACATGGGGAGAAGAGAGGAGAAGGAGGGTAGGAAGAAAAACAGAGGAAGGAAAAATCGAAGGGGGAAAGGAGAGGTGAGGAGATGAGGGGGAGAGAAGGAGAGTGGAGATGGGGAGGGGAAGAGAGGGGTTAGGAGAGGATGGAAGGAGATATAAATAGATAAAATTATGGAACAGAGCTTAAGAAAGTGCTTGAGGAGAAGGAAAACTCCTGACAGGCTGCTTGACACTTGAAAACTCTAAACTATTCTCCTGCATCAGCTTTTTGCTCTGCTTCTAACTGTTGAATGTGTAATATATATTTTTTGAAAAAAATCAGTGATACCAAAATAAAATAAAATGAAATAAAATAAAAAATGAATGCACTTTTTGAAAAGAAAGGACACATAAAGTGATTTCATTACAAAGCACAATCATCTGTTGCCTGAGAAGATAGCAATGTCAGACCCCTCATTTACTTGGAAATTAAAAAAAATAGATGCAGCTGAAAAAATGACATGATAATTCTGGGACTTTAGATTTGTGAGGTGTTCTCCGTTTAGGCTAAAAAAGAAAATGAATTGACCAGCTGAGGAGGGAAGCAACAAATGGGTGAGTAAGTGAAAACATGACCAGATCAGCAGCTATTATGAGCGAGTGAGTCAAAGACTGACACAGAAACTGAGCGACTGAAGGGCTCGAGTGGTTGCAGTCTTACCAGAGTGTGTTGTGAAGTGGAGAGAGCGTCTAGGATTTCATCAACGATACGGTCAGACAGGAAGGACGCCAAACTCAGCTTCACCTCACTGAGAGAGAGAGAGAGTCCAAGCAAGAGTGTGAGAGCGGCCGCAGCGTGATCCAACATGAACACAACCAGAAGTACACACACAGGTTCAGTGACGCCTCTGGTGTGCACCACAGCCACATTTGCATGTTCACATTTGCATGTACCGTATAACCAACAGACACACACACACACACACACACACACACACCTGATCTTGTTGATAATATCAACTCCGGACTGCTCCAGGAGAGTTTTGGTGACGAAGCTCCTCGGTACCACCATCTTGGCCGTGCTGGACTTCATCAGCTCCTGACGAAGACTGCTCCTCTTCATCACGTGAGGACACAAAGCTTCTGCTGCGTCTACCATAGATTCCAACAGAGTCTGGAAGGACGGACAAGAAAAGGACTGAGCTGATTGTGTGTGTGTGTGTGTGCATGTGTGTGTGTGTGTGTGTGTGTGTGTGTGTGTGAATGACTTAGGGCTTTGATTAAGTACTGTATAAATTCAGAGGAACTCTTACATGAGGTGTGTAAGACATCTAAATTTTTGAAAATGTGTCATACACCTAAACTGGTAGCCTATGAAATCCTTTTTTTCCATTTTCCCCCGTCTTTGATGCTAACATCCTTTGCTGTGTAATTTGTGCGCCCAGTGCCGTGACGTCTTTTCCCTGGGCTTCTCTGCTGATGAAATATCAGTTTCTGTAGATGGCGCTCTTCTCTTTCTCTGTTCACTGCTCATGCCAACTACCCACTTCTTTTTTCTATTTATTCTGAACAATTCTATTTATTCTTACTTTAATATGCACATAATAATATAATAACACAAACAGAATACAAATAGAAACCTTTCTAGCAATACATTTTAATCTGTCTCTGATAATCTCTGTTCTATATTTACAGCAGGAACTTCAACGCCTGGGTAATATTAAACTGGTGTGTCATGAAAGTTTGATAACATCCAGGTCTTTGCTAAGAATAAAATCTGGCTTAATGGTTATCTCAAAGAATTATGATTATACTTGATCCATCTTTTATTTCACTGCTGAGGTAGAAATTATAAGCTCACCTGTAGTTGTTGGTCCATGACGGTCGTCACCTCCCCGGCCATGGACTCCAGCTTCTCCTGGATGGCTCCCACCGAGGAGCCGTTCATCTCCTCTCTGGAAGCTGCTCCGAGGTGGTAAAGGTTGGGGAGGAGCTGGAGACACACAGAGAGGACATGGACAGAATTAAGTTGGAGAGAAACAAGAAAACATACAGTTACTTGAATTTTCCTGTTGTAATCAGACTTTTGAGATTTGACAAGGTGGCGTGCAGAGGTGGTATTGTTTTATTCTGATTTGTGTTGTTTCACTTTGTATCATAAAGATGTAGTTCAGTATGATACAATTCAATTCAATCAATTTTATTCTATCTAGACTCATCTTAATCAAGGGCCATACTGTAGCAGACGCAATTTGTTTTGGAAGTTTGGAAGATCAAAATGGTATAATTCAAAATATATATAATTTCTATGCAGCAGTAATACAGGGCCAGTACAATAATCATGTTGAGAGAAACTCAGCATAAAACAACATTTGGCTGTTATTGTAGGTCTGTGAAATGACAAAGAGACATATTGTACATACAGTATAATGTGCTCTCCTTACCGTTTTAGAGTTCCTGGCATCTTTGATGAGGTTCTCCGCTGACTTGACGTCCTCCAGAACGGCGTCTGTCTCTGAGTTCCTCAGAGAGTTCAAGTGGTCCTGCACCTTCACACAAATCCTGTCAATCATCTGGGGGACAAAAATAACACAGACGTGAAAATGTGGATGTGACATGAGATGTCTTGCTTTAAATATATATAAACTGACAGTGCCTGTCTGCATTAATGGACATGAACTTCAGTACCTAATAAACATTTCAAAAACAGCTAGACAGTCATTTTGATTGTATGAACACAGATACCAGCGTTGACACTGTGGAGACAAACTTACTGATTTACCCTACACAGTAACATCTATAATAAACTCTCTGCCCAGAACAGGAAATTTTACTATCCCATTGGCTTAATGTCTGGACATTTCCTGCCTGGTTGGTGAAAAATTGTTTCCTCTAGGCAGAATCTGAATGTGGCTTAGCAGAAATACCAAAGTGAGAAATGGGCACTACATAGAATAACTTAATACCTCTTCAGAATCCAAATCTCCCTGTCTTTGCCACAGGGGAAAAAACATTCAGCAGAAAAGAAATGACTTCTCCTCTGACAACCTATTCTCTTTCTGTTAAAGTAAAATACGCCTCTTAGCTACAAACAAATTTACCATGCAGCTTCGGCATCAAATTCTTCTAAATTATTTAGCCACAATCACAGGTCATTAACAGAGAGAGCAATTACAAATCTGTTGTTTTGTTGTGATGGTGTGTGTGTGTGTGTGTGTGTGTGTGTGTGTGTGTGTGTACCTGCTGTGTGGTTGTGGTGACGATGCCCTGCTGAAGCCGATAGGCCTGTTCCTGGAGGTACTTCCTGGTTTCATGGTTCCTGTATAGATAGTTCTCAATCTGTCAGGGGAAAAACACAAGTTCGTTTTTCTGACAATAAACCGATATTATAAGAATGCAAAACAGTGTTATTCTTATGTCATATATCAATGTTTTAGGACACAATCTCTACTATTGATGGTGTATAGTGTATTGATGCAGGATAAACAGGGATTAGAGGATCCTGTTGGGATTCCTGATTAAGAATAAACCGTGAACCTTGAGCAGGGCATCCTCCGTCTTCTCAGGGCTGGCCTTCAGAGCCTGGGAGGCATCGATGATAGGAATAGGCATGAAACGAATGGTGAAGTTCCTGATGGAGACGCAGACAGAGATGGAGGGGTTAGTTCAAATATAGATCAAAGAGACAAGAAATACACAGATATACAATCCACTTGTTATAACGGCTATGTTCATTCACAACTTCCAACGCTGATATTTAGTTTTCTGTCAAGCACATCCCATTCATTTCAAGGCCTCTTTGCTTTTATGCATATCTAACCGCAGCATATACATACTTGAATGGATGATTTCTTTCATTTACCTCAGTAATGAAAAGGAAACGGCAAGCGACATGTCACTAAATTATGAGAAGACACATATTAGCCATCTCAGTCTAATCTGGCTTCATAATAACCTCTTTTTAGCTTCAAATGAATAAATCAGCCTAATGTTACATTAAAAAGTTCCAGAAATATGAAAACGGGATTTTCTTTTATGTAAATCAATGTGACACTGTAACCTCTTTGAAAGGAGAGAGAAAAATCCAATTGTAGTGGATGTCAGAGTGCAATGCTTGCGAAATGAACCCTTGATTGCTCTGCATGTGTGAGCACATTCGTGACCCGACCCCTCAGCTGATCTCCAATCGGTCCGTCACAGAGCCATGAATTCACATCTCATTACACAGATCCTGAAGCAGGAGTTAGAATACACTAATAATATTCACATGATATGGGAGAGAGGCAGACAGAGAGAGGAGTAGATGCAGAGGAATGGGAATCTGCATGAACTGAGACAGAGAGAGGTGAGGAGATGAATGGAGATGCAAAGAAAAGATGAGAGGGAGAGATAGATGATGGCTGAGCCTCTGAGGTAAGTTGTTTCATCTTTTATTCTGTTAGGTCTGGCTTTAGAACACACACAGAGATACACACATACACACACACACACACAGAGAAACAGCATAGCACACTGTTGACACTCTCAGTAAAGTGCAAATAAGAATGTGACTTCTGAATGAACCTGCCTGCTCTCCTCCCTCCTGAAAGAAACAGCGTGTTCAAGTTGCACCATCGCACCATCACCACGCTGTTTAGTCAAGAATGCCCAAAAAAGGAGCTTTCTGCAGGATTCAGGAAGTCAAATGTAACATGTTTAAGGTTATTTTTAATGCTGCATAGAATTGGATTTATCTAACTTAGCATCAAAAATAAAAACACTACTTTTGACTGAAAATCTAATGAATGTTTTGTAACTATAAAGGCCATTCTATTAAAAAAGGACACCGGGTAATTAGCTATAATGTCCAGTTATGTGATGAAAACATGTGCTTTAATAAACTGTTGCACTGAACTGTTGTGTTAACCCTGTTCTCTATTAGTCCCATCCCAATCATTGGGTGCAATTTAAATATGACCAACTGGACGTGCAAATACAGAGTTTGGTTACACTGCACTGTTCATTGCATTATTTACTTTGTTCAACCTACTTGTATTGTTGAAAGGTCTTAAATGTACATAAATTAACTCATTCAGACTTTTTAAGGACCCCTCCTGAGGCAATGTGTGACAGCCAACACACACACACACACACACACACATACACACACATAGAGAAGCTGTGCAACATGCAAGGGTGAGGCAACAGGAAGAAAGGCTGGTGTCTGACAGTGCCCACCCAGGAACCTGCCAGTCAAGTGAAGATGGCACCAATGTGTCGAATCCACAACACCTGTCACCTCGGCAGCTTCTCTCCCACCTTCAACCTGCCCTGATCAGCTGTCTCTAACCACACACTCTATCCACACACTTGTGATCACCAAATGATCAAATTCATTACACATTTTATTATGGCTGGTGGATGGAAAAAAAAAAAAAAAAAAAATCACATTGACTTTGAAAAAATAGACATTTCAAGTGCATAGATTCACTTGAAATGTGTTGCTGCTATATTCTGTAGATCCTGAGGGCTGGGGAGTAGAGTTTGTCTGTTCACTTGAAAATGTCTGTTTATGTATGAGAGAGATGGAGACGCAAGTTGTTTTGCAGTATTTAAGATCTGAGGAGGAACCTTTGGAGCTTGTAATGCAAAACATTACGGAGACTTTTCTGACAGAGACGACGGAAGCATGGCAGATGTATTGAAGGGAAAGCAAATGCATGCACACAAACATACGCCACTGCATTGCTGGATAAGAGAAACAGCAACAAGAAGAAAACAAATTGAGAAAAAGGCCATTTCAATAATACAATATTGAGAATATCAGAGAATGCAGCCAGTAAAGAGAGGAAATAAGGAGATATGTGGCTGGGAGAACAGGATAAACAGAAGGAGGAATGAAAGTGGAGAGAGGGAGATATACACCAGGGGCACAGCTGTGTCCCAGACGGAAATTTGTTGAGATGCACATCTCATTTCTCACACCCACAGAGAAATTGAACAAACAGGCACTCAAACCCACAGACACACAATACAGTAGGCAAAAATCACTTCGGTTCCCTCTTCACCTCTCGGTCTTTCTCTCTCTGCTCTGTCCTTCCCTCCTCTCTGTTTCTGAGCAGCTTCTTTGCTCCTTTACCTTGCTTTGTTCCGTCTTTGTTGTTGGGTTCTCTGTGTCTAAGCTACCCTGTCTGACTCTCCCCTCAGCTGTCTCTGCCCCTCCTTCCCTTCCTGTCTCGCCATACCTCGAGGTTTCCTGCTCAGTACAAAGCAAACTGTCATCCGTGCCTCCATAGCCAACCAAGCACCCATCCCTGTGTAACACACCAGGGCAAATGCACTATGTATAGGTATATTAAAATGAAGGCATGTAAGATTTAGTGGACCTCACGGCTGAACCCATGCATTGTAAATGTTCCTCCGTGCATGTATGCAAACAAAACCCTACCGTAAACATGACCACACAATATGCAATACATGCACTTGCAAACAAGCTCTGATGGTGCTACTTACTTCTCCAGAGCAGCTGCTACATCCTGCAGACCCTGAGGGCTGGTGTTGTTCTTGTCCCAGATCACTGTCCTGCAGACAAACACACCAAGTTAGGCAAGGAGTGACTTCACTTCAAAGCTGATCTGCAACCACGTGCTTTCTATATAGTGACAACCATCCACCTCAATGCACCAATATGGTAGCCATAGCCATATCTGATACCTTTCCAACCACAATGGCTGTTACTTCTATAATATAATTTTGTGGCCAAATGCAGGTGCAAAACAGTTTGAGCTTTTCAGACAGACTTTTCTTAAGCCAACTGGAATAAAAGTGAAGTGATACACTTCA
Source organism: Myripristis murdjan (assembly GCF_902150065.1). Taxonomy (NCBI): domain Eukaryota; kingdom Metazoa; phylum Chordata; class Actinopteri; order Holocentriformes; family Holocentridae; genus Myripristis; species Myripristis murdjan. The sequence goes on along the minus strand of NC_043995.1, from coordinate 11,127,804 downwards.
AGAAAAAAAAAAAACAGATCTCACAAGTGCCAATTTCATGATTAGTCAAATACTGCCAGTAAAAATAATCCCAGCCAACACTGATACTGCTTTTTTTTAATTTATTTCCAACAGAATGTAATAATTTAATTTCTTCTCATATCTTCCCATGTAGTGATTGTTTTTGTCACAGTGTCACTGTATGACTTTCAGTGCATGTCAGTGGGCATTGTGTTTGCTGTCATGACAGTGGCTTCAGGCTATGTGTGGGTGGTCTTTATCACTTCACCCTGAATCTGCCTGCTCTAATCTTTCTATTGTGCAAAATCTGGCTTCATAAACAAAACTTCTTATACCCAGAAATCCCTCTTCCCCGGCTTCAAACAGACCAGGACAAAGTCAAAGGATGATGTCGCATGATGTGTGCACTATTTTTTGTGGTGCAAAAATTACTGGAGCCGTTTGTGACCCCTCACATGCATAACAAAACACACCTGAGTTTGGAGTTGATCTGCAGTGCCTTGGCCAGCATCTTGGCTCCCATGTCCCCCATGGCGTTGCCGCTGATGTCAAGCCTGGTGAGAGAGGAGTTGCTGCCGAGGGCGTTTAGAACAATCGTCAGATCGCTCTTTAGTCTGGAGTCTGCCAGAGACAGAGAGGTGAGGGGCTGGGGAGCGAGGGAGGGAGGAGGGGAAGGTGTGAGGAGAAGATTCACATTATGAGGAGAAGGAGTAGGAGAATCCCAGTATGATAGACTGTGATGTCTGCTGTGCCTTTGACAGTTTTATTTGAGAGCTGGACAGTCTGAGGTTTATCTGCCACCTGCAGGCCACTGTCCACTTACTAATGAGCATTCAAAAGAAGCTACCATAGCCGTCTGCCAGCTCTAACAAGTGCTATTATAGTGTCTGTCACTGAGGACATTAATATTCTTTTTGACAGCGCCAAGCCTTTTTTCCTGTCAAAAACACCCTCATCTTTATTCACTGTCCCTAGATGCTTGGCTTCCTGGTCTTTTCAATTCGCTTGGTTACGTCGCTTTTAGGTGAATATTTGTGATTTGTATTAAACACCTTCAAAATATATGAGGCCTTGTGCTCATATGTGATCCTCAATGTCTCCCAAAGAGAACAGCCGTCATCAGTTATTAAAGAAACTTTGACACCTTCAAGAAAGGTCTCTGAAACTTCCTCAAATCCATCAAACATACATCAAACTTAATAAGACTATATCACATTCAAAGCCAGAAGGAACAGTTTGTCAACAAGAGCTTTACTAAGACTATTTTTTGTTGGAATATTTAAAGATCTGAGGAGTTTGCTATATCCACACCCCCCAACCCCGAAAAGTTTGTGAGGAATCTTCCTTTAGCTTTTTGCAAACAGATTTTCAATCACAAAACTGTACATTTCTGTTAATGATGTCTCTATAAAGAGTGAACCACTATTAAACATTTATCATCAGTATAAATGTTATGTAACAATCGATTCATTCATTTATTTATTTGGAGACTTGCAACAGCCGAAATGAAACATTTAGCATCGGATCAAGTGGATTTCTTTATGATGTGAGAGTTATTTGGGGATTTACAAATCTCTGACAGCGCCCCTCTGCTCAGCAGAGTGTGGAGCTGCTGTATTATGTATGCCATTTACACAGCTGGAGATTTCTGATCCCTGTGATCTGCCTGCACTAAGCCAGCCCTTTTACTGTCTGCCTACTCAACCAATTAGGATGGACACACACACACACACACACACACACACACACACACACACACACACACACACACACACACACACACACACGCAGGCACTTTTTTTTTTTTTTTTTGGGACACCAGAACAGGGATACAGTTACATCAGGTCATCCCGTATTAAAGCCTCACTGCTGAAAAGCCTAAAATTATGTATTGAAAGCCCTTTTTTTCCCATGCTTATGGAGATGTGGCTGCATTGTTAATCCGTCCGCTGGAGATATTGCCCCACAAATGCAGAAAAATGATGTAACAGAGGGGGATGAGCGACTTCATGACTTGCCTGAATACTTAGTCTCTCTCTCGTGGGGGAAAATAGAGAAATTCTGTGTGAAATTACAGAACATTTGCTCCCTGCAAAATGAACATCACTTAAGACAAAACCCAAAAATACTTTCTGTATTGTAACAATGAGAAGGCAGCAGCTGCAACTAATTGTGCTGCTGTCCTCCCTGCAAGAAAAAGATCTGGTATCTCAATGAGGCCTATAAGGCTAAATAAGAGATAAATAAAAAAATAAATATAAAATAAAATAAAAATAATGGGGCAGAATCTTAATATGATTTCAGAGCCTCTGCCTGCTGGACAGATTAACTAAGCTCAGTGGATAATTCAGCACATCAGCAGCAATGGTCATACTTATAAATGTACACACGCATGTATACACACACGCCAGCGGCATGCACATAAACACAAACAGAGGCGCAAACGTACACACAGCAAAGGAATAAGTGTGATGTGTTTTACAGCTGCAGTGTGTGGCTGTGAACTGAAAACAGGAAGAGTTCAGAGATTATCAGCTCAGCTCACACAGCAAGCAGCTCGACATCGGACTGGTCAGAGGCAGAAGGCAGAGGAGCCAGCGGATCAAACCCCCTGTTTGTGTGTGTGTGTGTGTGTGTGAGATAACAAAGTGCATGTGTGTGTGTATGGTGGTATGAAAGGAGTGTGTTTGTCCTTTTTCTTGAAAGCGACAGAAATAATCCTGGCATTTCGTTCCCACGCACAACGGGGAATGTGTTTTGTGAGAGAGATGGGTTTGTGTGTGTGTGTGTGTGTGTGTGTGTGTAATAAAATAAAGAGGAGGGGCAGCTGATTTATGAATGATGTGTGCATGGTGGTAATAAGTATTTCCCTGTTTAATAATGTGTATTTTTAAGAGGTGGGGCTTAACAGAGAGAGGATGATTATGGGATAATGTTCTTCGGGAGGGGCTGTGTGTTGATGATGTGGTTACTGTGTGAAGCAGTAATATCAACATGATAATAAAGGCTGCAAATTACTTCTTTGCATCTCTGAGGATGCAGACAAGAGAATCATATTTAGTGCCTACACATGCTCCGATGGGGTGTGCAGGCATTAAACATGTAAATTTTCCCAGATATGAGCTCATGCAGTTGTGGCCATGGACGAAGACTGTATTTGTCCTGCATGCAGTTTTCATTAGCACTGCGGCGGCCACTGCGGACTTTTTTTTTTTTAATCTCTATCTATCTCTGTGGACTATTTTAAATGATGTACAGTGGAAATGACTTTCTCATTCAGCGGGGGTGCCAGATTGCTCCTTGCACATTCTGATAGCTAAAAGACGACAAAAAGCTGCAGGTTATCCATGCCGTAAAAGGAGAGACCTCTGTATGTTTTTTTCCTGCAAAAGTCATGAGATTCCTGTGGTTGAAATGACTTGACTAACTCACCTCAGCAGCGGCTCTGGGTCTCAGTCGTTGCTAATCATGGAAATTATGAAAATCATTACTAATGATGTTAAACAATCTCTCGTTTACTAATGCTCAGAAAGAGAGAAACTGCAATTCATGACGTGCAAATGAGTGTGATCTTGAGTGTGACCAGAAAAAAATGAACCTATTTAGTGTCCCTCCATAAAATGATGGATAATACTGTTCAATATTCAGATGAATCTCATTTACTCAGCAATCTGTGATCAGCAGTATAATACTGAATTACCGAAACAGTGCTTTGAGATTTGTCTGTGTTATGAAAACCATGAAATTCTTATTATTGCTGTTTATTATTATTCCGTGCAAAGTGCAGGGAGCTAATTTCACCTCTTCTGATTTATGTGCCATTACTAAACCATAAACCTCCATTCAGCTTCTACCTGAAACATCCCACTAGTGAGGTCTCAATATTACTATTAAAACTTCAGCAAGCACATCTTTTGTCATTTGCACTGCATATTTTTTATGTCCTTGATTTGAGTTATTTTATTGTCTGTACAAAAGTGTAACCGAGATTAAAAGTTATAGTGTAATACACAGGAATTAGATGGCTATATTATAACTATAGGTACGATGAGATAAGCGAGATGGGAGCTGTTGTGTATTCTCAACTCTAAAACACACACACACACACAATACAGTGTGTGTGTGTGTGTGTATGTCTGTCTTTCTGCAGCCAGGAGCTCGCTACATGGGCCAGTGCACCTTGACAAATCAACACAACAGGGCACATCTATAACCTGGAGATGTTTCTCTCTCTCTCTCTCTCTCTTTCTCTCTCTCTCTCTCTCTCTCTCTCTCTCTCTCTCTCTCTGTCTCTCTCTCTCTCTGTCTCTCTGTGTGTGTGTGTGTGGGGAGGGGGTATGGGTGTGTGTGTGTGTCTGTGTGTCAGCATGTCGTCCTGGTTAAGTTCGGCCACAGAGGGAAGGAAGGATCTGCTGGTGAAGAAAATTTCAAATTTGTTATCTGTCCAAGCCTTCACTTATCTTGCGTTTGTGTCAGCTGCGGTTGTCTGCAACACAAGAGACCAGTTACACACTTGTCTCTTTCTTGCACACAAACACACATACAGTGAGATGGGAAAAGAAAGATAACATGAATGAATGTGCGCACACACACACACACACACACACACACACACACACACACACACACACACACACACACACTACACCTCTCAGATGTTACCCCACAGGCCTCCCAGTCTAAGGCATTAAAATCAGTGGACAACACAGTGTCTTTATTAATTATTTTATGGTGCACTTTGATACTTTTAACTTTTATAATTAGCATATTTATGTTTTTAAATCTATCCATTACTTCTCAGTGTGCAGGCTGTTTTTTAAATTCAATGGTGATGATGTATCGGCTCTGTCTGTGCTGAACTGCCCTTATGGACATAAACCTGAACAAATAATCATACTCCAGTCCTCCATCTTCCTTTATGAACATTGTGAAGCCCATACACTGAGCCCAGCTGGCCAGTGCATCCAACAAACACATTTTATCCTCCATTTTCTCTCCATACCTCCCCGTTTCCCCTCTTTTCCCTCTGTATCCATCTCTCCATCCTGTTCTTCTTTGTCTCCTCATTGTGAGTTTCTCCCTCCCACTCTACTTTCTCTGTATTTCAGCATCCACCTGCACTGGCAGATAACCAGCTCATAGCCCATCATGGCCCTTTAGACACCCACACACACTCACACACACACGCTCACAGACAAACACCGAGAGACCAATCTAGCACAGAGCAGCTCAATAGGGCCATCAATCTAGCGCTGTGGGAGACAGAGAAGGGCAGACATGGGGGCAGAAGCTGTTACAGCTCCCATGATGGAAAGAGAGACACTGAACGAGTGAGATGGATTGAGAGACTGGAAGAGCAAGAGAGAGCCAGGAGCAGGAGGAATTGCACGAGGGATCTCTTTATTTCATTGCAGTAATTAAGGGAAGAGTAGAGCAAAATGAGAGGTTACCTGTTTAGCACCCCCTTTATTTAATAAACTCCCTACTAGATGCAAGTAGGGACATAGAGAGATAAAGTTAGGCAGATGGAAATACAGCAAGAGCTGCCCACTCCGGGTGATTTTTTTAGTCACAGTGGAAGCATAAGCTACTGGAGTTTCTTTTTCCATGCAATCTGATATTGTTTGCGTACAAAAAAAGAGTGCATGATCCTTTCATCACCAACTGTCTATAGCCTCACACCAAGATATCAAGATGCCTCTCATGTCCAGATTATTATGATTTATGAACAATCTCTCTTTTACTTAAACATGGCATTTAAAAACACATCTCGGTGTTCAACAGAGACACAGATTGCCCTTTTCCTCACAACATAATAAACACATAGTGCCAGCCTGAAAACACTCTCTCAGAGTAAAATTGTAGCTATGGGCATTTGTGCCGACTGTATTGCCAGGTAGCTTCTTTAAAAAATAATATTTCATGGTAGAATTAAAAATGTGATATTTTCATCATTCGGAGTTCTGTTAGACATGCCTCCCAAGAACATTCGATGGACATATGATGCATATACTTGAACAACTTAAGAAAGGAAGTACAGGTGACAATCAATTGACAACATTAAGGTGGAATTTCTGGTTCAGGTTCAATGCTTTGGTGTTGTTCTTTGAGGAAACAACTAATCAATGAGAGATGCAATGAAAAAAAAAAAACAGTATTCTCCATCAGGTACTTACAGGTGGTTATATTCCTCTCAAATACTGTATGCAAGGAGTAGTTAAGGATGTTTATGTTAAATTAGTTTAACAACATCCAGTTTAGAACTAAGTCTTAATCTACTTTCCTGCAGTTGTCTGACTGAGATAGCACTGCGGCATGAATAATCAATACAGACAGATCTCATGAATCAGTTGGTTTCAGTTTAATGTGATACTTTATCGATCCCTGTAGTGACATTCTCTTTGCACTCTTCCAGGGAGGTCAGAGGTCAGGGTCAGCGACAGAACAGCTCAGTCATTTTGTTCAGGAACTGAACATGGGACATCCCACTGATGGACATGCTTCTCTTTAACAGGCGCCTCCTGCTAACTCCTCCAAATATTGTTAAGAAAAAAAAAGTAAGCAAAAAGAAAACATGACCGACTCACCGACTCCTCCTCCTGAATCATGTGGACCAAGTTGTCCAACACTGGAGCGAGGTTTCTGAGAGAAGTAGAGGAATGAAAACAAGAAAAATTAGAGAAAATAATCTGAGAAAGTGAACCTCACATAGAAAGAACAATGTTTTGATATTGCACTGCGGGGTGAGGGTGGTTTCTGAGTACAGGCGTACCTCCATCTTGACTTAAAAATCTTGTACATCCTGCAGCAGTCATTTTAACACCCTGCACTTCTGCTGCATTCGCACCAAAGAACAACAGTTCTCAGGAGTGAAGAAACAGTGCTCTGGTGCTGCAGCAAAGTAAAACGCAAAGGCTGCCTTAATGATTACAAGTGGAATATCAAGCGGCAGTTTGAGCCAAAGTCCTGTGGGCTGTTGCTCAGATTTAATGTCAGTGGTTTGGCCAAGTGACAGGCATCTGATGCTCACTGGTCTCTCCCAAGCCAAGCCAGGGGGTCAACAGGGGTCATCAACTGCATTTGTCTGAGGGCCAGAATTTTTATCAGCAGACACTGTGGGCGCCCGACTTCCTAATAACAACATTTTAATTTATTTAGGCCTGATTAGCCTTTGATTATTATATTTCCACTTTCTTACAAAATGAATATTATATTGTTATTGGCCTATATCAGTGTAAACAGACAAGAAAAACAAGAAGAACAAAAACAAAAGAAAAGAAAAAAAAGGGAAATCCATAATAATAACTAGATGGGTTAAATAGTCTGAGTGCAGTCCAGACCTCTGCCAAGGAGGCAGTTCACTGAGGAGAGATGGTTGAAGTCTGTAATTCCAGAAATGTAATTATAGAATGCAGTCCTGATTGGCAGGAAATTTTAATCAACTTTAACTGGCTTTGACACTATTATCCAGTGTTGTGATTGGTAGAAAATGTCCCCATGCTGGCATGAAGATATGGCAAAAGCCGCATTTCAATTTATAAAAGAGGGGAATTGGTTTCAGCTTCACCTGTCCTGGGCTACTGCTATTTAGAGCACAACCAGCGAAGCAAGAGCAGCCTTGTGAGTGAGACAGGCCTGACTCCTGCATCAGGATGTGTGGTTTCTGAAAATAAGCTGACAGGTGCATTCATAACATCTTTAGAACCCACAGGCTGAATGCACGTATTTGGGGTCGATCCCAAATCATTCCTAATAAAATTGGGCTGGATTTGACAACAACTGCCCTACAACCTGAATCACACCCAGCCCTAAACACCAAGCTCTCTCGAACAGGTCGTTCCCCACACTGTGCTGAGCTGCAACCCCCTCCTCTAGAGTATATTGTCTTACTTGGACTTGATGTTGTTGAAGTTCTTGCCCAGTGACAAGTGTCTGATAGAACGGTTTTTCGCCAACCAAACCAGCAGAGTGGACAGGTCTGAGTCCAGGCCTGGGGGGAAAAGGAAGAGAAACAATTTCAGCAATGTGACATTTATTTGGCCCAGGCAATATCCACTTTAACAGCAGCCTATTTTCTCCTGCGGTGTAAAAGGTTGAATGCACATATTGATTGATATGCCTGCTTTCTCACCGTTATCGGAGATATCCAGGTTGGAGATGTTAGGGATCTCAGCAATACAGCCTTCTAGGATCTGAGAACCTCCTGACCGCAACTATGGAGACACAAGAGGAAACTAAAGACACACAGCCACATAAACGCACACAGTACATCAAACATAATCTAAAGTACAGCCTAGAAAACAATTGAAATGTATGTAAGAATTGCAAAATGCAATTTTTTAATCTGCTCTCTGTACTGCAGCTGGAAACACTGCTGCAAAAACAGAGGAGGTCTTCTAAAAAAGCCAACCAGTGTGTGATTATATGAATGTAACCATGCAGCTTTTCCACATCTGCAAATCTATGGGTGTACTGATGAAGACAATTAAGATGACAGTTTCAGACTTAAACATATGTAGAAAGACGTGAAACAACCATGCATTCATTTTCAAAGCAGAGATAGAACTACCGACAGAAATATAGTGCTTATGCAATGATCATTAAAAAGATTCTGCAAATGTCACATCTGTTCAAACAACAACAAGGGTTGAAACGCTTAAAGTGAAAATATAACCACAAGGTTCATGTGACATGTGAATGGAAAAAAAAAATCAGCACAAAAATAATATATCTACCGAAAAGACATACAATTAAAAGACTGGGAAGAATGGGATGTTAATTACTGAGAGTGAGTGGCTCAGTACTTACACAATGGCCAAGCTTACAGAGGCATTAAAGGGAGAGAACCGCATGTCAGAGCCAAAGCCAACAATTACACACAACAAAACACACAGATGTTTAATAATCATACTTCTATTGACAGACACAGAAATGCTCACAAACCAAAATACACAGTTCTTATTTTGTGTACTGTTAGCCCGCTCGCAGCACAGTTTTTGGACGCCTCCGCCAAACGGCTCATTAGGCCATCCAAAAAAGGACGGAACACATCATTTCCCCCGCAGCTTCAATCTGGGAAGATTTCTATGGAAATCTGGAATTGGATTTCCTGTGTAATTTGTATTCATGTGTTATCTTTAGCTGTCCCATTGAATCTGCAGCAAGCTGTCCTTCTCTGTTTGAGTGGGCCAGGAGATGAAGGTAGGACTGGTGTGTGTGTGTGAGTGTGTGTGTGCATGTGCCGGGTTGAGAGTCTTGGTGAAACAATTAGAGAGGGAAGCAGCCCCCCCAGTACACACACACAGACACACACACACACACACCCTAGCCCACCCTTTCCATCCATTCGTCTCTCCCCTTCAGCTCCCACTGTCTGCCAAGTATTCCATTATATGAGCTCTTGAGAGTGTCACTGGCCCGTCAAATGGTTTTGGAGAGCGTCCTAAAAACCTGATTACTCTGGATGCGTATTCACTCCAAACCATTAATTCCACACTCTTCAAAATTTAGGTGACAGGGACCCTTGTACAAATGCTGCTACTAATAATAACAGTCACAATAAAATTAAAAAACGTAAAATCATCTATTGAATCTGAAGCAATTAATGATCTCCCCTGTGGTTTTCAAATCTTTCTAATTCACTCTAATCACTCAAATGCTTCAGTGTCGCCACTTAAATGCACTAATTCCAGTGGACCTGCAACTGTTACTGACAGCCACTGAAACTACAACACTGCCACAAGTAATATGCAATAATGACCTAAGACAGGTTTAACAATGCAATTTGAATTAATTACATTTCATTTTATTTAGTTTAAACTAGAGTTAGATAAGTTTACAAAACATGGCCACTTAAGACAATAATCAAAATGACTGATCAATCAATAATTGATAAATATGAATCAGCTAGTGGGTCACTTCTGACAGCAGCAATGCAGAGAAAAATTTTCAAAAAGGAGGACAAAATTGTGCTAACAAAACGGGCAACATTTACCCCTCTTAAAATCTGCTTGGGTGCAGCTATTTATCTCACTTATGGTAGAAAAAGACAACAACTTTATTTTGCTATAATGTATTTCCGAAAAAGGCAAAAGCACTCCAGAGTGTAAAATATTTGAGAGGGAACCCATCAAATACATACCTTTCATAGTGTTTACAGGCTTTTCAGACACAAAAATCAAGGCGTATTTCAAGGCTGCAAAAAATAGTCATCATCCAGTGGCTTCCCCCTCAATATTTTTATATGTTATTTTTTACTAATGCCTTTTTGGAAAACCCATCTTCCATCCTCCAAACTACAGGACACACACTGCGCCGAGTGCCAGGCATGGTCAGTTTCAAAGGCAGACGACATTCCAGTGATCTCTGTCCTGAATGACAGAATATGCAGAGCTTAATTTATGAAAGTGTCACGATCAAATTTGATTTTAGATTCACGGATAGAACTCCACATGATTTCTAAACCAAAAACACGACATGGAGAAGTTCCCAGCTATCTACCTGACCTGCACACATCTGAGAGGAGCTCACTGCATTGCAAAACAGCAAAGCCTTTGATCTGCAATCATCATTTAGGACAGTTGCAGTGGAGTGGACTGAAGCGCCTAGAGGCACTTCTAATTTATAGATACAAGGAGTGAGTACAAATTCATTCAGCTGTGATCACTTCTATGCATCAGGTGAGTGTGTGCAGTTTGAAAAAAAAAAAAAAAAGTATGTGAAGATAAAGTTGAACTGACTTCACAGCAGCTGAGGTCTAGAGAGACTTCCTTCAGATTGGGGTTACTGGCCAGGCCGAGCAGCAGAGCTCTACATGAGAAGACAGCACAATAATATAATATTAAGCAATATTCATGGAAAAACAAAGATATACTAGAGTTAACAGACTATAGGACTGCTTTGTGCCATAGTAACAGTATCAAATCAACTTTGAGGAAAACTTAAGAGATGGTTTGCATCACAATACAATCATGTATAACTGTTAAAGCCACACTGCAAGAGTAAAGACTTTTGAAAACTTCAATAGCCAGAAGTCTTACAGTGTGGCATCAGGATACTGCACAGTCCTTGAGCTTAAATGTCAGCTTCTTGTTGGCTGTATGAAGTATGGCTATGGAGTGGAGAGAAGGAAAAAAAAATCTTGCAAATCTTTTTTTGCAAAAAAAAAAAAAAAAAAAATCTTTTTGCAGCTGGTTCAGCTCTCCTTGGTGAGTCCAGGTGTCTCTGGAAATTTAAATTTGTCACTGACATTTAAATTTCCCAAATTGCACCCAAATAATAATTATTTGGGTGAACTGGGTAAGTCTTTCAATTAGGAGGAATGGGATGCTCTTCACTGCTGTAGCTCCACTATGTGATTCAGCCTGATTTAATGATTTTACTTTTACATGCAAATTTTAGTGGTGGTAATTTTTTGGTGGCACAGCAAATGGGAATAGAGATGAGGCAGAAGAACAAGAAGAGCAATCAACAAAGTGTGAGAGACTGAGAGAGCTGCAACTCAATGACATTAAAAACTGAAACAGGGAGTTAGAGAAGGACTTGAGTTCTCACTTGAGAGCCTCTGGCGGCAGCTTGGTTCCTGATACGTTGATGGAGCTGAGAGACATGGCACTGCTGAAGAAGTGCTTGAACGACGGGGGCACCTCTTTGCCTTTCCTACTGTACAGAAAAAAGTGAGAAAGGAAAATAATGATGCTGACGGGATACACTGTAGACTTCCAGCAAAATATATCTCCAACTTTTTAGAGCTTGACTTCCTCAGCTCTTTTTAGAGAACAAAATAAGATGCATGCAGTTGCTTCACCCCACCTGGGAATCAGGCAAACATTAAGTTTTCATCACTTTTGTCATGCCTGCGTGAAAAGCCTGTGACCCATTTTAAGTTTGAGGAAACCCTAAACAAAGCCATAATACAGAATTAATTTTGGAGAGACATTTTCACACAGTGTGCAAGACAACCTAGAGCTGAGATGTCCATGCAGTGTTGGAACAAAATACTACAAATAGCTTCCAGGCTGACAGCCACAAGAACCAATATCACCGTTTTTGAAGTTGATTCAAAACATCAAGAGTTGCTTTCTTTGCCACACTCAGCAGCAACAACTGGCTGGTTCAAAACAGGCAGCGACAGCCTAAGCTGAGTTTAGTCACTCTGCAAATTAGCCAGGCTGTGTGTGTATGGACAAGAATGGGACTTGACGACCTGTAGCTGATGCATAGTGACACAACTGCACAATGCTCCCGGAAGGTTTCACTGGCAATAAACAAGTAAAGAAGAAGAGAAGAATGCTCCAAAGCTGTGGCACCTGATGTGATGACAGATCACATTTATGCCCACATGATATTTGAATTGCAGGGTTTATGCAGAAACCAGGGAAGTTAGCATGAATCCAAATTTACTGACAGTGCTGCTGTTCACACACGAAAGCCTTCTCACCTGTCTAAATAAGTGTGCATGCACAGACACAGAACATGAGTGGCTCCAGTTAATAACTTCGACTGTGAAGCCTCAAGATGTTACTGTGAAGGGGGCCATATTGTGCTAATGTGTTAAATAAAGCAATCCACCGCCGACTCCTCTTTATTCCCAAGAGATAAAAGCTGCTTCCCGCCTTCTCTCCCCATCAGTTCTCCAGTCCTGCTGCTCACCCACTGCTCCCTCCTACAAAGTCTCGTCTCGTCTCTCCCCTCCCCTCTCCTTTCCTCCCCTCTCCTCTCTAGTCCAAACCTTCTCCGCTCACACCTCTCCTCTCACTTCGCCTGCGCTCTCTAATGGCCTAAATTCCATTCCTGCCCCCTCCCTCTGCCACCACACTCATGTCCACTGCCCATCCTCCTCCTCCTCCTCCTCTTCATCGCTTTTTCCTCTGCTTGTCGCCCCTCCCATCCCATCCTCTCCTCTTCCCATGATGAGGTCCTCTTTAGTGTCTCCTAAACTCCCAAGAGACAGGCTGGAAAAAGAGATAATAATGGCAGGGACAGACTCTAGCACCCACCTACCCCCCAAAATCCCCCCCGCCCATCTGTTACACACCCAGTGAACACACATGCATGCACGCGACTATAAACACACACACACTGAATGAATGAGGCACACATGCACCAACTTGGCCACACACACATGCACACACACACACAAAAGAAAAAAAAATCACGTGTAATTTCTCTCTGTCATGGCATTTTGTCACCAGTAGATGGCACATCGGCTAACAGACTGACTGGCCTTCACGCTGAACAGTATTACTGCCATTATGACAAGTCTAATCTGTGCTTTTGTGGGCAATGTGGATTTTTTTTGAGACATGGGATGGGCAGTACTACCTTCATCAGGAATGGAGGATGAGGGACGGGACAAAAACAGTTTGACTGAATGAGTGGGGCACTGTATTAGGATACTGTGCATACAAATGACAAACTGTGGCTGGTTATCACTGCAGGTAAAAGCGCTTGATGGACAATGATGTGCAGGAGGTGGCCAAGCATCATGTCAACCCAAATGAGCATTACATTTTTACATTGCCATGACATTATGGCACGGTAAAAAATCATAATAATGCAGCTTTGTAACCTGTTGTAAACCAATGTCAGAAAGCTATTTAGGGCCTGTACTATAGGCAACTTTCTATGCAAGTAAGAGTCATAGAAGACTAGGGATGTCATCTAATCTTTAACTCTATACTTGCACATGTTTGCAATGCTAATACAAGTTGTTGTATAAAAACCTATTCAATGCTGTACTGTCTGATGGGCTGCTTCTCCACAGGAGATGTAGAGTGGCTGTAAAATGCCACTGGGCGGAAGTGCTGGCCGATAAAATGATTTGCTGTATGACACCAAACACCCGCACTGACCTGATGAAGTAATATGTCTTCCTCAGGTAAAAAAAATTCCAAATAAAACAAGGGGATACAACACAATGTAAGGGGCCAGGTGTACAAAGGTTCATCCTGGTCAAAGAGTCCAATATGGACCCAAACTTCCGCTAAAAATTTAGAACAGATCCGGGCATTTACATACTCTGAGCTGAGCGGGAAATGCAATGTTATCAGGCTTTTCCACTGACAGCAGTTTGGTTCACTGACTGAAAATTAACTCTGACCTGTGTGTGTTATTACTTTTGCCAACTGAGGGTTTCAAGTGGGCAGCTGGAATTTAATAATTGGAATCACAATCGCTTTAATTAACAAGTGCAACAGATATTCAGGAATTTAAGGGAGGGTGCTGGGCAAGCAATTTTTTTCCCCTCTAATTTTTCCTCTAGGTTTTCTAAAGTGTAGTTAATAAGTGGTATGGCTTCAATAATTGGCGCTGGCCTTTAATCTCCCTCTGGTGCTCAGAAATATTTAATGTGCTGCACAGGGAGAGGACTGTTCTCAGAAATGTCTCAACAACTGACCCGGAGCGCTGAAGTCATTAACTGCATATTCTGAACTAGGCAAAAAAAGTATTGAGTGTGTGACTCTGGATGTCTATGTAGGCATATGCGAGTGTGTGTGCGTGTGCACGCACATGCACAGCGTGAAAACAGGGAGTTCAGAGTCCTTTCATCGGAGAAGCAAGACTGTGAAGGAGGCTGCATGGGGCTCTGAGCCAGCCTGCTAAGGGTAGTGACCCGTGTGTGTGTGGTGTGTGTGTGTGTGTGTGTGTGTGTGTGTAGACAACAGGAACTGTGTCCCTTATATGGAAATATGTGAAGCTCACTACAGCAGCTGCTTACACCAACTGAAAACGAATGGAAAAAATAAAAAAAATGAATACATAAATTGAAAAATATACATTACAAGTGCCCTTAGTTTCTTAAACAGGCAAAAAGTGGAATATACAGAGATCTACATAATGAAAAAGAAGCACAGTATCAACAAGTTCTTTTTTCCAGCGTCTTTCTATGGTTTGACAGGCTCTAGTATAATCTACACAGATATCATGAGAAACAGAAGAGCCCTTGTGAGTGATCGGCATTGTTTTGATTGTGGTCATGGACTAGTTTACAGTAAAGTAGAGACATTTTCTTGCTCAAGCTGAAAATTAAGAACTTTATTCTCTCTGGCAAAGTGTAGTTGGGCCCCTCTGTCAAGGCTAAGCCAACAATGTCAGTTTTTGCACCGTTGCTTTTCAATCAGTCATAATCTTGTTGTATTTGGCAGTCCGACCGCACGAAACCCTGTTTTCATTTTATATCTAGCTTTTTTATTGTTTGCTGTCTCAGCTTTGATTTATTATTGTTTGTGGAACACTTTGTAAGACTGATTTGAGAATTGAGTTTTTAATTATTAACTAATCCCAGAGTTGCTGCAGCTCAGAAAACTACATCTCTGTTGAACTCGAATCAACTCGAGGCGCAGCCTTTAGTCCAGTATCAAAACCAACTGTGTTACAAGGGAAAAAAAGATTAAATTCCTTTAGTAAGATCCCAAAGTTCAAACGAGGGTTACAACAACAACAAGTGAGTGAGTTTGCCTCGCTTCCCATAACGCATCTGTGTGTGAAACCCAGGTGGGGAATCTTTCTTACCTGTGAGGGAAGATGCTCTTTGAAACATTGAGAACAGAGAGGTGTTGGACTGAGCCTCGCAGCAGAGCAGAGCAGACCTGGAGCACAGACACGGTACACTGTATTAACACTGCGGCGCTGTGTAAGTGTATGTGCATGTGTGTTAGAAGACGTGCACAGCCCTGAGGTGTTTCACTCAAGTAGAAATGAACTCAAGTGAGGTTAAAAATACAGCATTTGTGTGGAGCTTCAGTCAAGGAAAAGTTGTAACGTCCTTGCAGAGAGAGGGAGAAATATACATCAAAAATAGTAACAGCATGATTTACTCAAAAAAAAATTTAAAAAAGGGAACTTTCGCAAGATTTTGGTTTTAAGAGACACCTACAGAGATTTTAATTCAAAGGAGTTCTGGTTACATCAAGTGCTGCAGTCCGGGCCTCATACTGGCTAACCTGGTTCATCCAAAACCAAACTATCGCCCACAGAATGATGCCAGTCCCTGTTTGTTTTTTTTTTGTTTTTTTTTTTGTTTTTGTTTACAGCAGCCTATGAGTTAAATTCAGGTTCAGAGATAAATTGATGATGCATTAACTGTGGTGAACAGACTCAAGGTATGCCCAACAGTTCTGACGAAGATTTATAAGCATCTGCCCAGAAAATAATGACTGTAGGAAACTCTCACATCATGTGCATAAAAGTACCTAAATCACTGGAGTTACATCAAATACAAATGTTATTCAATTTGAAATTCAATTCTGGGAGGAGAAGGAGGAATTTTTGAAAACTCTAAACTAATTTATGGAAAGGTCATGCAAGTTTGTTTTTGATTTTGATATATTACATAGTCATAGTTTTGCTGAAGGATACGAATTGATTTATGTCACTGCTATTTGAAATCTAGACCCATCAGCCGTCTCCAGTATGTTTTGACTTGTTAGTTTCCTCTATTGCATGGAATGTGGTGCTTTAAAAATGTTATTATTATGGGGGGGAAAATGATTTGGTGCATGTGCTGCATTTGAGTTCTTCGTTGTACAGTAACCGTGTCAATGCACAGCATTTATGTGTGTGAGCATGTGTGTGAGCGGAGAATATGAGTTACGAGCCAATCAATATCCTCAGTGACAGGCTGACAGCTGGCTACATCTCAGCCCAGTCAATGAGCTGTATTTGGCTCTCAGATGCACGTCGATACATCACATACAGTATTCAGACCCCTTCACCGGCAGTGGACAGCAACAGGGACTGAGTGGCTGTATGGAATTGATTAAATGCACTGCAACACAGATATCAATGGGCAGCGATCTGTCTTATGGCGCAACATAAAAACTTACAGCTGTAATTGCATGTTATTTGTTTAGTGAAAATGTGTGTGATTGATGATTCTCTGATCTTTCAGGCGATGCTTTGGCTATTAATTACTGATTGATTATTAGAGTTCTCTTTCCGTATTTAACAACGGCGATTATTTGCATAGGAGCGCAAGACAGGATGTGATGTCAGCATGCCGTCTGACTCACCTGGTCCAATGAGCAGTCGGTGTTGGAGAGGTCGAGGGTTGCCAGGCTGTTGGGCTGACCCAGGAAGTGGTAGAAATGCTAAATGCAAAACAATAACACACATTAACACACAGTTTACCGGCACACACTGTTGCAAGGGGAAAGGTGAGACCATGACCAACTTAAAGAGGTGTGACGCCATTCTTCCAAAAGCAATCCTGCAGTTTTGTGTGTTGATATAATATGCTGCTGTGGAATCTAATGTCAATGTTCATACTAAAGCCTGCCATGCCTATGTGATGAAATGCTATTTTAAAGCTGAAATGAAACTGAAAATGACCTTTAACATGTTATTTAATGTGAAAGCACAGTGGCAGTTTCACACAGTCAGGGAGAATTCAGTTCATGACAGACTTTTTTTTCCCCCCAAAAAACCCAGCGAGATACTGTGACAGGTGTGAATGCTTTCCTGCAGGTTGTAAATTAAACCATTTTCACTTTATGTTCCTGCAGCACTGAGGCCATTTCACAGTGTGACAGATGACAGTAACCTCGGTGTCACTTTTTCTTGCCCAGCTACTAATACTATATATTTGTATCACAATGGTGAAGGCCAGTTTAACTGCTAGGCTGGATTGTGATCTACCTGCAGGAGAAGGGTGAAGGCAACTCACATTTTGTCACCTAAATGTGTTGTATTATGGAGGACTTCAACATGTTTCACAACAATAATAGCACAGAACAGTGTGCTGTTGTTGAATCAAACACAGGCACAACTCTTTGTGAGGTGCATGGACTGGTCAGCAAACTAGGAGCAAAAGGATTGTAAAGTAAAAGTACTTCAATGTTAAAAGCAACAACAATAACAATAAATAAATAAATGATATAAACAGAGAATTATTCAACTAGTTCTCAGTCTTAATAAACAGATGCTACATAACCAAAGACAGGAAATTTCTCTTTGTGGTGAAGCAAAGTTTCTGCAAAACCCCCATAATACTGTATGGGACAGAGCACTGGATCCCCAAAGTTAATGCTATCCTACAGAGCGATATGCCATCTGAAAAATGAAAAAAAAACAACAAAAAACCAATGAACTAGCCCATGAATACCTGGAGGACTGAGCAGTGTCAATCGATGATGTTTTATTGACACTAGCTTTGTGTTGGATGGGAAAGGAGGGAGGATCTCTGCGTCTGTGCCAGGACTCACATGCAGTTTGTGTATAAGAGTGCATTCATGTTTATGTGCATATGCATGTGCATGAGTGTACTTGCATCTAGTAGCACATGCTATTTGGTAAGTGCTTTTATCCATTCATGCTGTCCATCATATGTTTTTAGTGCTGGTGGAACCATGGCAGTGTCAGTGCCTTGTTCCATTAAACTACACACACCGTTCATGAGAGTTTGCATCTGCCTCTTGTGTTTTTGCCTTTACATGCGCTTACACTCATACATGGAGGACTGTCCACAAATGTGTGTATGTGTGTGTGTATCTGTGTACCTGCATGTCGTCTCCTCGGAGGACATTCCCTGAGAGGTCCAGATGGACCAGGCTGCTGGGGATGGACGGGTTGGCACTCAGTGACTGGCAAAGGCTGTTCACCCCTAAAGCCCCCACCCAACACACACACACACACACACACACACACACACACACACACACAGTGTTAGTATGATAACATTCAAACCCTCCACTTCATGTTCTGACAGCATATTGAAGGAAATAGCAGAGGAAATGAATGAAGAGGGAGGGAACACAGGAAAAAACATCTCCGGCTGCAGAGCATCTTTTTGTGTTGTGAATATAATACCATGTTGTGCGCTATTCTTCTGGTGAATGTAAAGCTTTAACGGGAACATATGCAAAAAAAAAAAAAGCCACGCAGAAAAATATTTTGGCTGGATTTTGTTCTTTTTGTGTGAGCACTGACATGCATCATGAACTACTTCCAATGCTTTGCTATGCATCTGGTGTGTCAGACACACAGCCTACTGCTGACTATTCACTTCTGCACTATCTTACTGTGCTCTATTCCCAGTTATCAGTGCTACCAGTGCAGTGACAGTGGTCAGGGAGAGAGTGTGTGTGCGGTATAGCTAATTGAAGCCAATACTTCTGTTCACACTGATAAACAGCAAGCATTAGATTAACTCAAGGGCTCTGCAAGTGACTGACCCATGATCCATCTATCAGGACTGACACAGTGACCTCTCACCCTCAGAAAGTCCGGACTGTCTGTCAGTGTATCAAGATATACGACTGAAGGCAAAGCAGACAGACAAGACGAGATTTAAATGACAGGGCTGTCCGTCAAGTGATACACGAGCTACGAGGGAGAGAGGGGAGAGGGAGAGCAGAAAGAAAAAACAGGATATGGAGGAACAGACGGACAGATAGGAGGAGAAGAAGAGAAGCTGACAAATACAGTGACAGAGAAAGATGGAGAAACAAAGAAAAAGAGGCAGCGACTGAGAGAAAAAAAACTCTCACACTTTCTGTTCACCACTTCATCTTAACACTCACTGAAATGCTATATCTTTTTTCTATATCTTTACAATGAAATATCACTGATTAAGCTGTTGGAAGTCATTTGATCTGGGGAATTACAATCTCTAGAAAAAACAATGTCAGCGATCCTCTGCTATTGCAAAGCTTGGCATTTGAGCAGTGAGTAGTACCGTTTTGTTTGCATTTGGATTATGAATTAGGCCTTCAGCTAGGTCCACGCAGCATGACCCCCTCACTAACCCACCACTGAGGAATATGATAGCTCCTTATTGATTGCCTGAAAGGGGAACATGTTTAGAGTGAGTCCCAGCAGACAGACCCTGGTGCTGGAGAGTTTACTCTTGGATGAGGTACAAGAAGAAATTTTTACCTGCAATTCTTTACAGCAGGCACATTTAAATAAGAAATTACAACAGAAACCAGTATACGGCCTGTTTTTTTTTTTTTTGGGAAGCCTCTATTGGCTGCCATAATCAGAGCAATATTGCAATCCTGGAGGGACAGACAAACACATTCATTGTGTTTCATTAGAGGCCATTACCGCTGAAGGATTTTTCATCAAGCCAAGAAGCTGCTGATGGGAAAATTGAGTGGAGTGATGTAGAGCAGCATTCAGGCAAATAAAAAACACAAAACAAGCTTTCTCTGAGTATTCTGTCGCCAGGGAAACATTTAGATGATTGGACCATAAAGATACAAAGCCATATATATCTATATCTATATATCTATCTATATGTATATGTTTATATATATCTATATATAGATAGATATATGTATCCAGAGAGAAAGAGATAGATAGATGTGTGTGTGTGTGTATATATATATATATATATATATATATATAAATTGCTCCATCCATCCATTCAACCATACCATCAAAAATCATGACTCTCCCATTATAAGCAACTGTATACATATACAGAGAGAGAGAGATACATATACCTTTGGGCGTTAGTGAGGTTTTGGAGAAGTTTAAATGCTTGAGCCCCATGCGAAGTTTGGCAAACTGAGCACCCAGCGAGGAGATACCTGAACACAGAGAGAAAAAAGCAGACAATGATTTTCACCTTTTCAGTTCTCTTTCACACCGTCAACATGTCATGGGTCTGCTGAATGAGCTCAGCCGGGTCCGATCACAGCGAGTGCATCTATCAGGGCTCAGAGGGTGCGTGGCCCCTCACACAGTTTTATAAACACACGCCTGCTCGCTCGCTTTTTCATACTAACCCATTTTGCAGCTTATTTCAAAATGCAGCTGGTGTAGCTTCTCAGCTTAACTCTTCCACTATGTGGGTCATCACCCCACCAGGGGCGCTGAATTGCTTCCGCCTCTGTTACTACAATGAAAAAAAGGCTCATTTTGTTCCCGTTTTGAAACTGTATTAAGTCAGAGTACAGAGCCTTATCAGAAAAAGTGACACTTTATAAAGTAACACAGTGTCATTGCCTCAAATAATGTGATTTGAAGGTTTTTGATGTGCTTAACGTGTATTTTTCCAGAAACACTTGAGGCCCCTCCATGTGAACAATAAACACAAAATGACAATCCATTAGAAGAGAAAGATGCAGTCTGGGGCGGAAATTCATATCACAGGAAAATGACAAGGGACCAACTTGTAAAAAAAGGTAGAAATGAGAAAGCACATTCAACGATAACAAAGCCCTCTGGTAAATTTTAAATGAGAACAAATGAGGCGGGGATGGGTGAGCTCCAGACATTTGTTCTAGATGTACATGTGGGGGCCTGAATATTTGGTGGAATGTATTTCTAATTTATGTGTCCTGGATAGATTGAGAGGCCATGGGGAGGAAGTGATGAAATATGCAACTGCTTGTATACAGTGCACCATAACAGGATACCCAAACTGTGTACAGTATGTTACCATGTTACTCTGTATGCATGCACGGCATATCGGTGACATCTGACAGGTTAGAATGAATACTGGTGTTGTGCATGTGACACTTGGCATCTGAGACCTGACTGTTGAATGTATTTGCTATAATCACATACATACATGTCTCAACTTGAGGTCTTGCTCAACCTCCAGCAGTAGCTGCTGTAAACTTTATTCACCTCTGATGTTGTGATGATGTCTGACTTTTTCTTTTTTTTTTTTAACTCTTATTAAGAAATACACCAAAGCAAAACCCCTTTTTATATTTTGTAAGTGGTAGCAGTGATATCCCAAGGTATCTTCCATTTTTTCATGAAAGCCATTTCCAAGACGTTTTCTAAATCTTAGAGTTTGAGAGGTGACTTTTTTATTATTATTATTACTTATAAAGTGAGGTGTTGTGAAGCCCTTTGAGACTGTAACTATGATTAAAGGCTACACTCACATACTTGGCTTGAAATCACTGTGGATACCTGAGGCATCTTGCTCATAAATCCACAGGAGAATACACATGCTAACCCTAAAAAAATGTTCATCTACACTGTATTATCATTTAAAGCTGCTGATACAATGCTGTACCTGTGCTACAGAGGGAAGACCAAATATACCACAGCAGAGCAATATAAAGGAGACATAGCAGGACGAAATAGAGCAGAACAGAGCGGTGTAGACTGTGACAAAGCAGAACAGAATCGAGGTGCGTGCATTTGGGTGGATCAGAGCAATGCAGAGGGGAGTAAAGCAGAACAAGATGCAGATATCACACCTCTGTCCTCCAGTGGGTTGTTGGCAAGATTGATGGTGGTGAGTCCTGAGCTTGGGTTATGGGCCAGGGCAGCAGCGAGCTTCTGGGCAAAGTCACTGGAAAACAGAGTCAAACACACAGAAGTTACTATAAAGCTATGAAACGATAGTGGTTGTTCTGTAACACTGCTTTCTTGGTGATAGCCATTTTTTAGATAACAGTTATAACACTGATACCAAAGTCAAACTCTCCATTAACACAAATGCTTCAGCATCCACTCAGAGTCAGGTTTGGGTATAGAAAACTACCCATTAGCTCTACTGACAGCAGTGCATATAAACTTTTATAATGCGCTGTAGCTCAAAAGCAGCGTGCACATCAGCAAATGAAGAATGTGAATGACTTTTAATCCGGGCACAGATACTTTGAAGTTGTTTTTGGTGCTAATTAACGGGATACTTGTTTGGAAATTCGGTTCATTAGTTTGATAGGCTAAATCATTAATTCCCTACAGAGGTGTCTCTCAAGTATATTTCAACTTTTGAACTTTATATTTGCATAATCTCACGTTTTGAGTCCAGCGTTGTCCAGAACGATCTCCTCCAGCCGACTGGAGCGGGACACCACGCGGAGGATCTGCTCACACACATCTGCAGACTAGACACAAACACACACTCACTACAAGGGTACTTTTGTCATTCATCATTTTGAAGGCAGTACTTTTTAAAAGTCAGGAAAATAAATGTTTTAAATGTAGTTATTTCTGCTTTATTCTGTAGTTTACCATGAAGGGTGACAGGAAAGGTGGGAGCAAGAGGAAAGAACAGAAGATGAAATATGACCTATGATATTTGCCAGTTTCACATTCACATCATAAGTGCATGGTAAACATTTTAGCCTGCTGATCCAGTGAGCGCCTCAGACCTTTTTCATCCAAAACACAGAATAAGTCAGTAATAAGTAAATAAATGCTGGAATGCTACAGTAAAACCAGCTCCAAGGATAAACAAGCACCTTTAACTTTGGAGGAACACTGTTCAAGCTCACAAATTTTGACTGAAACATGCAAGGTCATAAGAATAACACATATAAATTCAGTTTTAGGGTGATTTCTTTTCCCTGAAGCCTTACTGTACATGACGAGAAACACAAGGAAACCAATTTGGGTCGCTGTTACGCAAATCAAAACCACATTCAGGGATTCACGTTTGGAGACTGTTTAAGTGAATTCTGCCTCTTTCTCTTAAAGTCCACTTACGCGTGACAAGGAGTGTACTTGAGAAGGAGAGGGAAAGTTGTCTAGCTAGTCCCAACACTGCAGGAAACAGAGCCAGGGGAGTAAAACCACTCAAATTTCGCAAAGATGAAAAATTCAACAGTTTGAGGCATTCATAAGCTACCTCCACATTCACTGACCCAGTTCACCGTGTGCCTCGCCTTGTCTCACTGACTGTAAGTGAATACGTCATGCATTTAAGCACACTTAACTTTTGCAAACACACGTTCTGTTTGCCTTACAGTGCCAGAGTAAATCTCTCATTATATGCAAACATTTGCCATCACAATAACAGCACTTCACTGGATTGTTGTCTTGTCGTTTTTTGTTTTTTTGTTTTTTTTTTGAGTAATTGACATTCCGGCTGTAAGCGCCTGTTTCTCTCTGCCAGCAGCCTCGGTGCAGCGAAACACTGGTGACATTGTCCCGCACTGTTGTCTTACAGCAAGGGAGAGAGAGAGAGAGAGAAAAAGAGGAGGGGTGAAAAAAGGCGAGGGGGGAGTGTGTAGAAAAAGAGGAACATCCATGGAGGGGGGCAAAGATAAGCAGAAAGGGAAATGGCCGAGCGGGACAGAGAAGACTGTTGTTCACGTGTTTACTGAAGAAGCAGAGAGAATGACAGAGAAGAATGAGAGGCAGCGATGGATGACACTAAATAGAGAGAAAACGGAGTTATGGGAGTAGTGAGGGGTGAAATGGAGAAAAAGAGGGAGAGGGAGGAGGTGCTGGGTCCTTGCATTCCACTGATGGGGGAGAGATGGAGCGAGACAGAGAGAGAGAGAGAGAGAGAGAGAGAGAGAGAGAGAGAGAGAGAGAGAGGAGAGAGAGGGAGAGTACAAAGAAGACTGTATATTCCATAAGAGCCACAATAATAGTGTTGATCACAGCATGGTGACACGGTCAGTGTGAGTATTGTACCATTTAACCGTTTATTAGCCACCAGCTTTGTCTCGGTGTGCTACTACGACCCCGTGTCATGCTGAAATAATGTGTCTTCATACACGAGTGTGCGCCCACACACATGCTGCACCGCACAAGGCCTCTCCTCTCCTCTCTCCGCTGTCCTCTCCTTGCCTCTGTTCTCATCTTCAGCTCAGCATCTTGATTAGACCACAAGACAAACAGCCTGACTGAACTGAAGATGAGCATCATAATCCCTCGCCCTCGACGCCGGCTCCGTGTGTGTATGTGTTCTCCACCCCAGTGCCTTCAGTGATTTCTTATCCGTCAGATAAAGACGGTTAGGCTGTAATTTAAGCCCTGGCTTGTCTTGTGTAGTTATGGTTACCCGCTGTGCTCTCTTTCTTTTTTATCCACTGTTTTTCACAGCCTCACTGACCTCATCTTTTTCACTCGTTATTCATAAAGCAACTGCTTTGCGCCAGCAGGTTGTTCGTTGTAGCTCTAGTTGTGTTGCAGCAATAGGCAGAACAGGGCAAGGTTACCCTTGAGTTGAACTTTTGTTTGCCGACAGACACCAAAGTGCGGTAGCGGTGGTTCACATCCACTGACTTTATCTGTGGTTGTGGAAAAAATGGATAAAGAATGTTCAGAGGCCGGGTTCCCATGCTGCTTGTGGTGGGAATGCACAGTTCCTCTTCGGTCCATCTCATCTCTCTCAGCTGTACCTCTCTAGACTGCCGCTCTCTGACTCATTCACTTACTCTGTCATGACTCTCTCTCACTCCATCCGCTGACCTCCACACCAACCTTTCTCTTGCAATTCTTCTTTTATTTCCATCTGTCTCTGTAGCTCATTCTTTTCTTTCTCTTTATACACCATTGCTGCAATAACATCTCTCTCCCCCATCCTTATTCCTCCTATTAACCTCTACATATCTGACTTCCTCCAATTTCCCTCTCACATTGTGTCCATGATTTGGGGATCAAAATCTCATTGAAAAACAAAAATGCAAAAAGCCCATCTCAGCTGTCCTCATGTCTCTCTAGTTTCTTCACTGCCACCAAAAAAAAAAAACATTAGACAATGGACAGAAATTTCCTCAAAAATACCCAAAGGAAATATCTTGTTACCCTATCACCAGATAAGTGTGCAATCACACACGCACACACACACACACACACACACACACACACACACACACACACACACACACACGGAAAAGTCCTATCTCTTTACGAGGCAAGTGCGAGCATTAGATTCCATTCAGTCAAACCTCAACACACACATACTGTCCAAAACACAAAAGGTGGTATCTATAGCAACCTGGACCCAAAACAAAGCAAAGCTACACACTACAGATCATTCACATACACACACACACACAGAGACATGCACGTGCACACACACTCGCACACACATCTAATTACCAACACAAAAGCCTTGGGCTCTATTATAATGCACCAAAACTAATCTGGGATAACAAGGATACATGCTGGATGGACACAAGATGTGCCTGTATGTGTGTGCGGCTATGTGTGCACATGCATGCTGAGGGAGGTAATTTAAAAATTTGGGATACTAGCAATTGGCTGTGACGGGATGTGTGATAATTGTTTGGACTGAGGAAGTTGTGTGTGGTAATTGGTGAGACTGAGTGAAGCCCTAAGACACAGAGTTAGTAATGGAGTGCTGCAGGGGGGCAACAGCCTGAGTCATTGAGCCCCTTTTGTCTCGTTTGGATTAACAGTCTTATCACACAGGAACATTGGACTGATCCTCTGTCAACGGACAGGAGAGGAAGACGGAGGAAACAAAGGGAAAGACAGTAGTGTACAGGCTGACATACATATAGAGGCAAAGGTAGAGGGAGAGATGTACATGCAGACATAAATGCAGAGACAGGAGCACAGGATGACAAAGACAAAAAGCGAAGGGGACAGATGCATATGTGTTATAGGCAGACACAGCAAAAACAGAGGTAACACAGACATAACCAAGTGAAGTGGACGTGTGCATGAGTATTGATTACTGTCTATTGGAGACTCTCTGATGTTGTAATGAAATGCCTTTGTGATTATGCTGCACACCAATTTCCCCACAGGTACAAATAAAGCTTCTATCCATCTATCTATTAATGATGCAGGTGCCAATTAGAAACAAGTTGCACCTTCTCTAAGAGTTTAATCCAAATCAGACTAATGGTGTAGCAGTTATGGCCTTCCAAAGTTTATTTTAAACAACAGGACACAGCCCTGAACTGTGGTATCCCTTGGCTTGGGTCGATATTCAATGATACGAAATAACACTTATGCACAGAGTAACAGTACGAAAGTACATAGGTCATTTTGATTACACAAGTTATAGTTTTGATTCATGTGCAGAAAATATTACATAATAATCACAAAAATCTAAAAATAATATATAATAATGAAAAAAAATATATATATCTTTTAAATGATGGGTCACTAAAGCACTACTCTATAGTTTGGATATTGGCCAAGCTTAATAATGTCTTCATCTAAATCAGACCAGTGGTCTAAGATGTCATATTTGACAGCCAAACGCAACCTGATCCAAGCCCCTGTCTCAACCCAGATGTCGCCATGTGGGGGGAAACTGAGCGACAGATTAGCTGGAGGATTAACAGATAGAGCGGTAACCACTGCAGAAGGCCCTTGAAAGAGCAGCAGAGCATTACAGTGCATCGCGGGAGTGAGAATTATTTTATCTTTATGACGGTGATGAGGAAGAGAGGAGAGGCAGGCAGGTGGAAGGGGTGAGAACAAACAGTAGTTTCCTGAAATGGCTCTTCCCACTGCTTAACTTTGAGATAGGATTAAGTCTGGATTATCTCACCACTATCTGGGAGCAGACTCACCACACTATTATACAGGATAAGTGGATAAAGGAACCCTTGCATTGGGTAATTTAAGAGTTGAAACAAACTATTTAAAGCCCTTGGAGTAGACACACATACTTGTTTCATATGGTTTTGATTGCCAGTTAGAGGTAGGCATAAAAGTGGGCAGATAGATAATGAGTTAGTTGGGTGATTTCTACAAAATGGGAACTGACCAGTTTGTAGTCCTTGGTGGAGAGCTTGGTGAACCACTGGTTGAACTCCAGGACTGCAATGATGGCCACCAAATCCCTAAAGAGGAGCACACATGGACAACAGATATTTTCCCCTGTTCTTTAAAGAGTTACAGTACTTTTTGGAGATAAATAACATACACAATTGCTCCTGGCCAAAATATGTTAAAAAAAAAAAAAAAAAAAAAAAAAAAAAACTGCATTGGCAAAAAACTTCTTCTCCAGCTTTAACGTTGTTTCAGTTCAGGAACCAGCACTCACCTGTTCTCCAGATGGCTGAAATCCTGCAGGTTGAGTTCTCGGCTGTCTTGTGTCAGATAGATGGTGTCCACGTCCTGGGAGAAAACAATCACAGCTGGAGTGTTAAGAAAACACTTTCAGGTTTGTGACAAAAATGCATCAGCTTACACTAGGGGGCAAATACAAGGAACCAACCAAAGAATCAATTATCAATCATTAGAACATATAGACACACAGCTGGGGTAATATATGATGGGAATCATTAAACTGTGGACAAAGAGAAGCAAGAGCTTGAGGAAGAACATTATTATTATTATTATTTATTCATTAAAAGTTATTGTGCATTCTTATTCCCCAGCGTCCTTCAGTAAACAGCATTAAACATGTAGCTTAACCAGTGGCAGCACTCTGTGACCTGCACCACATGCCCTTCAGCGCTGTGAGACTCCACCAGAGAAACGTTGTAAACAGTACTGACCCACTGCACTTCCTCTCTGTAAGGCAGGCCCAGCCAGTCACACACACATCTGTACATCTGAGAAAACCCACCTAGATACAGACAGAGGGAGAGAGAGAAAGAGAGAGGAAAGTTCAACAACTTCAGAGTAATTTGTATGTGTGGCCATCTATCTGTGCCTCTCTCTGCTCTAAAATTACAGTTCAAAAAAAGGCCTGTAATTTGATAGAGAATCAGATCAATATTAGAATCAGAATCACTTTAATTCACTAAGTGCTACCAGTACATTCAAGTGCATCCACCTTCATTTGGAATGAAGAAGTAAACAGCGGGTAGAACTTCCATTTTTTTGTGCCACTCTTTTGTGCTGCTAACTAGTTTGACTAGCTGACGATGTCGTAGGAGAACTTCCAAAAATCAATCAGTTGTTGTGTTCGTTGCTGTGGTGAAAAGTGAGTTAGCTAGCGAATGAACGGAAGTCCCTGACATGCAAAAAAACAAAGTGGCTGTGATCGTACTTCTGTTAAAAATACAGAGAGTCAACAGAGTAGAAGGACAGTTCCCTACCACAGGGTCCAGGTTCAGCAGGCTTGTTGTTCTCCCATAGCGTCTGCAGAGAGCTCAGTCTGTCTGGGGGGTCCATGCATAGCTTCTTCATCACCTTTCTGAGAGGAGAAAACAGATACAATATAATCAACAACGCACACGCCGTCACTGCTCTTAAATGATGAGGCTGGTGCGCATTTCTGTCTCTGTTTTCAGCAAACAACTAAGACATCAATTAGTACCTGCTGACTCACAGGGGTGCTGATTCTCCAAATGAAACGAAATGAAACCGTATTACACTCCTGCAGTGCATCTAATACACTGAACATAAAACCGAGCCAAGCCAAACATAACGACCAAATGCTAAAAAAAAAAAAAAAACGAAACTGAAGTAGCATCTGAATTGAGCACAGCAGAAAAAAAAAACAAAAGCTTCTCAGCCATTGGTGTATTTGAAGCTTTGTTAGTTCATGGCTCATTTCTGCATTCATCTCCATACTCCATACATACTCTCACAGAGACCTACGAAAAGGCAGTTTCATATCTTCAGACGTAATTTAGGATATGCATATAAATTTCAAAATCAGAACGCATGCACGCTCACACTAAGGCCAGATTAACCAGAACAGCAATATCACAGGCTGGATATTATATTCCCAGTGTTTGTAGATGATGATAAATGCAGATGCCACACACGGTGACTCACCCAGGTGGTAGTCCAGGACATATCCTGAGCAGACAGTTTCCTATGTGAGCGACCACCTCATTGACCTCCTCTGTGGAGAGCAGCTTCAGAGAGAAGGAACCGCGCTCGTACTCTACAGAGAGCTGAAAGGACAGAGGGGAAGTTCTCTATTAACCCAAACCGCCATCCATATAACTGTACTAATTTAGTGACTAATGAAAGAAAAGGACACTTTTAACAGTGTTTGGTTTCACGCTGCATTTTGAAGTTTTAGCCCTGCATTGTTGGAAGAGTCTCCCCCAATCTGTCAGATCTGCCAAACCCATCAGCTGTTTTAAGAAACGCCTGGAGACACATTTTTATAGGTTGGCCCTTTTACGAGGTTTTATTCTCGTTTTTAACTGTGCTGTTGTAATTTGTAACTGGTAACTGTTTTAAATTGTTCCACATTTTTTTTTAGGTTTCAACTGGTTCACTTGTTTCACTATCTTAAATTGTTTTTTTATATATATATATATTTCTACTGTATATTTTAACTGTTTTATCTCTTATTCTTTGTCTTATTTTACTTTATTTCTAGTTTTGTGTGACGGACTCTGGAACTGTGGGTTTTTAAAAATGCAATAGATAATTGCTATTCCCTTCTATTCCTCCATTCAAACTAGTTTTAAGAGAAGAAGCTCTAAATGTAGTTTATGGACACTGAGATTATGCAATAGAAAGGTATTTCATATATATCCTCTTATCTATCCATAACACATTTTACATTTCTACGCATACTCATCTTTCAACATATCCACTGAGGCGTTTAAGCAGACACTGTAAAAATATCTTGTCTGTCCATCCATCCATCACCGATCTCACGGCTTCACACTTAACTTCAAAGAACGATTTAATGACATATATCACCTATTCCTCACTACCAGGCTAATAAGGCCAGCGTATGATTTAACCATTCACTGCAGCTATGGAAATGAAGACTTCACAGTGCTGCATGCCTCTGTATAGGCCAAAATTACCATAATTTCAGCTGGTACTTATTAAACATGGGAGATCATCAGTCTTCTGTATGGCTGCAGCTGATATTAAGAGGATTGACATCTCCTGAGATAAGTATGAGAGAGGTTCAGCTTAAGCAAAAATGCAGATAGCACAGGATTATCATATTTGGGAAGTAGATCATCCTGAACGATGACTAGATAACTAAATCAAATATGATAAGTAGCAAAGGAGCAGCCATTTCAAGGCCCACAACTGTGTTTAGGGTCAGATTCTATAAGGATCACACAAGTGTTCAAAAGTCGTTTTTTTTTTTTTTTTTTTTTTGGTTCATCTTGTAATTTTTGTGTCTCCTCATGTCAGCCAGCATCTCCCCTGTTGAAGGGTTCTTGAGCAAAACTGGAAATCTCTATAAGCTTCAGGGTTAATGCTCTAACCTCCAGCCTCCCTGTGTGGGAGAGGTGAAGGAAAACTGAGCCCCAAACACAATAAATAAACTGTACACATTATTCACAAAGTTTTCATATGAAGTTTGCATCCTTTTCCACTCCGCCACTGAGTCTCGAGGTCATATTTACTCACAGTACAAACCTCACCTTCGATGTTAAAATTAAAACAGAGAGGTCAAGGGCAAGGAAGTGTAAAGAATGCAAAACTGCAAGAGTTTAATCTGCTGTGAAGTGTGTGTAATCACACAATGCTACACGACACATACACACATGCACGGGTGATACAAGCGTGCATAACAACACACATTGTGCATTCACATGTCAAACAAACTGGATATACCTGGTAAAAGGACAATTTCACATTTCATTTACTCAAAATGCCACTCAATCACATTAATGTGGTGGGAACTGTTATATTTCCTCCATGGATGTGTACCTGTGTAGGCTTGTTACAAGCAATCCCCTGGATCTCCAAATAGTTAAATGTGTGTTCCACCTGAAAGAGAGAACAGAGGCACCCTTACCACATACTGCACGTCATATACAGGAATAGACCCTGACTTACTGAACACTGTCTCTGTTAACAGTGGGGAGAATAGAAACACTCAAGGATGCCCTAAATTATGGATCAAGCCCAAATATGAGTGATCTGACACTTTCTGATCTGTTCCCCTCATGACACAGACCAATTTCCAGAGTTAAAAATAAAATAAAATAACAAAAATACAGCACTGAGTCAATGGGTGACAAAAACACAGGGACAAGAGGCATAATATGAGTAATGTGAGGCAAAACACACTCAACAAAACAGCATTTTGCAGCTGTTTGGGGCCGCTTTTACCAGACAAAGACGGCGATTATGATATTTGTGTGCGAATGAAAGCAGGTGCAGATGTGGTATGCATGTGTTTGTGTAATAACAGTCTAGTCCAGTGGTGTGAGTCTGAGGAAGGCAGTGTAAAAATAGGGCTGTTCTATAATTAATAGGTTAGGATCCAGGAGTTTCTCAGCAGCTGTGCAGACTATACACCAGTGCTGACTCACTCACTGGTACCTTTTGGGGACTTGAAGAGGCATATTTTAAGGATAAAACAAATATGGAGACAAAAACTAAGTCCAGCATATGGGAAACCATGATTCAATTAATGCGACTGACAGTCAGTGTTTTTAAAAAGCAGCTAGGAAGCAATGTTCAGTTTCTTGCTTGCAAGTAACAGGGCTGTTGTTATGAATTTCATGTAGGCTTTCACAGGGTGGGTATTTTAAAATTTCTTTCACTATTTATCTTTAAAAATATGCTTCCTGACTTGCCTGAATTTAAAGTGAGTTAAGGCTAACCAGCACAAAGGAAATGCAAAAGCCTTATCCACATTTCTCTCTTCACATACGCAGTAAAGACAAGCTTTTCAAAACAAGTCAAGTCTTACTTTCACATTTTCTATTTCTGTTTCAAGAGAGCATTTCAGGACAAAGAAAACAAAGAGAAGCAGCCGCCTGCCTCTCCATGCCTAAAAAGGAAAGACGAGAAAGCCTTCGACGTCAAAAGGGGCACCTGAATACAAACACACACGACTGTATATCGTGCATGCGCTCTTTCTGTGCACTCTTTCTCTCTCCCATACACACACACACACACACACACACACACACACACACACACACACACACACACACACACACACACACACACACACACACACACAAACACTCATACAGTGCCTGAGGGCAGGCCAAGGAGGAAGGCCAGACTATTCCAGGTGGGCACCGCTCTTGAGGCTTGGCTCAGAGATGAGAGGAGAGAATAAGAGCAGACTGTCTGTCTACTGTCTGTGGGGGTGTGTATTTGTGTATGTGTGTGTGTGTGTGTGTGTGTGTGTGTGTGTGTGTGCATGCCCATGAGTGTCTGCACGTGCATGTGTGTTTATTTCAACATCAATTGTGGTTACTCACTCATGGTAAGTCTGTGAGCTAGAAATAATTTTGTAATGACAGCCTCACTCTTATCTGTGGTAAACTGTAACTATACACAAACGCTTCTTCATGTATACACACCTCTACTCATCCGTGACAAGTATCCTGTATTACACCTGAGTGGACTGATTAGCAAAAAGGAAATGAGTTCATATATCTTCTAATGACTTTACAAAAAAATGAATCTGTGCTCAGTTCATGACATGTTGCGCTGACAAAAAGAAAACGTGCAGAGGAGTTATCTAGGTTGAACAGCGGGAGGTCGCACTGCAGTGGCGACGATGCTGAGGCCAAATGCTCAGTGACAGTAAGGTCTTAGTCAACCAGATTGCACTGCTGTTGCTGTAATTTAGTGGGATCATTGCACTTGAATCACCAACATACTGCTCTGTGGTAAAAAAACAAGGCAATAACACTTTGTGCACATTACCTTAGTGGGAAGCCTGCCATGGCATCTCAAGCTCGCTAAGAGACGTCAGTCAATATGTTATAGCCCTGCTCTGAATGAGGCCTGAGCACAATAATCATCATTAAGTGTTTCCAGAAAGAGTGTTGTTAACATTATGCATCGGGCCCACTAAATGTCAATGTAAAGTCAATTAGGCCAAAAGTCAGTTTCACTGACAAAAGACCGCGGCAATGGGATACGAATTTGAAATAATTTATCGTATAGTGGAAAAATGAGATACTGTAGGAGGGATGGCATGAGGTGGAGAGGGAGGGATGAGAAGATGGAGGGATGAGGGGATGAGGGTTGAGGGAGGAAGGGATGGAGGGATGAAGGATTAGAGAGGATGGAACAAACTGAGACAGAGGGGAGAGGCACTGATAAGGTGTGCCTAAATACTTCTGTACAGAAATGGATGCATTCAAGGCTGAACTTAGATATAAAACTTCATTTAGTTTACTCTACTGTAATTCTGTGAGAGCAGATTTGTGTTACCTGATAGTTCATGTATTTTTTAGTCGATGCATGTTTACACAATCACTATTATGTGCAAATACTTGCTGACTAGTCAAATTAAATTAAAGTATACATTATCCAATGTATCGATACTTTTTATGTATTGTTAACTATCTGCTGCAAACAGTTTTGTAGACAGTTGGAAGTTTACTGTGTTCAGACAAAAACTGAAAGAGGTCAGTGTATTTCATAAAGCAAATCGATAGCACGGTGTCGTGTTGAGAGGTGTGTGTGCTAGCCAATGGTGAGCAGGCATGCTGATAAATGTATGAGATCTAGCCAATGGCGAGACATCACGCTGAGAAGTGCAGGGAGGAACCAAATGCCTGAGTAATTGCATCGTTCAGTCATTCATTCATTGTCCGTCTGTCAACTTTGGGCAGAGACTGCAGCTAGGAACCTCGATCGTATAAATGCCTCCATTGTGAACTACAGTTTGATATAGCTGGTAGGAGTTTAGCTTACAATTTGCCCAGCCTTCAGTATATTAGTAGGTAAGAGTGCCATTTCCATTTTAAACTGACATGTTCATAAAGGAGTGTGTATTTTACACAAAATAAAATACACACGCCTTTATGAACATGATTATTATCACACCTCCACCTGTCTAATCCTCCCACATTTGGACATCAGTACATAGCAGGTCAGACAGACTGCCTTTCACACAGGTAGACAAAAGAAAAAAAATCAGAAACAGGGGGAGGAACATGTGCAAATGACAGAGAGAGAGAGAGAGTCTAGCCAAAGTCTATATAAACACACAAAGAGTGAAGAAGGCAAGGCGTAGTGTGACAGTTCAGTATAAAGACAGCAGTTTAGAGGCATTAGGGAGGTTTTATGGATGGTGTGATGCTTTATCACTTGGCATACTGCTGCTGGGGAATGTGTGTGTGTTGGGTTTCTAGGTTAGCAAAGGTATGCATCTTCTGATCCTTTGTTATATGAACTCCCTGACCCACTACAGCGATGCGTTGCAAAGGGAGAGTGAGAGAGAGAGAGAGAGAGAGAGAGAGAGAGAGAGAGAGAGAGAGAGAGAGATGTGGATGTGAGACAAAGGAGGAAGGGGGAGATATGGACACATGAGGTGGAGGGTTTGAATGTTATAATACTGACACTGAGTGTGTGTGTGTGTGTGTGTGTGTGTGTGTGTGTGTGTCTGTGTGTGTGCGTGCGTGTGTTCAGGGTTAGAGAGGGGCTGACAGATTGTAAGGCCCTGCAGCTTCTCAATAAGAGCCAAACCATCAGTCTGAGACCTTCTCTGCAAACACACACGCACGCACACACACACACACAAACACACACATGCATGCACACTGGTAAATGTATGAGAGAGCTAGAGGGAGATTTAGATCACTACTGAGAGAGATACACTGTAAGTGTTTAACAGGGTTTACTGCTCCTGCACTACAATGCTTCAACACTGAGGCCTTAGGCTTTTCTCAGAAGAGCGACGCTGACGAAATCCCCGCCTCTGGATTGTTCTCCTGTGTGTTTTAGATGTATCTCTGGCACTGCGTTTTCACAGACAGAAGACGGATCAAAGACATCAGCCACAGTGAGGGGGCCAGACACATAAATAAACACTAAAAACAATCTCAGCCTGGATTCAATAAAGACAGGTTTTATGGAACCACTTCACTGAGTCAAGGAGTATGGTTCATATGTACTGGAAAATGAGCTGAGTTTAGACTTTTTTGTTTTCATGCTTTTTTACTCATCTGCACTATAATATAGATTTCATCTTAAAAAAATAAATAAATAAATAAAAGGAACACAATGACATCTTGCAGCAAGGTAGGGTGTACATTTAATATCTCAGTCTTTCAATAAAGCAGACGATGAACAGTTTATTTAACTATGATTTTAAGATCTGGGAGTGGAAGTTGCTACTAAGGCTGGGCGATATCGACAAAATCAAATATCATGAGATTGTTGAGCAAATACCTTGGAATCAATACTGTGGCAATATTGTAGGGATGTTGCTGTTTTCATAAAATATTTAAACAGCAGATTTTTGATAAATAATCATCAGTAATGTGGATATGATATGACCAAGTAGAGACAAATAACAGAACAGCCTAACAATTTCAGAAAATGGCATCTCCTTACTATGTTGCCGCCATTAAAACCAGGACAAGACAACACTTATGTTAAATCAGGATGTTACAATGTCCAAAATAATAATATCTGTACATTGCCCAGCCTTAGTTGCTAGTGAACAGAAATCACTCTGTATGGCTATGCTGCAGTGAGAGAAAATCCTGCACAGGTTACTTTTAACACAGAAAACCATTAGATCCAATTGGATTGAATTTAAACCTTGGAGGTCAATATCCCTGCTGACCTGTGGCACAGTGACCTGGAACCCAGATCAGGTCAGAGGGGAGAGGGAGACGGAGAGAAAGAGAGATGGATGAGTGAAAAGGGAGATCGGGAAGGCAGGGAGCAGAAGGGATAAAGAGAGAGAGAGAGAGAGAGAGAGAGAGAGAGAGAGAGAGAGAGAGAGAGAGAGAGAGAGAGAGAGGAATGAAAGTAAAAAAGGTGAGACGGAGGTAATCTGGATTGGAGGCGAGGACCGGAATCTGCAAGCTGAACGAGAGGCTTAGAGGAGAGAAGAAGAGGAGAGCAAAGGTGACCTGTGGCAGTAATCTGGCTAAGCAGACGGCGAGAGAAGAGGATAGAGGTAGGCTGCCAGCGGAAGACCTGGCAGCCGAATGAAGAGGGATCCTGCATCCAGTGTGGAAAACACAGAACCAGAGCGACTGTTGTCAATTAGTTCAGATATGATGAAACACAAATAACAAAGAGGAGAGTAGAAGGAGAGCAGGAGAGGGGAAGGAACATAGAGCAAGACAGAAAGAGGAAAGAGTGACAGACACATAAAAGTGCAGAAACACATTGATGGAGAGGCAGACATAGACAGAGACAGAGGGCGATGGAGGAGATGGGGGGTTGGAGTGGGGGCTGGGGGTGCAGCTCCTAGTGAAGCAGGTGTCTAATCCCTCCAGGTCAAAAGAGATATAGCAAATAGAAAACAGATGCTAAATAAACAGCTCAGGAACCAGCGGGCCATGACTCTGGACACAAGTGACGTCATTTGTAATGTGGTCCGCTACGATGCTCTGTATGGGCTTTTTTTTTTTTACCCTCGTAAACTTATAAATCAGTTTTCAGGCAGCCAATCAATCAAGTAAACTGCCCCTGGGGGTTTTCGTATTGACTGGGAAGTGCGCATCCTCTTGCACGGCTATTGTAAGTATTTCCTGGACCTCGGTCAGAACGTGATGTTATGTGCCGTCATGACTCTGCGGGGAAAATAACAGCTATTGCTTTTTCCTCCCAGGAGGGATCTCTAGCCCACATAGATATAATGTTGGGTTACTGTCTGTTTCCACACAGTCACAACCCTGTTTCAACACCACAAGTTTTACTGTTACAACTACTACTGTGGAAATAATAACACTGGATAAAGAAGAAGAAGAATATATTATATTATTGTTTTGTGAGAGCTACATGCAAACGACTATGTAATTTGTGTTTCATTTAATGACAATATGACATTATTTCTAGTGAAGGACTATCGCTGCTGGATGAGTGTAGTGCAGGATTTAATAATCATTTTTCAGCAAAATGATGAATTGAAGGTTTGACAAAACCCACCTCTTTCTGAAAAGCAACCACATCCTATGAACATTTTATTTTACAAATGAATAGACGATCTACAATTTATAAAGCTCCTTTGATAAAATCACAATTTTAAGAGGCAGTTCATTGATTTAAGCCTAACAAAATTGAATGGTATTATGTTTTTTGGGGGGCTTTTATTTTGCCATCAACAGAGCCAATAATTACAGATAATACTGTGTCCTTCAATACTCTGTACACACAAAGCAAAATGTCTTCAGTTAGGATTTTTTCTGTTGTTTTGTTTTGTTTTATTGACACTTAAATCATTTGATTTTCTTTGATAAAATGCACTTGCAAAGCAAGTTGTCTAACTTCATGAGGAACTCCAAGCAGAGGGCAGCATCAAACAGACATTTTATTCTATAGATCTACTGACAAGTTAAATATACTTTTACATCAGTGGCTCAGCACCTACAGCTAGAAACACTGCATTTTCAAGTTTATGAGGAGATTTGCAGTTGTTGTGGATGTGGTGGGTTGGTCAGAAACAGCTAGCAGGCATGACCGCACATCTGATGTGGAGCAAACACTGGCAAGGGGCGATGTGGTGGTGGAAATAACAGTGCACATCTGCACTGTGTTATGGCACTGATGTTTTTGAATATCTGTGTGGCGGCGGTAGTGATAATGCGGCCGGTAAAGATCACGATAGATGTTTCATTGCTGCTGAAGTTGCTAAGAGTTACCATCTGTGCTGCATTATGGCACTGTTTACGCTCCATATAAAACACCGCAACTTGTTAAGCAACTGTAAATTTAGGCTTAATTAGGCTTTATCAAGTGTACTCCATTCAAAATATCAACCCTGCAAACACACACAATCATGCATGC
This sequence comes from Myripristis murdjan, assembly GCF_902150065.1. Taxonomy (NCBI): domain Eukaryota; kingdom Metazoa; phylum Chordata; class Actinopteri; order Holocentriformes; family Holocentridae; genus Myripristis; species Myripristis murdjan. The sequence continues at coordinate 11,089,557 of NC_043995.1, read as the reverse complement.
CTGTGTTTGCTGGTTAACCTGTGTCTCAACAGCAACAATATGTGAAGGTTCAAAGGAGAGGAGGTGTACTCAACATGCGACATATTTGCGGAGCATGCAACATATTTGCGGTATCTGTCAAAGACTGGGTTTGAAACCAAAAATGGGTTGCAGGATGACTGAAATGGGTCACAAAATTATTCTGGAGAAATCTTCTACACTGTGGCATAGGACAAATTCATATTTGCTTGCAGGTGACCTAAATACATAGGAAAATTTTACTGTTTCTATTTCAGGTGTAAAGGCTGTTTGTATGGGGGAAAAAATGTGTAATGCTTTTGTTTACACACGCAGTACAATGAGGACTGAGACTGAGTTGCTGGTCTTACCTTGGCGGGAATGCGCGCTGTCAGGAGGTAGGCTCGATGAGACGCCAGGGCCTGAGAGAGACCGAGAAACACAAAGACTAATGAGCATGTAGCTGTAAATACACACTGTACAACAAGAACAAGGTAGTGGCAAAGAACACAGAGCTCTCCTGTTGACTCATCAAGATGAAAAGCCTTGTGACTTTGAAACATGGAGATGAAAAGAGAGGGAAAAACAGGCGAGACAACAGGGAGCAACATTCCTCCACTTGGAAACAGCCATTCAAACTGACGTTCATCACACATTAATTTATCAAGGTGCCAGAAGAACAAGTGCATGGCATCTAACTAGAGCAAAACACTTGGAAACCTAAGGGGGAAAAATGAGTGGGAAGCCTTTTTTACATGAAGCTGTGATCTCAAGTCAGTAATGAGGAGGTTGATTTTGTTTTGTTTTTTTCAAGAGCACCCACTGTCTGCGCCAGGCCTTTACAGGTCAGCGTGGGGAGATGTCTCGTCTGTGTCGCCCTACCTGCTGAGCAAACTGGACACCGGCTGCATGTGTTTATTAGTGCGCTGGAAGAGGAGCGCGCGTCCTACTGTACAGTAAATGCTCGGAGAAAGAAGCGTCTGGCATGCGAGGCTAGAGCAGGCAACTGGAATGCATAAACTTGACATTCCTATCATGATTAAGAAAAAGCCTTGAAAGGTCATCCAGCTGGTTAGCTTAAGATGGCCGACACGGAATATGTGATAATGTTGCGCTGAAGGGCCGATTTGCACAGCTCATATGACTGAGAAAGCTGACGTCTTAACCGTGACAAACATCTTTTTTAGATGCATTCAAGTGCTTGTGTGCATTAAGTAACATTCAAAACGGCTTTAATTCACACACATAACGGCACTATATATTCACAACATAAAAATCAAGTATCTATATACAGCGCACGTTATAATTTGAAACACGGTTTTCAGGTTACAGTTGCATACATTTTGATAAGGATACTTTCACAATAAGTTCCCATTCTAATTTTTTTTTTAAAAATGATAATAATAATTATAACAAAAAGCTATTTTCTAATCACTATGCATACTACACAAACATCTTTGTCCACACTACATAATGGCATCATTAGAGCTGTGTGCGCTAATTAAAAGTTCAAAGCAGACAATGGAGAGAGCACAACAGTGGAATGTAAATTGCGCTTTAAAACTGTGGAAATTATCAAATGATTAACTGTTATTTTCAATTAATTATTATTTAATTATATTATCAACGCAGCTCACCAGATATCACCATGTACCAATTAATGGGGACCAAGTTTAATGGGTAAAATGAATGCATTTTGTCAATACAGCACAGCTTTGTATGCTTTTTCAAGATGTAGACCTATTCTAAAAGTAGCTAAAGTGCATTAGTTAGCCCATTAGTTAGTTGCTTTTACATCACATACATATATTACTGGCTGCCTTTAGGATAACATAGTCAGTATTTGGTATTATCTACTTTTCCAGGCCGAAAGCTGTCTACACAGTATAATTCTCAGCTGGAGGGATTCGACAGAGAAGTCAGCACCTGCAAACAGGCTGCTTTTTAAAACAAAAACACAGAATTATGTTCTTGTTTTACTCAGTGTGAGGTTTAAAAGCTGAGGCCATGTGCAGGGATAGTTCCTCCAGGCGGTTTCTATAGGAAGGATGACACTGACTGTACAGGATGCTGTCTTTACCCATGCGTGTCTTGACACAGGATTATCCCCCTGTCAAGAAAATATCACAACATGCTGAGAAGGCTGACCTTCAAACAATTACAGGGAGTGTACACTGTATTTTCTTGGAAAGAGACGCAGCAGTCGGTCACCCTGGTTGGTCAGTGGGCCAAGGCGAACACCATGTGCCTGCATCATCATGGCAGAAATCTGGCTCATGCCCTTGTGGCATGTCATCTCTTATTTCTTTCCCATCTTTCCTGTCATTCTTCACTGACTGTACAGTGTGAAATAAAACTAGAAAGCCATAAAGATAAGCTAACAAATATATGTGAACTTTATATTTTGACATTATATCCTCCAGCAGAAAAGTGACTCAGGACTGTTGCTTTTGGAGGCAAAAATATAATCGCAAAAGACAGAGAAGACTGTGTAAGAGAGAAAATGGGGATAGAATAAAAAAGAGGAGAAGAAAGAGAAAAGAGAAAAGAAGACAAAGATGAAGAAAATGAAGAGAGAAAAAGAGCTGGACAAGATGGAAAAAGGAGGAGATGAGAGGTGTGATGACGAAGAGACAGAGGGCGAGGTAGGAAATGAGAAAACCGACAGCAGAGAGAGGGGAGGGAGAGGGAATATTGAGCAAAGGCAGAGAAGATAGAGAAGGCCAGCGAGAGGAGTGAAAAATCTGATGGCACGGGGACAGAAGATGAAATAAAAGAGAGATAAAAGAGAGAATAAGGATGGAGGGGAGGAGACAGCGCAGCATACTAACAAGGCTGAAGTAAACAACAACTGGCACCACAGGGAAGGCAAGACGGATGATAAAGGTGAAAAAATTAAAAAGGGATCGACACAAACTATAACAAAGACATGAAAAAGGGAACAGGGGGGTGAGAGGGAGGTAAAAAGGATGACAGTATCTCCCAGGCCTCTGCAGCTCTGCTCCACAGGCAGGGTCTGTGTGGTTTGATGTGATGGAGACAGACAGGCCGGCTGCTGTGACCACAGATAACCTCTCCTAAAGAGCACCAGTCACCGCTGCTATGCTCTCCTCACCCACTCGCTCTCTGTTTTTATCTTCGACATGCAGTGGCGTCCTGCTCTCTGTGTGCATATGTGTGCTCCTGCATGTACATGGCAGATGATGCAACGAGACAGCACGGTCAGGAAAGTCATCACTACATTAGGCGTATATTAAAGCTAGATCAGATGAGAGTTCCTCATTTATCTTATTTATGTCAGATACGGCATAGCTCCTCCGGTCTGTATTAATGTCTGGGCTGAACGTTATGTTAACAAAAACCCCAACCCCATAGGTTGTTTATGCAGCAGCTTATTACGAGCAATGCTTACATTTTAAAGTGAAGCGACCTCTAGTGGTCCTGTATATGACAACTCTGTGGTATCAGAGGAGCGACACAGTCCATATAAGGAAGTTGGTGGGACGGTGGATGCGTCAATCAACATGACTGTCACTCAACCAACCCCAGTTCAAATCCTGTGTCAGCTGAAAACAGTGCTCACTTAATTTCAACCAAATTTTAACAAACGTTAACCTTAACCATGACCTCTTCCTAGCCTTAACCATTACAACAAATCTTTCCCTAAGCTTACCAATATTTTTTCCTAACCTTAACCAAGTAAAAATAGCTAAAATACGCTAATGAATATTAACTCGCTAGCTCAATAGCTCGTTAGCCCATAAGCTATTTAGCATGTTAGCTCATTAGCTCTTTAGCATGTTAGCTCATTAGCTCTTTAGCATGTTAGCTCATTAGCTCTTTAGCTAGCGTGCTCAGGAAAAGGTCCTTTGGGTCGTATTAAAGGGCCGGAACAAACAATTTACAGTGGTTCCTCGTTTATCGCGGGGGTTACGTTCTAAAAATAACCCGCAATAGGCGAAATCCGCGAAGTAGTCAGCTTTATTTTTGACAATTATTATAGATGTTTTAAGGCTGTAAAACCCCTCACTACACACTTTATACACTTTTCTCAGACAGGCGTTAACATTTTCTCACTTTTCTCTCTTGTTTAAACACTCTCAAAGTCCAAACCTTCGTAGAAAGATAAGTCCAGTATTATAGAATGAAACAGGAGACATGGCACGGAGGAGATTGATTGACAATGGCCTACAGTCCCTTAACCAATCAGAACACAATGCACTGTAAAAAAAAAAAAAAAAAAAAAGAATTGCACAAAAAAAAAAAAAATCCGCGAAACTGCGAGGCTGCGAAAGGTGAACCGTGTTATATCAAGGGATAACTGTATGTGGTCTTGTGAGTTGTAGGACATAGTGCAATTAGTTTCACAGATTTTACAACTTAGTAACAATGATTTCACTTTGTATCACTGGTTACACTATACAAATAAACTTTATTTATAATTTTATTTATCATTATCATTATTATTACATGTTGCGACTGCGATATGATTCATTAATTTAGTGTGAACTGAAACTCCTGCATCATAATTTTCACTGAAAAACTACCAAAATGAGGATGATGTGATTTTTGCTGGGTTCTATACCAAACATTTGTTGTTGTTGTTGTTGTTGTTTACATATTGAGAGTAAAATCCATTGGCCAGTGCATCTCTGTAGCACTACACCACTTCATTTGTATTTGTATTTCGTAACATATTTTACATTTATATTCAGCTCCTGCATTGTAAATACTGCACTTGGCCATTTTTAAATTTTAATAATATTTCAATTCATTCTTCAGCCCTAATTAATGCTGCTGTTCTCTTTCATGAATTCCTTGCAGACCAATGGCACAGACGTGACCCAGCAGGCATGTAAAAGATGGCCTTCTTCAATGGCTATGTCTGTATTTTCTCAGGAATGTAATGTAATATATGCAAAGCCAGTGTGTCCACCAGGAGCCATTTCATCCCTCCTTATTTTCCCCACAAAGCAGCCACGGCTGCATGATTCTCGCAGCACCGAGATGTGGTTTCAGGCCTCAGTGCACCCAGCGCCGAAACTTTTGGTAAAACAATGCCACGCTATAGTGCGTTTTCTGTCTCTGAGTAGCAACAGTGGTAGTCATGCCCAGCACTGATCAAGCATCTGTTAAGTGCCTCTAGATAAAAAACACAGGCACTCTGAGGCTTTATCTTTGCTGTGTGGTCTCATTAGAGAGGGCGGTAAATACTTAATAATAGATGAATGCATCATACAAGTTAGTTAATAGCAGTTCAATACAGTATGAATGCTTTCAAAACACATAGAGTGCTTTACATACTATATACCATGGCATGAGCCTGGGTATCATTTGGGATTTTGGCTATTGTAATATCGTGATAAGTGTTATAAGTGTTGTCTTTTCCTGGTTTTAAGGCTGCATAGTAAAGGAATACTGTTGTGGCTATCTGTTTATTTGTGCCTTTCTGCTTGTTCATCATATCCACATTACTAATGATTGTTCATCAAAAATGTCTTGTGTGTAAATACCTTATGAAAGCACAGACATCCCCTAAATATCAATAGAGATATTCAGTCAAAGCTTGTGATTGTGATCTTCATTTTGACCTTGTCACCCAGCCCCAATGTGGATGCACACTTCAGAGACTTTTGAGTCTACCCGAACTGAACAAAAAGTTCACACAGTTGAAGTAATATTCAAATCAACGCCTACTTCGTCTGCTTTTCTGAACTGGTTAACCATATTCACCATGTGACAGCTGCTACAGGACTGACCGTTCAAAGACAACGACGGCTTAACATAATACAGTAAACAAAAAAGAGGAACTTCATTTACAGTAGTTAGCTGTGGGGACAGAGGGAGACGGAGGCCCGGGACCCTCTCGCCTTTCCCCCTCCTTTTTCATTTTCCCTTCCTCCCTCTCTCAATGCATGACTGCCCCTCTGCACTCGCTCTTCGCTCTCTCCATCTGCCCTTTTGAGTGGACTAAGCCAAAGACTCCCCCTTGTTCTCTCTCTGTTTCAGTTCCCCCTCCTTTTATGTAATTCTCTCTCTCTCTCTCTGACCAGTTTCACCTATAAAGTGGACTTGCAGCCTTGAGCCAGCCTATCAGCCAGTCATTTCACAGTGACCACCACCCCGCCCTCGGTGCTCAACTCCACCAATCAGAGACCAGTATCTCCAGATGGCAGCAGCACTGGGGCATGCCTACAAGACCAGAGAGAGCATCTGCTATCTCTCTCTCTCTCTCTTTCACACACACACATACATACACAGAAAAACACACACACATAGACAGTAACGGGTGGCTAAGATACAAGATAACTGCCACAGGCTCCGCAGCACCATTTGTCTCCTTGGCCTGTAGAACATATACTGTACACACACACACACACACACACACACAGCACCCCTAGGGAATTCCCAAGCCAATGCCATTGTTATTAAGAAAGTGCTAATCTGACACTGATTTGCTTGATGCTTTTTTGCTGTTTTATTTTACATGGATGAAAAAATCGTTCATATTAGTAGGATATTTAACAGAATATGCAGTTCACAACTCTAGACTATTTTCTGTTTCTCACACACGCACACACACGCACCATGAGAGTAAGCTGACAAGGTCTTGAAATCCATTAAAAGGTCAGTAATAAAGACATAGTGTAGTTTATGTAGTTATGGCTCTGTGAGTGTGTGTGTGTGTGTGTGTGTGTGTGTGTGTGTGTGTGTGTGTGCCTCAGTTCCATTCACAGCATTACCATTCCCAGATTATCCTTTTTTCTGTCAAATTGTCAGCCCCCCTGGCCCCCTCTCATTGGCCCAACACACATGCGCTGCGTTACTATAGCAACACCTAGCCTGTAGCGCACAAACACACACATACATACACACACATTTGTACACACTCACTCACACATGAAAGTAGTGTGCCACTGTAGCAAGGCTTGCCTGAGAATGTCAATGAGTGCCGGCTCCTCCATGTAACACAGACGATGGCCTTCAGTTAAACTGAATCTCTGCAGGCCCTGACGCAACACTGAGCAGCTGCACACATCAACCACTGCAAATTTACCCCCACTGTTAGCAAATTACGAAAAGAATTTGAAAACATCTTCATCCGCCCGTGATGTCTTGGGGTACATTCACGCTGCGCATGTTTGGACTGGTGGAATATATGAGGTAAATATTGGACTTGGAATATTGGGCCCCACAGCGCAATCAGCCGGCTTGGATTGGATTATGTTACATGAGGTGTGTGGAGTGATTTTATGGTCAATTTTTGCAACTGTAATGAACTAGTTTTACAGAGAAAGCTGCTTCAGAGTCTGCGCTTGCAAAGTCACTGTGAGTTACTCACTGTGTGAACTTCACCGGCGCTTCGACTGACATGAGAGTGAGTCCATTACGAATGAAGTTTCATTTAGTGATGAAATATTCATTTGTGGGTGCTCTGGTAGCCAGTGGCATAACAAAATTGATTCAGGGCAAACCACAATCTGGAGTGATGCTCCTATTCAGCTATTTCCTAATGAGTTCTTGAACTTGAGTACAGAGAGCTAAAGTTACAGCATCTGGAGTGCAGGATGGGCTTGACCCAACACTTTCACATTCAGGCTGGAAGGGAGCAAGTAACAGTTTCCTCCTTATTCAAGTCATCAGGCACAGGTGTAAGGCAATCAGGTGGCAAGTCTAGCAATTCGTCATTAGTAATGGATCTTGACAAAATGCCTGTCATAGAAAGTTGAAAAATCATAGGAAATTTTTTTTTAAATATTTGCATATTTACAATACTACTGGATATAAATCTGTACACAACAGGCTTAGATCAAAGATAACTGCTCAGTAATCTAATGAAAGGATTCACATCTTTAGTTTGGAAAACAGCTCAGATAATAACACTCATTCCATGTGGTCTCAGTGAGTGTAACTTCTGTCTGTCACCTCCCCTTGTTCGACCGTGGACATGATTAAATACCATCAACCTCAATTCAGTGACAGCATGGTGGGCCCCATTGACCCGCTCTAATCTCATGCTCACACAGAAGGCTAGACATAATCCAGGAAAGTGCATTCTATTGGATGAGGGCAATTCAGTTAAAATCACATTTGCTGCAAGAGGTCAAAGGTCACTTCAAATGTCCTTAACTGTATTTCTGAATTAGCCATCGCTTTGGTATGCACTCCGGTCAAAATCAAATATGGGCGTCTTGCAGCGGACACCCTAAGCTTTCAGAAGAGGTTCAGCTTGTCAGCTCTCATTGATCTTTTGCTCGGGAATCTCGTCAAAGAATAAAAAGGTAAACAAACAGTGGCCGAAAGCATCATCACCACAAGAATGCACAAGTAGTTTTGCTCTGAAAAAGGTCAGTCACTCAGTTAGTCAGTGAGTGACATTCAAGTTTCTAGGCCTTCCTCTATAAATGTATGTTTCTGCAGGTTTTGCTGTCTCTACTCTCAAAAGAGCAGTACAAATGAATAACTGTGCTGCTGCTGAAAAGCATTAGATGCTAAATGGCAGTGTAATTGTAATGGTACAATTGTACAAACATAATGTATGCATACGCTGAGCCATGGGGCAATATAGTTGATGGAACTGAATTTACATACCACCCTTCAGCTCTTTGATACAGAATTATAAGTAATGCCCAGCCCAGTCAGAACTTGTGCTGAGGCAGACGCACTACATCGCAACCACTGACAGTTCACTGAGAAAAATGCAAAGCAAGCCAACCACTGCAATTACACTGTGAACCTTGTACACCACAATGTTAGAGGAAAAGGGTACTTAAAGACTTTAAGATTTCATAATTAAGTATTTTTACAGGAGATTTAATGTGTAAAAGCACTGTCGTTTGGTGCGTGCATGTACAGTCTACACTGGGGAGCTGATTAAGCATATAGAGGCAATAAAGTGACGGCATGAGGAACAAATGGAAAGGGAATACAGTGTTGACGGAAACCCTGACAGACAATGCCACAGGAAAACAGATTTGTATTGACTTGAAATATCTGAATTCCTTGAGATGTGTCTGAATCCTTGTGCCACTTTAACATAAATGAACATGCCACTGGTAGTATTACACAAATCAACTACACTGTGTTTTCTCATGCATTTAAAACATGTTCAACTATCTTTTTGCTCAGGCTTGGCAATTCATACCAACGAGCATTATTTTTATCCTCTTCTTAAACTGCATCATATTTGCACAACAAAGACACAGGTACGTACAAAAAGACTATAAATAGCACTGTGGAAAAAAATAACAGCCACAATATTCTACCAGGTATATTCGTCCCCCTCTCTCCACTGCTGACACACTCTCTATTGCATAACTGATATAAGCGTGTGTGTGTGTGCGTGTAACATTAATGAGTAATGATGTACTGGCTGCAAAGCGGACTTGTCAACGCAGCACAGTGGAAATGAGAGAGAAGAGTAAGGAAAAGAGCTAAGACAGACAGCGTGAGTGAGGGAGGAAGAGGAGGTGGAAGGGCAAGCAAGTGTAATGACTTAATAGAATCTAAGTGCTGTTTTGCTGATAGGAAGCCAACTTTTAAATCCAATCAGCAAAGAATATATTTAATGAAGGGAAGTGTTTAACAGCCGTTTCATCTCCATGCCAAAACGGAGGCGTGTGTCATGACCCCACCTTAGCTCTTAATACGCCAAATCTACCGGCTCTCGCTGGACGCGATGCAGTGGATTTCTCTGCTCCCCTGATGCCTCTCCTCTTCACTTTCCCTTCCCACTCCCACACTTTCTTCCATTCCTCCTCTCTAATCTCTCAATGTCCTCTCCTTTACCTTTATCTTTTCTCTGCCCCTCTCCTTCCACTTACACAGTGCCATAAGTAGGTTAATGTGAGGAGCCCAAAAGAGTGAATGTGAGTGAGTGTGCATGTGTGTGAGAGAGATAAAACGAACGAGAGAGAGAAAACAATATCAAGCAACAGCCACCAGCAGTAGGCGTTCATGTTGTGATGCCGCATTGCAATATTTCCCTTTAAGACATGTGAAAATAAGTTTTCAAAACAGCAAGAAAGACCAAGATGTTTGTTAATATAGAACAAAATTGTACTCCACATGTGAGATTTTCCTCTGTGATATGTATGGCTACTGGACAATGGAGCCATCCCTGCACAGAAAAAACCCATTATGTATAAGAAGAAAAATGTTCTGTGTTTGCTTTTAACCCTGCTTTCATGCACTTTGTCTTCCTTATCTCAAATTGGCTGCCAGGTGGATTATGCTGCTCTCGAACAAATGTTTTACACTGTATGTGGGCAGGGTAACCATAAAACATACGAACAAATTTGAACAAAGGAGTTGGCGAAGCAGGTGTAACATTTCTTTGCTTATTTCTTTCTGTCTTCCTTTTTCTCTTGTCCCCTTTCCATGCTTTTACTCCTTCCTCCCCCTCCCTCCACTGTATGTGCGTTTGAGTGTGTGTTTACGTGTGTTTGCATATGCTGGACATATTGCACGTGTACGAGCAAGAGTGCATGTGTATACCTAGAGACACCAGCCTCAAAGCAAAGCCGTTTTTATCGTTGAATAATCAGGGATGATGTAATGTGGTGCAAGAGAGGAGCAGGAATCTCTAGGCCAATGCTCAACAAGCCACTGTAGCATTCAGATGAAAACACTGTATCACTAATACCTGCGAGTCAAAGATAAAACCAGTGACAGATCATGACAAGCCAATAAGAGGATAAGAGGATCATTTTTCATGCTACTCAGAATTAAAGCCCTAATCCACAATTTATTTTGGGGTATTTAGTTTCTTGACGAGTCTGATGAGAGTAAGCTTTTTTCGAACTTGCAACTCCAGATGCAAAGCAGTTTCACTCCAGTGTTTCCAAATTCAGCCAATTTCAGTATAACTCGTGTAACTATCAAAAGTGTTTAACTCATAAATCAACACATAAGCAAATGACATAAGGACATGGAGACATAAGGAGGACATGGAGCTTCAAAATGAAATTACTATTATGTATGTTTATCAAACATATATAGGCAAACTATAGATAAACTATAATACACTATTGTCAAAAAATCTCTTGTATGTAAATATCTCATTGCAGCACTGATAATCATTCCTAAAATATCATCATGATGTCAAGTATTTGGCCAAGGACAGTGTGATATTCTGAAAGCACAGCAACACCAAATCTGTCACAGCATCCTGGGAACAACCCTGGACACAGACGTTAAAGCTGTTTAATACCCTCAGTTGCAGCAAATGCACATTCTTGTATTTTCTCTCCCTGTGCCAGTGGGGGAAATTGGCTCCAAAGCCAAAGATATCTGCTGCATCTGTGTCGATACAGCAGGAACAGTGAAGAGGGACACACAGCACGGATGACATGGGAGGGAACGCTTCAGTGGGATCTGATCTGAGGCCGGCGTGGGTCCACGCGGTTCCGGTGGGGAGGATCACGAACCCGCCACTAAATTCAGGCGGAGAAATTATCCGTGCTTTACAATACATTGACTCTCCCCAGCCAAGACAAGCTGCTGACAGAGCAGCTGAGGTCTACTCCTGTAATCTCTGCAGACTCACACTGCGCCAAAACCACAGCCCAGTGCTAGTCTCCGCCACACCACAGCAACTCTCTCACAGCACCACGCTGCTCGCTGATAGAGCAACTACCATGATGTATGGCCTGGCTCTCTGCGTGCGCACTCCCACCTTACTATAACCACCAAACAATAGCCTTGTTCTACAAGCGCCAAGACAAGGATAAATACCGCATCATACTTAAATATTTAAAGGGTATCATCACAAAACAGTATCCACTTGGAAAAAATAAATTACTCAGTGTTTAACTGGTGTAAATACTTCCATCCCCAGGTATTGTAACAACTGCTCTGATATCTTAAGGTAGCCATGCTAGTAGTCATTTTGTCAGGGTGGATGCCACTTTATCCAAATTTACGCATATGTCAAGTAGAACAGAGCCATTTTCTGCAGTGCATATCCCGCTACAGCGTACCAGCAGACGGGAAGAGCATTAAGACAGAGACATCAATTTTCTTTTATCGCTGCTCTGCTCATCATTATGTGTTTTACTGCTGAGGAGATGAGCATGGTGTGGAACAAAGGCAGCTGACAGTCGTACTTCCTGAATGGATCTGATTGGCTGGCCTCGTCACACCACTGCTGCAGCTGAGCTGGAACGTGGGTAAATGTTGTGCCGTCTAATTATGATAAATTCCGTGGTTTACCTCTTATTTTGCCAAATTTTGTTGTGGGTTTTATCCTCCGCCGGAATACAAACTGTCAGCGAATCCGCACAATGTGTTGAATAATGAATGAGCTGCATTAACAGCCCGAGCCGGAGAGGCCATGATACATGGGAACATTTTTGAGGCAATGAAGATGCGCATCACTGCCTTCAAGAGAGAGATTGCCAAAATTAACAGCACATGCATTATTCAACACATAAGGCATCATTTCTGATCAAAACAAATTGTTTTAATGGGATAAAATCAGCAACAAGAACTGTAAGAAATTATCCATCTACATTAAGTTTATATGGTGGCTGCGTTAGATCCATCTAGCAAGAACAAATATCCAGTCAACCTCCCAAACATCATCTTCTACGCCACAGCTGAGCCTGTCCAAGCCTTCAAAGAGCTGCACGAGGGACTGATGATTAAGATTACAGTCAGTCTTGGCAGGACGCCATGTAATGTTGCATATATATATATATCAGGATTTATTTGATAGATGCTGCCAGCCAGGACTGATAGTGGGGTCCCATGACTGGAGGGGTTCCTCTTAGCACAGCGTCCTCCGACAACCCTGTGTGTGTTTAGGTAACACAGATAAGGAGTAATCACAAGGGTTCATTCATTCATCAGCATGCCAGCCAGACACAATGGGGTGGAGATTTGTGTGTGGGTGTGTGTGTGTGTTTGGGGTGTGTAGCTATGTGATGGTGAGCCAAGGTTTCTGGGTAAAGAGGATATCGCTGCAGACCACAGGGACAGGATACAGAGAGCAGAGGGGAGACGGAATCTGAATTTTAAAATGCCTTCACGTTCACAACCCAAATAACACAGAGAACCGTGCAGCAAAAACCCTCACCAAAATATTGCATGTTGTCTTGCGAGGGAGGGGGAGAGAGACATAGAGCGAGAATGGCAGACCAAAGGAGAGAGAGAAGAAGAAAGGAATGACAGAGACAAAGGCAGCAAGGGGAGAGGGGAGGAGGGAGGGGGACTCTGTTGTGGGTTAGTTGGCATTACCCATGGTTTCCTTCTGGAGTGGGTAGATAACATCAGTCTGCACTAATAACACACACACACACACACACACACTCACAGAACACAGATCTAGATGATAAAACACTGTTAGTATTCTCCCTCTATATCTCCCTATAGCTTAGACTGTGGGTGAAGTGACCCACCTTTCACAGCCCTGTGGTAAAGGATGTGGTAAAGATAGTTACTTATCACGGTATGGATTATCGATACAAGATGAAAAAGATATGGGACTTGTGCTTACTTTCCTAAAGGGATCCTACAGTCTTTCTTGTGATGGTACTGTAGGGATGACTATGTAAACACAAGGGATGTCTGATAAACAACAGACATAATGACCAAGAGGCAAATAACAGAACTACAACAGCCTGATAGGCTCAGAAAAGTACATCCCTTTTTACTGTAATGCAAGAAAAAGACACTTGTGCCTTATCACAAAATTACGATATCCAAAATCTTAGACAATATCTATTTCATGATACTAACACAGTATAATATCAATATACTCCCAGAAATATATTTGCTTACCTTGATAGAAACCAGCAAGTTGTACAACAAAACTAGAAAAGAGAGGTACTGCTTTTGCTCGAGTTTCTCCCACATCAGCAAGCTGCTGTCAAATAAAGTATGATTTTCCATACAGTTAGAGGCTTTAAAAACCACAATGCGCAGCAAAAAACATGCGTACTGCTGGCCTGTCAATTGTCCAGGTAGAAAACTCCAAGCTCCAGAGCACACGTGCACGCACATACAGAAATTTTGAGGCTGCACATACAAATGAACAAAACAACACTGATCGTGGAGGGTACAAAGGCCGGTATTTCCTATAAACAGCTTTGTGGGATTTGGACCCAGAATCAGCTCATTAAACCTACACAAACCTACACAAACACCATATGAGTTTGTGTATGTAAAGATAAATATTCTGCTAGTCTGCAGAAGGCAGCAGAAAATAAATTAAAATCAAATCAAATCAAAGCATTTAATACATAGTAAAAGCGTTCAAATGCACTGGTAGTGAAGATAGTACAGTTAGGCAAAGTGGCAAAGTGTCCAATTTATTTCCATTTTTTCTTGCTTATCACTAGTGTAAGGCAATAATCTGCAACGTTTCCATCTAAATGAATGGACATTTTGCTCTTCTCTTTCACCAGACACCACACAATAGTTTCACCCATTTCATCAAAGCTTTTCCATTTGCCACCTTCAAGGGTGTGCAGCACAGCACAATCCTGTGCTGCACAAGAAGTGATCTGCTCCATGTTTACAGAGGTAACAGCAGCATGTTGTTTGGACTAAATACAAGAGGGCAGGACCAACGCAAGCCGCAGTTTACACTGACTGTCTTTATTATGATAGTATGTTGGGCCAGCGTCCACACTGAGTGACCACTTACAACCACAAGTGTTGCCAAAATCAAGAATCTCACAAATTATCACTTTTGACAGAAAAGGTCTGTTGACACTGGATACAAACTGCATTTCCTAGATGAGGTTTTTCACAACACCCTCTAGAGTAAAATATGGATCCAAGGACACATTCTCATCATAAGTGATTTATGATACGGTCATTTTGAAAAGATAAACTCACAGCACTATCACCAGTTTAATCGTACTGGACTATGAGCTCCACTGTAAACTCAATTCATTCAGTCAAATCCTATCAGGGAGAGCCACACCAGATCACTTACTTTTATCACTTGGACTTTGATGCTTTGACACAAAACATCACATCGATTTGATTTAATTGTGTTTGTGGCTGTTTACTATGACATAGTGAACAACTGCCATTATCATCCAATCAATGCTGACAGTCGCTGTGACCTACAAACCCCATTCAATTAAACTCAATGAGAGCAGGCTGACACTGTAGCAACCAGGCCATTCCATTACATCCGTTTTTCCCTCTGCACTGCTGTCAAGGGACAGGAACGGTACAACATGTTGTTGCATGCATTCATGCTTTTGACTGTATTTACAGTATGTGCCAATTATTATTTTAAACAACCCCAGCTGAGAAATTAATTGTTAATTAGTGAAATAAAATAGTAATCCCTGATTTGCCCTATTGGGTTGTGAGGTTGAAACCAGAATAGTGCAGGCCAGTAGTGCGAGATTATAAAAATCAAACCCATTACGCCAACGACCTCAAGCAGGGTCAGCTATAGTACTAGGACTGCCTGAGTGACAAAGACCCTGACCTATGAAATAATGAAGATGAATGACTCTGGGCGGGGCATGCATGAAGCTAGGCATTGTCATTGGTTAATATCTCTCCAGGGAGGCTTTGTAGGGTATTGTGGGTTGGAAATATGCAAAGAAAAAAAATCCCCTCTCAGCTTGGTTGTGGGTAATATGACACATAAGCACACACTGGTCAGGCCAGTATAGAGGGAGAGAAAGAGAGAGAGAATGGACCAGAGGACATAATGAGCATGTACCTCTCCACTTATTCTGAAAGCAGCCGCAGCAGGAATAGTCTCACACATGGAGAGAGAGACACACAGAGAGGGAGAAAGAGAGAGAGAGAGAGAATTCATGTAAATGCTTATTATATACACACTTTACAATGTGACCAGAAGTACACACATACACTCAAATACAGCGTATAGACCCGCTGACAGCACTTTCTCTCTCATACATGCCGAGCAAATGTAAATGGTTACATATACACACACAAAGGAAACTGAACTATAGGCACAAATTCGCACACACATGCTCGGAGAATTGACGCCCACAGAGCCACATGCGTGATTCTTGCCAATTAGCCAGCTCATTCAGCTGAGTCCTGGCTAGCACTTTAGAGACACTCATGGCGAGGCTGAAAAAAGAACAGTGTCTGATAGCACGGTGTGGGTGTGCAAAGTGCTAAATTAGGCTCCCTGTCTAACCTAAACTGGTATCCACATTCCAGCTATTCTGAAAGGCTGCTTTTGGTTTAATTGGTCACAGTCTGACACAGCAAATCAGCCTTTAGTTGTGCAGAATCACTGGGATGTGTGTGCTGGTTGGTTTCATCCTGTTTAAATGCATGAAGGGATGACGCACACAGCTGTTTGTTGGGAAGTAGAGCTAATGAGATTATTTTAGACTAGAAACATTGAATGTTTAAATATATCACTATTCTGACCTGTCTTGTGTGTGTGTGTGTGTCAGAAAGGCACCAAGTCATCACCGATGCACCACAGTAAGGTTGGACTAATAACAATGGCTCCATAAAAACGGTTACACACACGCATCATAAACTGAACTCAGTATAAATATGAGCATTTGTATACAAAGTCAATGGGCATGTCTAATTTGCAAGGCACCAATGCTACTACACTGGTGTAACAACTGTGTCCATAATTTTACATGAAAACGAGAAATTCCCATCTTCCATGTATTTACATGAGTTGAAACATTTCAATTTGAGCAAAAAATGTGTGGCCGTTTTTGTAGTGGTGTCATAAGACCTGTTTCTTAGCAAAACATCTCAAAAAGTTACAAACTCATTTAGCAGACCTTTTGTGGTCAGACAACCCCCAGCACAAAGATCAGTTGATGAAAATACACAAACATTTTGGCACGTCTTTAAATGTCAAGACACTGATGGTACATGCATCCAGCTTGTTGTGTGTGAGCCATCCTCTGTTTTTGTCTTCATATTGCACAAACCTGACTTGTTAACCTTGTAACGAATAAGAAAATTAATATACTATATAGCGAAATACTGCTTTAGGAATGTAATTAATGGGACTAGTCTATTGACAGTATTTGTTTTGGCTTAAGGTCTAACAGCATTCCATTCAATGCAACAATTCAGAGGACTGTGGAGGAACAGTATAGAGCACTGACCTGTTTGACCCATTTTTTTCTGCCTGGTTAACTCTCATTTTCACCCCAATTATGTTAATAATCACCGTGGCAGTATGCAAGAAAACACAGAGGACCTTCAAGCAGTGTTAACACGTTAATAGACAAAGTGATTATATGCCTAAGCACCCTATAAGTGCCTGAACTCCGGCTGAACCAGGCTGAAGGGCCAAAGAACAAAGCAAATAGTATTACCAAGTCCACTTCCACTGAATAGAACAAGAACTTCAAACACACACACACACACACACACACACACACACACACACACGCACACACACACACACAAAACAATTCCCAACCTCAAGCCTAAACCAGGACTAAAAATACATTTATTTTGAGAATGGAAGACCCCTGGTAAGGTCACTGTGGTTTTTGCTCAGACTCTGTCACAACCACGGCTATCAAAAAATAAACACCCCCTGAATGAATGAAAGCAAAAAGAAAGAAAGGAAAAAGGAAGGATACATTTATTCATGCCCACATCTACATCTATCACAAAAGTCACGGTGACATCATCCTCAAAGCTGCGTGACACTTCAACAGTAAAAAAAAGAGAGACACACACACGCACAGTAGGTGAATGAATGTGATGTTTGCTCTCTGTATGAGCCACTTAAATCTGTTAAGCGCTGCAGTGCAAAACTGACATTAGAGGCTCTCACTTAGTAAATATGCAGCAAACAATGAACTCAATAACAGGTCAACAGATACTTGATATAGATAAACATACATCAATAACAAGGAGATAAGGATAGCATATAAGGTGGACAATATAATTTTTATATCAAATAATAAATAAATATTTTTTAATCCATTCTATCTCACTGTTTAGCTATATTTTGGGCAATTTGCTATTACATGATTATTCTGTGGTCACAGGAAAACTGTGTGGCCTTTGAACTTACCCTCACTGCCTGCTAAATGGCTAAAAAGTAGCCGTAAATGTAAATTTCACAAGATTCATGACATCTTTCTGAAAAGCTCAAGGGTTTGCAATGGTAGTGCACTTGAGAGGCACACGGTGAAACACTTCAATAGGCTTGAGCAAAGGTTGAATAAGCCCGTGGTCTATTATTCAAGGGCATTTTTTAGTGGAGGAAACGATGAGGATCCTTGCTCAAGCCTTCAGGGAACAGTTTTAGTGCCACTGTACAACAAAAAAGCCCGGTGGACTTCAGGTTCCCATCAGGGGACATTACAGGTGACCATCTGGGAGTTAAGAAGTAGGTCACAACCATTTGTTCACTACTCTGAATGGTAAAGAGGGAAAGGGAGGGGGATGGTGAGAAGAAAAAGGAGAAGAATCCGGGCTTTTGTCTTTTCCTGAATGTGAGCAGTTCTTCAACATTCTCATCTTAGGATGCAAATTGAGTAATAATTAGTCTCACATAGTGCCTTTAGGGTTACAAAGGCATAGTGGTGCTCTTGTCACATGGGTCTTACAGCAGAAACCTGCCAAAATACTACACCAGATCACAAAAGGACACTGAGGAGCTTAGACCTGGTTGTACCCCTATTAGCCTGCCTGACACATCTTAGGAGGTCAGTGTGAAAATGATGCTCCTCTAGGAATCACATCTGCAGCACGTCAACCTTTAAGATGGCAACTTTTGTGGGAATCTGGTACTGTGTTCATTCTTCACCATGGGAAAACTGAGGGAAGAACTGTGCGGGACAACTTCACTGACTCACTAACAGACAACCCTGCAAGTGCCAAGCAATATTTGGGACCAAAAAATGAGTAAGCCCTAGTTGCTAAAAAGCTATTAGCTGCTATTTAGATAAGGTATATCATGTTCACCATGAACAGATTGAAACTAAGCTTAAGCATGTCATAACTTACAATGTGTTAAATCAACTGTAATGATATTAGCCTTTTCTGCTGGCTTCCGCTTTCAATGTCAGTGATAATATGATGGGATTCAGTCATGGAGGACATGACCAGGAAACTCCTAAAGTCGACCAAATTAAGGCTGGAATCTGAAACTGTGCTATCTGTCTAAAGACAGAGAGTATCTTCTTAGTCCTGACCCTCCACCTCAGTTGGTCTAATTGCCACCTCAACGTTTGTCTCTCCTCTTGATGAGCAGTCTAACATGAAATGGCCTGAGTATCAGTAAAAAGCCACATCACTGTGGTTACTTGCACAGGATGTAAATGCAGCTAAGCATAAATGCATTAAGTTGCTAGCAATAAGGAATCATCCAAAAAGCAACTATTTTCACAGAAAAACATATGATGTGGTCCTAGCACTGACACTGAAACACAAAATTACTAAAAGGCAACATAAGTCAACATAAACTCTTGCCACATGGTAATAAGTAGTTCAATCAATTAAAAAAAAAAACCTCTTCTTTGAGAGCCAAGCATTTAAATGATTACAGAGGAAGAAGCAAAGACCCCATAGCATCTATAGGCTGTAATCAGGCCAGTCATGTCAGGACAAGCTGTGAGAGGTGAGTTCAAAGGCCACCACTAAGGTGAGGAATCTGACGGAGAAACAGAAACACACAGCAGTTTCAGTTTTGTTTTGTTTTTTAAAGATTTTGATCCACCCAGATGTTTGTCTCGCCCGGACCAAGTGCCACACCACCCGGCAGATAATTATTCTTCAAGGGAATAAATCTCACCACACAAAATGTGTGGTTACTTCTCCAAACTTTCTTTCCAAATTGACGTTGATGATTTCATGATGTGGGAATTTGTCCGCACACTTTCAGGCTGTCCAGGCTTGTGAAGGAACGACAGGCACAGAGAGAGGTAGAAGAGACAAACAAGGAAAGAAATGCAGTAAAACACAGTTTGAGACTTGTGGGGCGACTTGAGGTAGCGCTATCTAACATCCTGTGGTTTGAAAGTCTAAACCACAGCTCAGGACATTACATAATATGACCCTGAGCTTCACAGAGGGGATTCCCTTGAAAAGAGAGAGGGAGAAATTGAGAGAGAGAGAGAGAGAGAGAGAGAGAGAGAGAGAGAGAGCAGTACAACCTACTTCTATAAAATCTAATAATAGCCATCACTGAGGGAATGTGGAAATTAAATGTGATACATGTCTAGTACATGTACTAAATTGTTTTAGAGCGCCTACATTTGTCATCCTCAACAGATTTTTTTCTTCTCAATTCTTAATTCTGGTTTCCAACTGGTAGTTTTAAGAAACACTACACTAAAGCTACTATTTCAATGGGTTTCATGCAGCTTTTTGACCTCAATATCTTGATGATTCATTCATTTTGAGGCATCACATGATCACCACAGAGAAAACTCTCGTCTTTCAGCTTCTACGCTGCATTCGACACCGTGTGCCACCAGTTCCGATTGGCCGGGACACCTGCTCTGTTGCTTCATGGCATGAAGAGAGATTGCTTTATGGCACCGTTTCGCAGAGATGTCAGAGTTTCTCACGTCGACTGATGGAGGAATATGGAAAAGGTCAACGGAAAAAATCACTTCCTCTTTATCATGCGAAAGAGAAGCGGGATGCGAGGGAGGACAATGTGTAAAAAGTCACGTCCTTCGTGGTCACAGGTCACGTTCTTTGTGAAAGAACTTTTATGAGAATTTTTTTTGGAATGCATCACCACTAGAAACAGCACTAGTGTGAGATAGAGGCTACTATTCATATCAACCATGGTCTCTTTTGTTTACAGTAATTATTCCAAGGTATCACAATTAATTTCACAAAGACATATGAGCTGCTTAAAAAAGGTACACTATACTAAACTATAAGGCCAGCAATAATGAGATCCTAAATCAAGAAGAGCAATTATAGCAATAACACAGAAAACAGCACATACCATACCATAAATTTACAATATGATCAATACCGAATCTGAAGGCTGACACAGTGCTTTCAGTGACATTATGTGAAACCGCCTGCTTCATCATCTTGAAAGGAACCCTCCAGTTTCTGTGGCTCACCCATCAGCAGTTTGTCAACATGAAACCACGACACTGTGTGTGCTCGTGTTTGTGTTGTGATAATAGAAATTTAAACCAGTATCGGAGAAGCCTTAATGGTGCTGATGTGCAGTAACGTGTCTGCGTTATCTGCTGCGTCAGTGCCACTCCTCCACAGAAAGCAAACAATGAAATGCAATGAGACACAGTTAACTGTTGCCGACTGTCACACACACACACACACACACCCACACATTCTCCTTTGTTTACACTGGGAGATCAGGAGGAAGTCGGACGGTGAGCGAAAGCGCTGGTAGCCCCCGAGGCAGACTGAAGTGCAAAGAAGAGAAGAAACACACAGGACGTTTATACACAGACAAACTGTAAAAGACACACACGCACACACACACACACACACACACACAGAGTTATATGTCTTAGTAGCTGATACAGTGAGCGGCAGGACCATGGAAAACAAGATCCTCCCACAAGAGCTCATTCAAAGATTCAAAGTACCTCTGAGAAAGTGTACTAATTTTTAACAATGTGATATGAAGCAATTATGCAAACACTTCGAAAAACGTATCGATCATCACAAGTCGCTGACTCTCATTAAGATGAAACAACTTGCAAAAAACTCGCAAAACTCTCAAATCCCACTTTTTTTCCAGTGAAGTTTCACTTGTTTGAGGAATTTTTCTGGGAAATATAAAAATGTTGAAACAAGGCAGAATACAGCAGCTGAGCCCACGAGCATCAACAAAATCATTCAAACACATTCTGGAAACAAGCAGGAGTATCTCATCCCACTGCAAGTTTTAATTTAACTTCACTATTATATAATTTAACACTGAGTGAGACTAAATCACCTCAAGGAGCCAAAATGTTTCCTAGGTTGTATTCCTTCTTTCCTGCCATTCTGTCTATCTCGGTCAGCTTCTATCTGCTCCCATGTGACACTTTTACAGTGTTCATTATTTTTTTGGACCTCCCCTCTCTCTCTCTCCCTCTCTCCCTCGGCCCATGTGTATCCATATGACTCTCACACCGTTTTCCTCCTCGTCCTCCCTCCTCTCCCCCTCCCCAGGGTGTGTTTGATGGACTGATGTTATTATCTCTACCTCCTTCTTCAAAGAGGAGATATGACTGGATCTCTCAGGCTTTGGTGTGCTTAAGAGACGCCTCGGGTGCTCTGCGGCTCCACTCCCAGCCTGAGTAAAGCTTGTCCGGGGAAAGCCTGGTGTGGATTTGACAGACTGCGAATTGATAGTGGGAATAACCATATTCCTCCCTTCATTAGGTATGTGTTTGACGGATCGATGGCCAGTGTTGTCTGAAATAAATGCAGCGCCCTGTGTGGCTGCACTATATTATCAATGATGTTCAATAAGTGTCAACAAGAAACATAAAACCTGAAGGGGAAATCACAGTTGGAAATAATAATATAAAAAAAAAGCTTGGGGATTTGTCATTTTTGGTGATTTATACTGGGAATAGAGCACACTCCCATGTAGCTTATATGTCTGACAGGTAGATGTACAACACTGATGGACAGAGGCTCAATATTTATTTACATTGTGGTGTAAAATCTCATGGAATGTCCATCAAAATGACAAAGAGAAACAAGGGAAGTGAGTGTGCGCCTGTGTGTCTGTGAGTGTGTCGGTGAGTGTGTGCGTGTGTCAGTGTCACACCCATAGGTGGGATTTCCATTCTCGCAGCCCGAGGACGCAGATAGCTGAATTAGTCAGTCAATTAACTGAGTCATTTTTCTCATTAGTCACAGAGTCGATTACTCTCAAACAGAGACAGAAGTGGTGCTTTTCATAATGCTTGTGATTTCCATCCATGGTCTGTTAATAAAGTTTGGACATACATTCATCCTCCCACTTTGTCTCTGTCTCCTCTCAAACATGCACATACACACACACACACACACACACACACACACACACACACACACACACACACACACACACACACACACACACACACATACATATGTATATGCACCCTCCCACTCATGGCAATGCATCACAAGTCCTGTGCGCCATTGTTTGCCACATTCAAGATATTTTATCTTTATTTTCATTTCCCTTATTATATTACATGTTTTTCTTGTGTGCCTTTTGTGTGCATTTTCCACCGTGTCGTGTTTTGAGCTCATTTAGATTCTGTTATCCAGTCCGCTTAAGTTATCTCGATATGTCTTGGTTATTTTGCTTATTTCTTGCTTTGTTCTATTTGTTTGGGGTTTTTCATAGGCTAAGCCATTTGGGTTTTGTATCTGAGCTGTGGTTTCCATTTAATTTTCTGCTGTTTCTCTCATTCTTATCAGCTCCCTGAAAATAAACTGAGCTAAATTAAACTGAACAAGAATGTTTAAACGACAAGTTGGCATGTCAGCATTTAAATCACATTTTGCTGCACCACACTACAGCATGCCTCAAGAAACACAACACCTAAGTGATAATTGCTGCAACATAGTGTTGCAATTTATCATAATTAGATTTGAAAAATCCTGTATAAACCTTATTCTTCCATCTATTTTCACAGTAACATTAGACACTGACACGGCTCTCAGAGGCTGCAATTCTATAACATGTTTGTTTTCCCTCTCGACGACTTCCTCCATAATCAGTTTTTCTCTCTCTCAGTTTTCAGCAGAACAACAAACAGTGGTTTGTTTGTTCAGTTCGCTCGAGCAGAGCGTCAATGTGAAATCACAGAGTCATTCTCGTGCTCCATGTCTGGAAAAAAAATACCAGAACCGCTGGAATTCCTCACTTCCACATACTGACTCCTACATCTCTGCATTGTTGTGTGTGTGTGCTCTACTAGCCTCTGTTACCAACTCCCACATGGAGACATTGTTGTGTGAGAGCCACACCAACGGAGTTAGCCACAAACCAAGCACTGGACAGCTCTGGCTTGGACTAAAGCATAGAGGGATAGCTGCATGGGATGTTTTGATCCCCCCCTCATTCATTTAGAAAACGAAGACAGACAAGAAAATGATCAGTACCCTCTTATAACGCTTAGAGGTTTGAAACCACTCGTAAAAAGCTGTGTCGAAATGACACAGGATGTGTTGCCCTTAACTAAACACATACAGATCTGCTAGACAAGGATTCAAGCAGCACATCTTCGATGCAGGGCGTGTTCATTTTTTCCAACATAAACTGCATGTTAACAGGAAATGTGTTGAGTCAGGGACAAGCCCAAATTGGTATGGTTGAACTCAGCAACAGTGGAAACATCACACTGCTCATATGGACTCATGCCGACTGAATTTCACAGAACATTTGACATAAATCTGTAATCTGACAGAGCAGATCCCCATAGCAGATTGCACACATTTTACACCATCCGCCTCCCCTTCATAGCATCCCATATACATCAGTGACAAAACGATTAACACGTTGTCTGAGTATTTCTTGCATTGTTCAGGAGATACTCCCTGAAAATGTGCATGGCAATATGCTGTGCAAACCAAAAAAAAATAACAATACAAAACTCATTTCTCACATTTCCTTCTGCATGAAAAGAGCCATTTCCATTTTTGGGAATACATTAGATTATTCTCCATGAGTGGTGGTTACAAACTTGCAGATACAAATTGATGACTCCGGCTTCCAGCAATGACAACATGTCTCGAGTTTCCATTGTTTCCACTGCACAAAGTGACGCATGCCATTTCATTGTGCATCACTACCAAACAACTCAACCCTCTCTTTCTGTATCCAGCTGATTCTCACCACAGTTCACTCGCAAATTATTCAGCAAGTCCAGTTGGAATCAAAGTGAAGCTTGTCATTTCCATCTCTCTCCATCGGCTCTCTCCCTATAATCCCAGTTGACTGCAATATCATTATAGTTATTTCAAAAGCTACATATGTACTGCTAAAAAAAAGCTTGAAAAAGCCTTACACAATACAAGTAGTCATCCTGCCAAGAGGGTCTGCCCTGTCAGGCTCTGTTCATGACCAACAACATCACAGCCTAAACCAGACAAATCCAACCTGGCTATGTAGGCCACACCATTCAAAACTCCCTCTTCAGTCTAATTTCTTTGTCTAGTCCACCTAGAGCTGTATAACTAAAAGGTTCTGACTCCATGGAGAGTTGTATAACTAAAAGGCTTTGGCCATTTCCACCCGGAGCCGTACATGCCGAGCGCCATGCAAATTCATACCCTGCATCTAAAAGGCTTCTGATTCAACCATCAGAGTTTATGGACCCTACTCAGGCAGTGATTTGCTAGGGAACTATTCTGCCTTAACTACCTGAAGCTTTTTATCCTTGTTCAGCTCAGAAAATGACAATATGCATTTTTAATGGTCTGCCAAGTATGAATTATTCAGCATTCAGTGGATTTACTGCTCTGTGGCCAACAGTTAATGGTCTGAGCTGCTATTTCCAGCTGGCCAAGACACATAACCACGCACAGACAACGGTGTCCATGAATGAATAAATGAATGAATG
Organism: Myripristis murdjan; assembly: GCF_902150065.1. Classification (NCBI taxonomy): domain Eukaryota; kingdom Metazoa; phylum Chordata; class Actinopteri; order Holocentriformes; family Holocentridae; genus Myripristis; species Myripristis murdjan. The sequence continues at coordinate 11,064,061 of NC_043995.1, read as the reverse complement.
AATGAATGAATGACCTGAGCGGTGGGTCACAGAGCTAAACTTGGTCTTATTTGTTGCTGTCATTTCACTAGCATGACTTTGCATTGACGATGAATAATGCAAAGTCAACAGCCTGATCTCTTGCTGGATTTAAACTCATGTTACACTGTAAATGAGTCAACATCAGTGACACACGGGCTGTAATTGACTGTCTAATGCAGGGTTTTAATTGTCTATGATCACCATGGCTAACTCCAACCAGGCTAAACAAGGATAGTGCAAATGGGAATTCAGTGTGCTTCTAAACATCTGGATTCTCCAATTTCCTGCTATAAATATGCAAACGTCTTGTGCTTTCCTCCGAGTTCTGATTTATAATTCAAAATGCCAGATTTTAATGAACAATGGGAGGATGTGGAAAATGTATACATTTTCTGTCCCTGACCCTGTTAAAGGCGCACTATGCAAAAGTGAGGACAGTTTAGATTGACAAAAAATATGGAATAATCACATAATTTATTGGTGAGTGGAGCCAATAATGAGAAACATGTAAACACAACTTCCAAATTCTCTGCTTATTCCATGGTTTTTGTTAGTTCAGTTTAAATGGCCCTCAACTGAATCAACCATTAGCAGGCAATTTTGCGCAGTGCACCTTTAACTGAGGAAATGTTTTGATTTACCATTTTGCCACATTTTACATGACAGACATTTACTATTATTATGTTTACTTTGACATACACGGGGACTTGGTTCATACTGGTTTCACACTGAGTCAATTTAAATAAATTTAAAAAAAAGGATATTAGTGTGTCTATGTCTTCCCTCTCGGATATAAATCAGGTTATTCCCAAGCTCTCTGTTTTTTAAGATTTTTAATATTGTATGGCAGTATCTCTCCCCTTTTTTGGATCTAAAATAGTCTCTGATTCTGATGCTGTGCCCAGTCCAAGCGCTAATTAGGACCGACTCCACTTCACGCCTCAGACTTGAACGAGATAGGAGGTTTTGCGGTTGATTCGGCCATAGGCAACTCTCAGTCTGTTCTAATCTGTTTTTCACAATATCTAAAACCTTCATTTGTAGCAAATAATCCTGCCATCAAAGTCTTATATCCAAGTTTAAAAACGCAGACTGAATTTTATAGCACAGTGACGCTCGCTGAAAAGGCTAAACAAGAGGGAAGAGAAAGAGAGAGAGAGAGAGAGAGAGAGAGAGAGAGAGAGAGAGAGAGAGAGTGGGGCCAGGGAGAGATTTTGATGTGCTTGAATGAAAAATACACACTCTAAGATCAGAGCCAATGGAGAGAGAGAGACAAAGACACAGAGAGAGATTTGCCATAATGAAGAAGTAGTGTGAAAGCAGTGGGAGTTGACTCACCAGGACTCTGTTCTCCGTCTTGTCTCCTTTGATCTCCAGTTTGACTCTCTTCCTCAGCGACAGCTTCACCTTCCTCCCCACAGCATCCCTCACGCTCTCTACGCACAGATGAAGAGAGAGGGGGAGAAATATGGAGATGATCAGACTCAAATTCAAGTACTTTAACAAAACCTGAAAAACACTTGTGTGAAAATGTCACACAAATGCAGTTCACCTCTTACTAAGATATAGTGAGGGAAGAGAAGAGAAGAGAAGAGAAGAGAAGAGAAGAGAAGAGAAGAGAAGTCTTACCAAGATGTTTGTCGCACATTATCAGGAACCTCCCTTTCCCTTTTAAGCAATTTCTCCACACAAAGAAGTCTTAACTCTGACTCCATCTAAATCAAAAGCTCAGACTTGATTCAGTATTTCAACATTTTGACTTCCTCAGCAAAGCAAAGATCAGTGGATTTCTGACTGAATAAATGTGCCAGAGGGGGAATAATCCCCCATATCCGCTGATTAGAAAAAAAAATGTTTGATGAAAAATTAATCGATTCCAATTTGAACACAGCACATGGGAATCATCATTCTTCTAGTTTTCATTTCATTTTCTCCTCATGAATGTATCGTCTTGAGGATTGCCTCCTTTGTGTGAGCTGTGAGCCCCAGTCCTCATTGTCTGCGGTGAGATTTGAACTTGTCCCCCACAGTGTCTGACAACTCACCTCAAACTGACAAAATTTGTCTGCATGTGCTCATGCACCATACAGATTATCATACATATAGGTATACACATATACAGAGTGTGTGTTCCGCTCTTCAGATTGATTGTTCACAGTCAGGAGAAGCCTCCACAGTGAGGGGAACTGGCTTAGAGAGCAGAACTGGGTCAGCCGCCTTTTCACGCTGCTGTGGACACACACACACACACACACTCACACTGTGGTTTATATACTGTGCACATGTATGTCAGACAGAGAGACAGATCCTGTTTGTGTGCATGTCCTCATGTGTGTATTGTCTACAGCAGTGATCTTCAAACTGTGAGTCCCAGTATGGAGAGGGGTGGGTCGTGCACAGCCGTCCTCCACTATTTTCTCAATAACAGAAGGCAAGATTTGTTTAAATCATGCACTGTAGGAACAGTTTCTCTCCATCAGGCCTCTTAAAGCACCACTGACCTTGATGCCCTGCGAAAGCAACAATGACTAGCGAATGGAAGCTACTTGACATGGACACATTTTGTAAAGCCCACAGTTGCCGGGACGCTGCCAAAAAACAATGATAAGGATAATACTCCACAAACAAAAGAGGCACCACATGGAAAGAGTGATGAATCGCATTGATTACAGTTTTGTCTGTCAAAGACCTGATTGTGAGGAAGCCCCCACGTGTGCTTTTTGCATGGAAAAGTTGTCATGTGGTAACATCCATTTCCAGAGAAATTTAAATGATGTGATGTCCAACAAATAATAATGAATCTTACTGATTTGCTCATATTGCATAGAAAACCATGTTTTATGGCAAAATACAGAGCATTAAGCAGAAAGCAGTGGTGGACAGTAAGAGCACAATTACTTGAGTACTGTACTTAAGTACATTTTTTGAATATCTGTACTTTTTTTTGAGTATTTTTTTATCGTTTTTTTTTTTTTTTTTTTTTTTTGGAACTTAGGACATTTACTTCACTACATTCCAAAGACAAATATGGTACTTTTGCTCCACTATATTTCGGTGAAGGTTGTTGTCACTCGTTACTTTTAACACAGCTTTGAAGACAGCTGTCAATTTTTTTTTCTTGTCTAAAATGCAATTGGCCAGACACTGTGTTCCTCACAGAAGAATAACCAATCACAGCACCCGCTCTCTACTAGGTTTGACGTAAAGGCGGATATACTTCATCCAGCTCTGTGAAACAAGCACGAGCAAGACATCCGCTTGGTAAGTACATTTGTGCGTTAAGTGGTTTCACAAGCAGGTCAGTGCATTCATTAGGTGGTTTAAGAGAGCTACAACCTTCTAGGAAATGTGTTGTGAAAACAATACAACAATATGATGATATTAAAAGCAAGTAGTCCAGTACTTTGATCTATATTACATCTATCTCTACATTGACTAAAGTATTGGGGTTGTGTACTTTGTCCACCACTGAATAAAAGTATTTGAAAGCTGAGATACTTTTTATGACAACTTTACAAAATATACAGTGTCCTGTTTTGGGTCACGGGACAAATGGGTCCTTGCTTTTATTGGCCTTGCTGAACAAATTCCATAATGTGTCAGAGCAGTTTCTGGTGGCTCCCGGATCTCCATATGACATGAGTGTTGTTATGTTTTAATGAGGCTGGGCAGTTTTGGTCCTGAGCCGGGAGGAATGAGAACTCCTGACAGACTCTGTTCATATATCATTCAGACTGTGGGCTAATTCATGAGGAAGCGTGACAAGACTGGAAATTTTACCAGCCAGCTACCCTGTGGCTCGTATTTTTCAGTCAAGGGAGGCAAGTTCATGAGGCCTCACTGCGCTAAATCTGAATGGGGCTAATGGGGACGGTGTGGAAATGGGAGACCGACAACCTTGTAAAAGCTCAAACAAACATTTCACAAGCCCGTAAAGTCACTCTCCAATTTACTGACCCTTGTGTGACTCCAGATTTTGCCTCATTATTAGATCACAGATTCAAGCCTTGATTTTGGGTTTCAGCTTTAAGACAGTTATTCATGTCATTTTATTTATTTATTTATTTTATTCACGCCATCTAAGATCAGAGGGAATAACGTGTGAAGATGCTTCCTTGTGGATTTTGGCTACATGCTCTATCCCTAGGAATGAATAATTTGAATATGTATAATTAGACAGGAATGCGAATCAGACTAACCAATTTATTCATGATGGATCATGTAAAATGGGGAAGTTGTTTAAGTCATTCTTATGGTTTTATCGTGTGTGTCCCAATTTTAAGTGGGCCTCATCTATTATTTCTGTGCATGTATGCAAAGAAAATAAAAAATAAATAGCATATTTAGAAGTACTTGACATGAGGCTCAACAGCAAGTCTTCCTTATATATCCAGGTGACATTTGGATGTTCCTGCATGCTTATTTTTGTCACCTAGGCTCCTGTATGTACCAGCTAGCATCTGCTTGTTATTTTATTGCCCTGAATGAGTTGGTCCTCCCTAAGCCCACTGACAAGCACCCAAAGCATCAGACACAAAGATTGAAGTGTTGACACTCATCAGCATCGCTTTGCCCTCTTCCACCCTTTGACCCTTTTTTCTAAAAAGGTCCGACTATTATTAGCACTCTCTCTCTCTCTCTACATCTCATCCGTTCCCCATCAATATGTCACTCTCTACCCCTCTCTCTCTCTCGTACGCTGTCTTAGTCATGAATACAGGCATAGCTGGGTAGACCAAGAGAGGTAAACAGGCAAGAATGGACACACACACACACACACACACAGAGAGAGAGAGAGAGAGAGAGAGAGAGAGAGAGAGAGAGTCTCAGGTGATCAGCACGGCAGCATCTGCAGCATACTAAGAGAACAATGCTTCCCTTTCTACAGCGTTCAAACAGTGCAATGCGCCCCCATCGCACCCCGTCCCGTCTTCTCCGCTTTGACAGAGCATGACACCGCTAACTGCTGAAAGGTTAGGGCTTTCCCTCGGCTTGTAAACTCTTTGTCTTCAAGTACCAAACTTTAACACACCATACTGCTAAGGATGTCACTTAGGCCTCTCTAAAAGCAATTGTAAACCTCTAAAAAAGACTCAAAATTACTACAGGTATCCCATTTAGAAAAAAGGAAATCAAATCAAATCTTTACCATAAATCACCATTCCCTTAATTAATTTAAGTCTCTCAACCAATGCTATCATATTAAGCAGGAAAACCAGGAACCATACAGCTGTTTTGGAAGCTGGACACTTCTGGACAAAAATAAAGGCATTAATTTATTTCTCTGAAACTGTACTTAATGTTTGAGCTATAGATACATAATCAACAGTTACAGCATAAATCATATAAATGTCCCATCATGAATCTTTCTTGTGTCATACTGCAGTGGACAATGCAGGACATTCTTTTCCAAATGCTGCAGAGAAAAACTGGTTGTTTGGTGATTCTTAATAGTTTCACTCTGCTGACAAGTCAAAATGTCAAAATAATTTCTCTTTCAGCAAAACTACACTGCAGCAAGCATTCACTGTATGGAAGCGATCTAGCAGAAATCGGACTTCTAAAATGGTTACATCTGTATGCATCATCATGCTGAAACTCCAGCACCATGCCAAGAGTGGTGTTGCATGATGCTGAGTCACCAACACCAGTGTTTCCTACAATGACTGGTTTTATACTCATCCAGACAACAGCACATGACATGGAATTGGGATAAACACTGCCAAATGCCTTATGTGAAGCAGCCAGTTTAGTTAACTGATGGATTGAGACTGGCTAAAGAATCAGGAAAATGTCCTATGAGAGCCCATGGGGATATAGGACATAGGTGAAAGAACATGCTTACTCATGGCCTGATGATTAGAAGTCTGTGCTGCTGCTTCTAGCGCCGGGAGCAACATCGATCCACGCTGAGAGATACACACCTGTGCCCTGCTCTCACATCACCAGCCAAAGCATGTTTTTTTTCAGTGAAGCAAATCAAAACATCTAGTGTGAATTTGCACTACTGGTAGCACTGTGATCCTCTCTATGGTCAATATAGGTATCTTTTTTTTTTATAGCCCTAACCTAACCCTAACCCTCCCATGCAGGACAGGTGGTCATTTATTCTGAAAAGGTTAAGATAAAAGGCTGAAATACCACGTCTTAACTTATAGACAACACTGCCCACCACATTCTGGATGCTACTGTAAGAAGGCTTCTGATCCTTCCTTGCTGTAACCAAGAGGGTCTGATAACACAGTAGCCAAAGTGCAAGGGTTGGGTGTGGAGCGGGGTACAAAGATATAAGGTGAATGTTCCCATAAAACAATCTGATAGTGAATGAGTGACTGTCTAGCTTAATTATTTGGTAAATGATTACGTGACAACATGACTGAGACACTGAAGGACTCAGTGGATCAGTGACTGAGTGAATGAATTGTGAATTTACCTACAAACCTCTGTAAGTGAGAGAGAGAGACAGAGAGAGAGAAAGAGAGAGAGAGAGAGAGAGAGAGAGAGAGAGAGAGAGAGAGAGAGAAATGGCTTGTGCTTGTCCAATATTGCACTGAGGTGTCAGAAGCTGAGCCACTTTGCCTCACAAAGAGACCCCGAGCTAGAGCCAAATAACCTGTTTCTGGACTGTAAGCTATGTCTACAATCAGAGCAAATAAGTCATGGGAATAATGCCGGTAAAAGCTAACCCCCTGGGCAAGTTAAGACTCCCGGCTAGAGATTTGAGACAAGACCATGCAGTCTACAAAGGCTGCATGAGCAGATTGTGGGGCAATAAACCAGTGAAGTGCAGTGGGATGACAGACTGACGGCTCTCCTCTAAGCTTTTTGTTTTGGTCTGACAGTAGGCTGCAATCCATATTACTCTCAAAGTACAGGCACAGATCCTTTTCTGTTAGCGTACTATTATTATTATCATGATCACAAAACAAAAGATCTCTGACTTTGCTCCATCTACAACATGAATAGTCTCACTCAGTACGTTTAAAGAACCAACACAGCAGCCAGTCTATTTATAATCAAAGCTATTCCACCCTTGGGATAAAGACCTATACAATCCCGTGATCATTTGCATACTGTACAAATACCATGGAAAACTGCATATCCCTTTCTGAGTATTGCTGGGATATTATGGTGATACAATAGGAAATAAGAAACAATGTAATACAGACATAAAGTACAATTAGGCCACTTCAAACTCGCCACTGAGGACCACAGACACACTCTAAGTCCATATAAGGAATATTACAGGAATATTACAGTAGTGAATTTCAATTGGGAGACTGCAAATGAGCCGTGTCTGCTCTTACCCAGAAGCTCTTTGGGGACCTCTGACACCTCGTCGCTCATTTTGCAGGAAGATAGTATCCAAAACAATGAGAAAAGCACAGTCAACACATCAAGACGCCTCTAGTATTATGGAAACAGAGAGCGAGAGAGAGAGAGTGTCAGGTGCCGCCGCCTGTGCGTTTCTCCCGGTTACATGCTCCGCTCTCCCCGCGGTGCCAGCCGGACAATGTATCCACGTTGATCTGGGCGCATCTCTTTCACGGTTTGAATAGTCCGGGTATGGGCGGTTGTGTGTGGAGCAAAGGGGAGGGGAAAAGCCGCTAGAATCGTCTTAAAATCATGTTGAAAGCCAGTGGACTCTGCACTTGTGAGGAGAAAAAAAGACCACGGTTCTGGTTTGGCACGCACACTCACGCATCCTCTCTCCGTAGCCCTACCGTAAAGCTGTCGGTAGTACTGGCCAATAGTGGAGACCGGGGCCCCTCCCCGCTCGGTGATGCGACAGCGGGGAGAGCCGCTGCCGTGCCGGAGCGGCGTGGCGTGGCAGGAGGGGGCGGTGGTTGTGGCGACACCATGGGGTTTCCAATCAGAGTCCCGGGGTCCCCCAGTGGTCCTTCATCGGACCACCACCACCACCACCAAATGTAGTCACCAGCTGCGCTGTTTGCAGTGCAGTAAAGTACAATTATTCTGCCTTAAACTGTCAGCTATTAAATGTAACCTATGAAGATCACAACAAAACTGGAAGCCTCTATAGGAATAGTAACCTGTAGTAATACCACATATAGACACACTGGAATATTATAGGAATATTATCGCGATACCACAGGATATCTTATGATGAGGTCACAATAAGGTCGCAATGTAGTGCCACAGACCCACCATAACTCCCCTTTGGAATATGATTATATTGACAGATCTGATTAAAACGGGTGCGTGACCTGATTTATCTGGGGTCCATGCATCTTCTGCACAGTTGTTAGTACATGAACATTTTTATCAGTTTGTTTGTTTTTTTCCCCAATTAACTCCTGTTGAAGAGCTATGAACGGCACTGTCGACAAAAGTTGTTATGAAAACATAAATAGTTTATATTTTCTCCTCTGTTTTAAAATCCCTTGTCTATGAGAGCAAATGGTGTGATGTAATCTCACTTTTCCCCAAAGAATTCGACATCTTATTTGATTAATCATAATCTAGCATGAGTCTGAATTTCATATGTTTATACATTTGTTTTAAATTAGAGTTGAAAATATGCCAATATTCAAAAAAAATAGAATTTAGCTTTTATCAGGGCAATAGTCATTCTGTAATAAAGTAACTCCACCTTTCCAGAGAACTCTTGAAACTAACTGAACTGCAATGAATCAAGTCAGTGCATCGAACTCCTTTGTTATGACTTTGGAGATGATTTGATTGCTTAAAATAAGACTGCAAATATTTTCAATACATGAATAAATCGCTTGTCAGAGAGGTTTCTTTTTTTGCGCCGTTGTTAAGCGGCACGAGTGTGACACCCAGTGGTGATTTTGTGAAATTACAGGCAGGGAAACACGCCACCTTTTTGTCATAGCTCTTTAAGCGATTAGATTTTGTGATTAGATTTATGTTGCACTGTGGGTATTATGGCTCTGTGGTTTTTGCACTTATGTGTTTTTCTTCTGGACTCTTGTTTTCTCTTGATTCCTCTCGTTTGCTGTTTTCCTGTTCTGACTCAAGTTTTAGACTTAAATTTTCTGTCTCCCTTGTGTTCCTTGTATTTTAGTCTTCGGTGCTCATCTTGGCCCTATTGTTCTTCCATACTCTTGTAAGCTTGTTCAAAAGATGCTGTGTGTCAGTGTATTTTCCATTGACATATATTAGAATGGCCATCTGGTCATCTGGAGCAGCTGAGGTACAGGATGAGGGCAAGGGCTGTGATGGTATGGATTTTATTCTTATCACAGTGAAAAAGCAATACATCACACGGTTTAACATCATCAGATGAACTGTGAACAAAACTGTTTATTGCTTTAAAACCCAAGCTAAGAGAACTCACACAGCTTAGACAAGTAACAAAATGTCTAATTATTAATAATTATTAACGTAAAAACAATAACATCAAAGTAACATTTAGTTTGAACATACTTGTTGGGTGTGTAGTGGCATGGAGGTTTAGAGTGTTATAGGTATGTCAGGCAACCTTAATGTGAATTAGTTTAACTTACTTAGACTGGAGGTGCAATAAAATGAATTACCTACAGCCACTCATAAATAAATCCCCTTAACAAAAGAAATTCCTCAGAAATGCTCTTGACAGAAAGATCATAACAGAATGAATCCAAATCAGGACCAACAGCTGCTGCTACACCAGTCACAATTAGTAAGAGTCACTAAGTGTTACCTAAAGACTGCTGTTAACTTATATGATTTACATTATGTTAAATACTAATCTAAATCTGAAATACCCACTACGTGCACTGGAAAGTTACGTCATCTTGATCTCAGATCTCTTAGAATTAAATAATAACAAATGCTGACTTATGAATTCTGAGATCATCACCGTACATACCGTATGTCATTCTGTGTCTGAGAACAACCACAGTTATCAACAAAATAAACTCATGGTAAGCATGGTACACATAAATAATGCTCAAAGGATACTTCTTGACTGTCAGTGCTGCAGGGGAAGGAGGAGCCCTGCTCTACTCCCGCTGGGAGAGGATCAAGTCCACTTGCATCTACAGCTGCTCCTGAATCTGCTGGCACAGCCTCTCAGGAGACAGGTAAATGCTGTCATCCAATGCAAAGAGGGAGTCCTGCCAAGCCATCATCTGGTCCTGAAGAAACACAACAGTCTCACCCATCTGTTTGTGATACCTGTTTGTAGTTATTTACATCATGTTTACAACTCCACCAGGTGATTTCACTGATCACCCTACCTCCAAACAGAGAGGCGGGACTAATCAGTGAAATCACCTGGTGGAGTTGTTGGTTGGAATGAAAACCTGCAGCCTCTTGGCCCTCCATGGCACGAGTTTGACACCCCTACCTTAAATTAAAGCTCAAAATCTGCACTTCAGTCACATCTTAATTACTTCATTTCAAATCCACTGTGGTGGTGTACAAGGACAAAATTATGAATGTTGTGTCACTGTGCAAATACTTATGGACCTAACTCTGTCTGAATCCGTTTGACTTGTGTACAAGACCAAGAAGGTTAAATGAACATGAAAGTGCAGGAAGTTTGTCAAGTCATATCCTGTTGTTAAAAAAGCCCTGGCCAGCCAACGTGACGTGAGGTGAAACTCTCCTCTGACCCTGTGGAAACAACAGATAGATCTTCCATGTCACCAGCGGAAATCCACAATGCCTCAACACACCGTTCACTCTTGCAAGACCAAATGGTATTCCCTTGATTTCTTTGTCAGATGTCTTGTCAGAAGAGCATACACAATCAGACACTACATCAATCAAGAGGGAACCACATTTTAATTTCATTATACAACATGACCAATAAACTTCCTTGTATCCTGGTATCCTTGTACATCATTTTTTGAGTAGCAATTTCATAGGCTAAAGCAGCCATTTAAAAAATAATAATAATAATAATAATGACTTTTTAAAATATTTTTCTTCTACATTTTGTTTGTATTTAATATCTTATTTCCCATTTCTTTCTCATCTGTCTTTCTTTTAGATTGTGAAAAAGTCTTTTCAATAAGATTTAGATTTGGGCTTTGGTTCAGCCATTCCACAACCTTCCATTTCTTACATTTAATTTTGTGTCCAAATAATTCAATTTTAGACTCATCTGCTCAAAGCACATTATTCCACAAGTCCTGGGCATTTGCCTACTTGCTCCTTGGCACACTTCAGTCTTTCATTCATGTTTTTCTTGGACAGCAAAGGTTTCCTCCTTGCACACGGCCCATGAAAATTCAACCTGTGGAGTCCCTTTCTGATTGTTGATGCATGCACCTCCACATCGACTGTAGCAAGTGTTTGCTGTAGATCCTGTGATGATATTTTTGGATTTTTGCAGACTTCTTTAAGCATCTTACGGTGTGCTCATGGAGTCAACTTGCTTGGACGGCCTGACCTGGTCATGTTGGCTGTTGTTTAAATGTTCTCCACTTGTAAATTATTTTCCAGACAGTGGAATGGATGATTTCAAATTATTTTGACATCTTTTTAAACCCCTTACCAGATTCATAAGCTTCAACAATCTTCTTTCTGAAGACCTCAGACAGCTCTTTGGATCTTACCATGGTGTTATCTCCAACTTCAACAATCAAGAGCAAACCAAACTCAATGTGTGAGGTTTAATGAAGGCAAGCCTCCCACACAATGCTCTGTAATGATGTTCTAATCTTTTACACCTGCTCTGACAAACCTGGATATAATTTAGCTCATTGACTATGCAGGTGTCCTGATGTATTCCTCACACAGTAAACCCGGATAAGTTGAGTTTACTTAAAAAATGTTAAGAAACCAGTTGCCTTAAAAAAATTAAGTAATGTGTGATAAAAACTTGAGTTAATACCACTTAAGAACTTGAGTGGCTGACATTGTTATTCTAAGTTCAATAAACTGAATACCAAGTTTATTTAACTCAAAATTATTAGTAATATCAATTGCTTTGCCCAATTATTCCACTTAAGACTCAAAGCCAGGTGCACTAACGTCGAAGTTTATTTAACTCAAAATCATTAGTAATATCAATTGCTTTGACCAATTATTCAACTTATCTGAAGAGTAAAAAAACTTTTCTATTTCATCTACATTTTTAAAATTAGAAATTTCAAATTAAGAGAATAAAAAACAAACCAAAGAAATACATTCAGCATGGCTGGGTGTTATTTGCGTCATGATCATGCTGCCTGTCTATACGTGATGTCTGTCTGTATCCCTGAATGTATTGTATGTGCTGATGTATTGTGTGATTACTGGTATGTTGTATGTGCTGCTTTTGTATGTTTTCATGTGCTGTCTTTGCATGTTTCACTGTTCTCTCTCATCTTTACTGATTTATCTTGTCTCTTAGCTGTCTTAACCCTCTCTTTTTAATCAGTGTGCTGTAATATATTGTTGTTGTTTTTGGTTGTTTTTTAGGGTGCCTATTGTCATCTGGCCAGGGACTACAGCAGGATATTAGCCATGTTGGCTAAAGCTGCCCTTTTTACTGTCATTGAATTGCAGTTAATTAATTGGGACTGTCCACGACATAATAAACTAATAAACTAAACTAAACTAAACTAAATATTCTTTCCATGTTTTATTTAAACTTGGAGCATGAAAATCTTGCCTCAGAATCTTGCATCTTTTGTCTCACTCAATATTAGTGCTGGAACATGTTAAACTGATTCCAAATCACATCATATCAAAGTATGCATCTAATAGAGATGTTGTGATAGTTCACCCAAAAAATGAAAATTCTGTCATTATCTACTCACTCTCATGCCGGCAGAACATCAGGTAAAGTTTTACGATCATCTTTGCACTCCTGGAGTTTCACAGGCTCTTCGTATTACAAACAACTACAGTGAACTGGGACTGTGATTCAAACGTCCAAAAAATACATAATTATCCATTGAAAATCTTCCATACTGCTCGTCTGAAGTAATCCAAGTGTCCTACAGCATACACATGCAAAGACATTTGGAAAAAACATCACAGATGTATGTTTTTGCTGCGCTGCTCTTCCTAAGCGATACACATTAATGGCTTCCTGCCTGCTCATGTGTGCCCGCACGGCACCACAGAAGATTAGGCCATTGCAAACAAAGCTAAAAACACAAGTTTGTGATATTTTTTTAAAATGTCTTGGCATGTGTATGCTGCAGGACATTTACATTACTTGTACAAGCAATATAGAGGCATTTTATGGATTAATCATATATTTTTTCGACATTTAAATCTCAGTTGTTTGTAAAACGAAGCTCCTGTGTAACTCCAGGAGTGCACAGATGATCGTAAACCATCACCTGTCATACCATCAGCATGACGGTGAGTAGATAATGAATGAATTTTCATGGTTGATGAACTATCCCTTTAAAACATAAAATATGTGTCAATGCCATAAAACATGCTTAGATATAGGGATGGAACCAAACTGCTAGATCAGTGCTAATACCATGAGTAATGTACAGTAGGCCAATCGGAATGGAATCAAATAGCAAAATCAGTGGCAATACTTAAAAATATCCTCCTGAGACCAGAGGAAAAAATGTCTTCCAATTTAACTTTTTTTGTGATTTCTTGCCTATTTAGAGTTAAAACAACAACTCACAATTTAGAATTTCACAAAAATATTTTTATCTTATATTTTACAGTACGTCCATTGTAGTGGATTTCACTGTAAAAAAAAAAAAAAAAAAAAAAAAAAAAAAAACAGATCATTTTAAATTTAAATTAAAAAAAACAATCAAATAACCACAGATAATCAATTACAGACAATCAATGCCATTAACAAGAAAATATATAATTTTCATAAGTAAAAACCAATAGCTAAACAATATTTGACTTCCTGTTTCTTTTTTCACGACGTGTTTTTCTGCAGCTGCCATTTTGGCTCAATAGAAAGTGGATGTTTCCCGCATCCCACCTTATCACACGAGATATCATTGGAAAAGCCTGGATGCCCTCTGTACAGTACACCAGGACTTGATAGGATAGTTCAAATGAGTAAAAGGATATAGACGATCAATTGATGTCCACTACAGAGGATATAATTGAATAGGCTGGGTCTCAGGACGATATACATCACAATAAGTAAACATGGTACTTTAAAAGTGCAACATAGCAAAGAGTAAACATGGTACTTTAAAAGTGCATTATTACAAAAAAACAACCAACCAAACAAACAAACAAAAAAACAACTAAGCACCAATATCAAAAACAGTTGAATAACTTTTCAGAACCCTGTTTTACAGAGAGTTGATTCTTCAAAGATTGAATTTTAGGTGCCAGCTCACCTCTGCCCAGGTTAAGCATTACCTGTTGAATAAAAAGGGAGGTGTTTTTCATGTATGTAATCCAGGTGCAAGGCATAAATCTGTCCAAAAAGGCCTGTGGCAGGGTGGCCAGCTTCTCCATCACCACACTCCCTTCCAAGACAATGCCCACTCTGGATGGGTTTAGCTGAGAATTTTCTTCAATGCAGAGGATTCCCACTGGAGTCTCGCTGTACAAGTCCTTGTCAGTCACATCCTAACAGAGAAAGAAACAGACAAGAAGAAGACATTATCATGTCAGTTCAATAATGATGTGTTAACCACCAAAAAGTAAGAGAGGACAATGGTCTTGTAGCTCTGTAGCACACTTTCAATCCCAATCAAGCTGAAAAGTTGTGTAAAGCTAGTACAGATGCAATTATTGAAGTTAATGAAAATTTAACACTAATATTATCCCTACATCTCAAAGTAATAATTTATCCTGGTGTTTCTTTTCATTTGTACAATCAGCAACATAAAAATTAACTGGTTTAGACTAAACACAGACTCAAAAAACGTTTGTTTTTTTTTGTTTTTTTTTTTCCCACTGCTCACAGCCACTGGAGCTAAAATGTTTTGAGCAGAGGTTTAGAATGAAAACCGACACAATCAAACTTTTTTTCCCCATTGCTCACAGCCACCGGACCTAAAATGTGTTTGGTAAATCAAAAAAAAAAAAAAAAAGACAGACACAAAAAATAAAACGTTGTTATATTGCTAACAGCCACTGAAGCTTATATGTTGAATGTTATGTTAGCAGGTGGTACGTGTTCTTTAAGCTAGCTGAAACACAGCTTTTTCACTGAACAGACAGTCGGAAAAGCTAGTGCTAACTTTAAATCAATAGCCATCTCAAAACAAAACGTGGTCGCTCACTCACCAGATTCATTCATACAGTCATCCTCGTTTCTCTCTCCTCCAGCACGCCTCTCGCAGGGTCTCAAACACAAGGCAGAGTCCGCAGACGGCTTCGTTCAGTGTCTGACCAGTACTTTTAGACGTTTTTCTGCCAAGTGCCAGTCACTCATGCTGTGTGCTCACACACTTTATAGAGCCTCATTTCTGGCTCTGCCCACACAAGTAGCAGTAGTCCAGCGCATAAGCTTTCTGCCTGCCATGCAGGAGACCAGGGTTAAACTCCCCACCTGGGCAAAAGCGACAACACTACACAACCTACAAACAGCATAGGGTGGGTTACCATGCGGTGGCAAGCACGGTCAGTTTCTGCTTCTTACTTTTTAGTGATTCAGACGCGCACACCCCGGCAACGGCCCCGAGGCACTCTCAAAATTTCCGCGGGGAATTTTCTATATTAATTCACTGTTGGGCCTTCAACATTAGTTCACTCATGTTGAAACAACATCACAATATCAACGTTGATTCGGTTTGCAAAATCAAAACCAAATTCAACATTGATTCACCCATGAGTTATGATGTTGATTCAGTGTTGAATAAATGTTAAAATGCCAGCTGGGTGGCGGAAGGCAGCCAGAACCGGCCCAGAAGTGACTGCTATCTGGGATCCCACCTGTGCAGCTCCCCGGCTCTCTCCAGCTTCCTCCGGCTTTCTTTTTCGCTGGAAATAATATTCAGTTGGCTTCATGGCTGACGAAAGAGGGACAAGGCATCAGTTTATCTGCTTCTGTACTGTGGGGGACTGCCCGCACTTCTGACGGCCCATTATTCCCAAAGCCCAACAGTCCGAAAAATGTCCCGTTGGGCCGAAAGCCATCGCTCCCCGTTGTCCCGGAAAAAGAAGCCCACTGTTCCCAGTCTGACAGGCCGTTATGCGGGCGCGCGCGCGCGCACACACACACACACACACACACACACACACACACACACACACACACACACACACACACACACACACACACGCTTCGTAACAGAGAAGGTGACTTTATGAACGGGAAAGTGAAAGTTATGTCAAAAAAACATACTGATACGTATCTTTGCGCATTTTCAAGCGGTTAAACGGAAATGCGGGACCTTTTCTAGTGGGTATACGCCGTATACTTGCGTATCACGTAGACTACACCACTGGTAATGGTTATGGTTATGGTTGGGGTTGGGGTTAGGCCGACTTCAGGTCAGATGACGGGCTGTTGGACTAATGTGCATCTTTACCTAACGGGCTTTCGGTCCAACGGGATAATAATTTAAATTCCTATGTATGAAAAACACTGACTTGGATCTCTCAGTATTGCCATAAAACAGATTAAATGTCCATGTTTAATTATATTTAAAAAAAAAAAAAAAAAAAAAAAAAAAAAAAAAAAAACAGGTTTTCATGAGGTGTGCTATTTTTTCAATGATGTCTCGTTTTTCTCCTGTTTCCAGCTGAGCTGTCAAACAGCTCTGCGCTAACTGAGAATGCTCAAGTGTTCATCACTCAATGTTACTGCTGTTAGTTCGCTAGCTTCAGATATGCTAACGTTAGCACCGCGTCCCTCAGCACTTTTCAGTGAGCAGGGCTTACCACACGCACGCACGCGCACACACACACACGCACACACACACACACACACACACACACACACACACACACACACACACACACACACACACACACACACACACAACTGCAATCTTCCATGAAATATACAGGCTGTTACCTTTCCCATTTGTCAACATTACAACATTATCTATAGTTCTTGATGATTTTATCTGACTCACATTTTCACCGTTCAGCCACTGGTCTGGCCTGCCCACGTGTTTCAGACCTGCGCTCTGATTGGCTGAGGCGCCTCGTCATTAACCCTTTGTGACCTGGGTGACAGCAATTTCGTCACAGTCAGTCCTTGTTCAAACCGTGACGTCACAGTGGTTACCTCATCACCACCTATACAGATGTCATTAAAGGGAGTGCCAGCTAACAGATCTCAGCCCCCACCCTAGACTCACCACAACCCCAACTGAAACATGCAGCGACCGCATGCAGAACCCAACACAGTGGAAGAGATCACAATGATCCAGGAAGACCCACTGAGAGAAGCCAAACATCTCCAGGAACAGGAATCTGAGCTGATGGGCCAAATATACCAAGAGCCCGAAGCCAGAGGCCTGGAACCTGACGACCACCTCAATGAGGTCACCTCTCCACCTCAAAGAGTGGAGAAGGAGGAAAAGGCACAATGCTCTGCAGGGGACATGTCCCCCAGCACCGCCAAGCCACCAGAGAAGATCAAGACATGGGAGAAAGAGAACCAACCCAAAGGCCCAGAACCCGGCGACCAGTTCCATCAGGTCAAGCGGTTCTGGCTGAAGAAGGAGGAAAAACGCTGTGTGGGAGGCATGTCCCCCAGCACCGCTAAGCAACCAGAGAAGATCAAGACATGGGAGAAAGAGAACCAACCCAAAGGCCCGGAACCCGGCAACCACTTCCATCAGGTCAAGCAGTTCTGGCTGGAGAAGGAGGAAAAGGCAGAATGCTCTGCAGGGGACATGTGCCCCAGCACCGCTGAGCCACCAGAGAAAATCAAGACATGGGAGAAAGAGAACCAACCCAAAGGCCTGGAACCCGGCGACGAGTCCCATCAGGTCAAGGGATTCTGGCCGGAGAAGGAGGAAAAATGCTGTGCAGGAGGCATGTGCCCCAGCACCGCTGAGGCACTAGAGAAGATAAAGACAAGGGAGGAAGAGAACCAAGATCTCCATCAAGAGCTGGAGCAGCTAAAAGAGAAACTAAGAGCCAGCGAGGCTGAAAAGCAGGTTCTCTGCCAAAAATTGGCAGTGAGCGAGGGTGAATACCAGGATCTCTGCCAAAAATTCAGAGCAAGAGTGACTGAAAACCAGAATCTTCTTGAGGCTGAAACAAAGGCTTTCCATCATGAATTGAAGACCAAGGAGGCCGAAAAACAGGTTCTCTGCCAAAAATTGGAAGAACTCGAAATTCTCATCGAGGAAAAGGACAAGAAAATCGAAATGGTTGACTTCAAGCCCCAACCAGACAGATTGGAGCTCGAGCAACTCCGAGCAGAAAATGCATATCTGTACAACACCCTTGCTATACAGCAGGAAACGTACGAAGAAGCAAGAGAAAACATGGAACAGCAACTGACAGAGTTGAATTCCGACTATCTGCACGCAGTCAGTGCAGCCCAAAAGGAGAGAGATATGCGGGAAGACTTGGAGGTCCTTCTTCAAGAAACACTGAAGCAGGTTAAGTCCAAGAAGAAGCCTTCAAGGATGAGGAGATTCTTCAACTGGATTTTTTGTAGACCAACGGGGCAGTAGCCTAGACACAAAGAACATTAAAGACCCACCCACAAGACCCCAAACCCACCCTCATCCCCCACCAACATGCAACATGCCCCCAACAGTGGCTCCAAAGTAACAGAGCTCACCAAACTCTACCACCCTAACCTATCACAATAATAATAATAATAATAAAAGTAGCAATAAAAAACACACTAAAATGCATCTATTGAGTATATATAGACCTTTCATCTTTGAACCTTTGCAAGCTATGAAATATTTCTGCACAACATATCAACATATGTTTGTGTGTGTGTGTGTGTGTGTGTATTTGTGTACATAATGCTAAAATGATTGCTGATGAAGAAATATTCAAAGTGGATACATATTCATCATCACACATTTTGAAAAGCGAAAATCTCACACCTCCTTTTAATATGATAAATCTCAAAAATAATAAACAGTACACTCACAGAATCATACAACATTGTATCAGTGTCATGTGACTGTTAGGATTTGTAACACATTAACAGAAATATGACAGCCTCTGCATTACAATGAGAATTGTATTGCATTAACAGGGTTATTATTGTATGGATGGTAAAATCTGACAGTAAAAGCTGCAGCAAGCAGTGGCTGAGTGAGCCACTAGGTGGCAGTCTGAGCTTTGCAGACTGTCCAGTTTAACTCAGCTCAGACAAAGCAAGCTCATTTTAAACTCAGGTTAATGTTGTTTGTTCAACCAATGAACTTCTGTCCCATTTCTTCTTCTTCCCTTTGCACCAACATCCAGTTTTCTTCAAATTAAAATCCCTCAATTCCCTCCTCACTGATGCAGTAAATTAATTAGTAGTTAGTAAACATTATAATTATTCTGGACCAGAATCAGATGATGTGAGACTCCAGCAGGAGGCAGAAAAGGTGCTTTATTTTTACAATATTCAATGGCCACAGAAGACAAAGAGCTATGAAGTGGTAGCTTGTATTTTTCTTTGACATGAACAAAAAAGAAAAACAAAACACAGGTTCAATGTACAGTTTAATTCCATCAAGATTCCTTAGTTTCAGAAAACAAATGAGTTGTGATGTCACTCTTTCTTTGGTTTTGAACCGCTGACTTCTTTCCAACCACTTTGTCTGACTTTGACTGGGTGCACCCTCATACAACTGATTCACAATCTCAATTCTCAATATTTGGGTCCAATATTAGTTAGTACATGCTGTTAATACAACCCCTGCTTCAGTTGAAACTGACCTGCAGGCGGTGACATTAAGCTGCATGGTTCCGCCCTACTGACCAAATGAAAGCAGCGTTTTGTAAAGCAAAGGAGAGTCAAAGTCAATCATTTCTGTTTCAATTTTGAAATTCACCCACGGGCCACAAAATGAAGGTCAGCAGGCCGCATGTGGCCCACAGGCCGCCAGTTGCCCATGTCTGATATAAACATTCCGCAGTTCAGTCACTTAAACCAGTGATGGTCACGACTCGGTCCTTCCACAGGCACAGGGAATGTGTTTGAGAAAAGTTGAAGACGGTACGTGTTGTTTCCAAGTCAAGTCAAGAAAAAAAAAAAACTTCTAAAAACGCTTTCAGTGTGGACTGGTCAGAGTGGAACTGGCCTTGTGCAGTTTGTGATCTTGACACAGCCGCCGTGGCAGGAGACAGCTGAGGCTGGTGGTTCTTGCCTCTTGAATTCAGACATCTGCCATCCAGGGATCCAGAGGTCTGGTCTGGGTTGGCTCGCCCTCAACTTCAAATCAGCAAACAAACCTGACCTGAGCAGGGACTGACACACCTGATATTAAAAAAGCGAACAAAAAAGAGACCACAGTTACATAAAAAGTCCTACTTACAGTATATCTGTCTTGTAGATAGACTGTCTTGCAAACAGATTTGCAAGACAATCTATCTATCTAGAGATTTTTTTTACTTATGCTTTAGGTTTGTTTAAGGTTATTTAAAATGTATTTCATTTTTACATACAATATACACTGCAGGGCTGGCTATCGGTACTCAATACCTTTTAAGCTATCCAGCGAAATAACCCAGTACCAGGTAGTACAGAACGTCTCCAGTTAATGATACTTGCATCTGATCCTTCTGTACCCAGACTGAGAAAAAAATGACCATTTGCTTTGTACAGTTTTATACAGTTATTTAATAAATATTTCAATTCAATATTTATGTATATGTATGTTTATTTATATTTGATGGACAGGAGTGGTGGCATTATAACAACACAGAGATATAAAATAAAGTTAATACAAATAAACCCATTTGTACTTTATTTTTCTTCCCCTTGCCCAGTGAGATTTGATAAGAGAATCGTTAAAGAATCGAACTGATAAGCAGATTCGATCATGGAATCGGAATCGCTAAAATATTATCAGTATCGGTAGTATCAGTATTATCATTATCATCAGTGGAGCGCGCCTGGAAAATCATCCAAAAATCTTCTCTTTAACTTGCTCAAACCCCCACAATTTTCACTTCACATCCATAAAAAAACGTAAAGTGGTAGGAATTTAATTTAATTTTCAATTCAATTTTATTTATTTATATAGCCCAGAATCACAAATTACAGCCTACTCTGTCCTTAGACCCTCACGTCAGATTGTTGAGGAACAACTCCCTAAAAAAAAAAAAAACTTGAACAGGGAGAAAAACAGGAAGAAACCTCAGAGGAGGGATCCCTCCCAAGGACAGACAGACATGCAAAGGATGTTGTAAGCACAGAAAACAGAGCACAGATAACATAATGCCAGCACAGAAGCAGTATAACAAAATTATAATACAAAAGATGTAATGTTAACGGTTGGTGTATGATGAATGAGATGAGGATGCCGAGCAGAGCCAGATGTACTGGAGCAGCCTGGGACCTGAGCCACACGATCACCAACACCATGGAGACCTGGATCAAGAAAAAACTAAACAAGCACTAGGAAGACTCACATTGACCATTCACACACACATACACACACACACACACACACACACACACACACACACACACACACACACACACACAGTCATACGTGATAACAAGAATAATCAATAATTGGATCTCATCAATCAATAATCTCGTCGGCAGGTGAGTTCTTGGTTTACTTCATCAAGACCGAGAACCAGCCCACTGTACCACTAATTGTCTGACCATAAGTTAAGCTGAAGAGATAAGTTTTGAGTTTAGATTTCAAGGAATCAACAGATTCTGATTGCCTGATGACAGCAGGGAGGTTATTCCATAGCAATGGGGCACGATAGGAAAAGGCCCAGCCACATGCTGGCTTCTTGTTAACTTTTGGTAGGCACAGGAGCCCTGCATTTTGAGAGCAGAGAGCCCGAGATGGAAAACAGGGTTTAAGGAGATCAGAAAGATAAGATGGGGCAAGCCCATTTAAGATTTTATAAGTTAACAGAAGCACCTTAAAATCTGATCTAATATGGACAGGTAGCCAATGAAGGGAGGCAAGAATTGGGGTAATGTGGTCAAATTTTCTTGTCCTAGTTAAGATTCTACCAGCAGCATTTTGAACCATCTGGAGGCTTTTGGTGCTGGCACGTGGCAGACCTGAAAACAGAACATTACAGTAGTCAAGTCAGGCTGAAACAAATGCATGAATTAAAGTCTCTGCGTCAGCCATGGACAATTGGTTCTGCTTCTGAAAATCTCACTACAGAAGCAAACCAGCTTCGACTTTTGACATACTGAGCCTTAAAGAGGCAGGAGTGCCAGCTCTCTGCCTCATAGACTTCCATTATAACTGAAACCCCAAATCTGGGGCGCGAAGGAGAAAAACACACTTTTTTACCACCCATTTTTGGGAGTTGGCACACATTTTTCACACAATTTGCCAGTCAAAGCCTTACATTTCTGCCAATCCATTCTATTTTCTGATTGGACTTACTGTCATTGATTAATTTGTTTGAGGAGATTATCTCACAACCAACACTGTCACTCATGCTGTGAACTTTCTAGAACATCACTTCTGTCTCTGGGCAGACAGTGACAGCTTGTCATTGGCTGGATGACACACACACACACACACACACACACACACACACACACACACACACACACACACACACACACACACACAGTGGCATTTAAGGTTTCTGTAATTTTCATTTCTGTGTGCATTTTGTGCTATGCGGATATTTGTATGCTGGATATTTCTACAGTGCAGGGGTATGACTTTTACTTTTGTAGAAGATCAAAGTATGTCTTTCATCACTGGCCATGAAACTCACATTCATCTATTATAGCGCCCCATGATGTAGCTACACTTTTTCAGGGTTTTATTTTAACTGTTGATATCCCTGCAAGATGTATTTGTGGTTTTGAGTATCTGTGGTCCGCTAAATATAGTTTCACAGCTCCTCTCTCTTGCCTTTCTCCCGGAGCTCTGGCAGCACGGTTCGTTTAGCCAATCAGAAGAGAGAATCAGCATCTCTCCACTGATTGGCTGACTGTTTTCTGAGTGACATATGGTCGGGCCAATCACAAGCAAGTAACTGAAACCAATGTTGCTCAGCGGAGCTCAATGGTGCTCATCGGTAAACGGGAATTATCATCTTATATAGATCTATATTATGTATGATTGTCATGGCTACCACTGAGCGTGATTTTATAGACCCGTTTACAGCCTACATCATCGAAAAGTAGGGCCCTATAAATTCTGTTTTATTTTTTCCCAAATTCCGTTTTTTCCGTTTTCATTTTTGGGAATTCCGTTTTTTACCTTTTACTCTTATTTTACTACCAAAAAAAGAGTGTGCTTTTTATGTTAATTACTAAAATGTTAATGACGATACCATTTTTTCCTTGCCAATCCGAGTCCGATACTAAATTCTGCCTAAAAGCCAATACTGATCCAATACCAGCGTGCTTCTGCTGTACCAACCTTACATGATATGATTGCTGTCATCAGGTTAAACCCTTTGTAAAACATGAAAGAACATACAGAGAATGAATGCCACAGAACTGTTCTTTTATTATCCAACTTAGTTTGACAGTCTAGACACCGTTTTGCCAAATGGCCGACATTTTGCAACTTACCGTGTTGACCCGCATAAAAGATGGCCCTGATTTTAAGACGACCCCTCTTTGGAAAAATACTTTTTATATGGACAAAATCTTGTTTGAATAAAAAAAGCCACTGGCCAGCATCAGGCCGGCCGCGGCACCGGTGCATCAGGCTTCACAACGTTTGGCTCAGCAACTCGCTCGGCGGGGCCTCACGTGGTTCAAGGTCGCTTGAGACGGTGCGTCTCCGTCATGGTTTTGTCAATAACTATACTTTGCACCAAAAACAAGCGCTCCCTTACAAGGGATCCCCTACAGAAGCAATAATAGCTTACCGGCGTGGCGGCGCCCTGCGTGCATCCGCATCACGTGGTGGTATCGGTGTATTAACTGGCGTACTCGCCAATTCCGACATGACCAAATAAGGCTATATCGGGCACTTCCCGATACCGGTATCGGTATCGGTACCATCCCTACTAAAATGCACACAAATGAAATAGAAATGACCTTAAACTAATTGAGGTAACAAATAAACAACACTTTTTTATTTATTTAACAATTATGTTGTTATAGCAATAAAAGGTGAAAATGATATGTTATTAATGATTGAACAAAAATGATAAGAGGATGCATCAGTAATTATTTCACCTGAGGGTTGATGTTGCATCAATCCATGCACACATTTAAATTACAAGATTGTTAACCGAGTGTTGACCATTGTACGTACAGGCTATTCACATTAACTTAGAAATGACAATGTTTAGGACGCTGCAGTCTCTTGCATCAGTGGTCTCATCCACAACAACAGAGTACTTTTTACCACGGATCTTTTGTAGCACAGAGGAGATATGTTGCTCAAACACTTGGTATGTAGTGTTAGTGTATGTTTATGAGTTGTAAAACATAATGAATTATCTTGAAGGAGTAGATGTTTATCAGTAAGCTTGACTCCAATAATTTAACAATATGTTGAATTATTTGTTTTAAAAATGTAAATTACTTATAAAACAATTCAACTACCAATGAATGAGCAGTAGTATGCATGTGATAACATTGAAAAATAAGCCTAAGTGATACCGCTTCTCTGAATAGACAAGCTAAGCCAGTGTGCTGCTACAGAGCCGAGTGGCAACTCTTCGCTTTGTTACACAATCTATGTCAGTGTGCTGCTGTAGCCTAGAAAGTTTCTTTGCCTTTTGGACTGGTATGGTGCCGGTGCAGTTGTTGTAATTTTTTTTCTTGGTGGTGCAGGCGCAGGTGAAACGACTGGAGGGGTTGTGCCACCCACATTTGCTTCCTTCTATGTCATTTTCACCAGACATACATTCATATTCCACACAAAAACAACAATTCATTCAAATTATGTCAAATTCCGTGATATTCTGCATTTAAAATAGATTCGGTTTTATTTGGCTTAATTCCGCGATTTCGTCCGCGATTCCACAATCGCGGAAACTATAGGGCCCTAGAAAAGCTGCACGCACAGTTTGGTAACAGAAATACTACTACTTTGCCCCGGCCGGACAAGTTAACAGCATTATATAATACCGTCAACAGCATCAAAATGTCGGGTTGTTGTGTATACAGTTGTCAAAATCGGAATTCTAAAGGTGAAACCGGCACTGTATTGTGTCGGGTTGATAAAACAGTCAGCGCTGAACAGACGAGCAAATTTGGACTAAAATCCTGCGGGACCCGGGGAAAAATTGACATCAGCCACTGGTCTCTAACGTGTGTTTCTTTTGGAAGAGTGTGCAGTGAAACACGAGTCTCCTTGCATCCGTCTGTGGTGCAGCCACGTTTCTTCGGCATGTCGCTAACTTGTTAGCTTGTTGCCTGGGGAGCAGAGGCGGGCTGGCTAGCTTCTTCGGCCTCGTTACGACATCATAAAGAGGTGGAAGTGCAATCTGGTCGTTTTACAGGGAGAGTTTCAAATAACGGGCTGTGTGCACTTCTCCGTTCATCACAGGTTTAATGAATGGGAGAGTATTTATGTGGCCTCGAGACCTTCCCTATCATGCAAAAACAATGAAAATTGCATTTTTCATGCCATGGGGCCTTTAATATTTACCTTTCAGTGTAAATTTCAAAGCGATTTCAGTTTGACCCTAGAATTCCCAAATGCCCCTGAATGCCTCTATGTTTCTCTCCTCTCCCAGCCTTTGCCCCAAACACCAACGCAAGTCCCTAGCAATCACCCCAAATACCACAGCAACAGTCCAGAACACCATAGCAACTGCCTAGCAACACCTTAGCAACCATCAGGAACACCATACCAACCACCTAGCAACCACCAGGAGCACCAGAGCAACTGCCTAGCAACACCCTAGCAACCACAAAGAACACTCTCGCAACCGCCTAGCAACGCCCTAGCTACCACCAGCAATACCATAGCAACCGCCTAGCAACCACCAAGAACACCAAAGCAACAGCCTAGCAAGGCCTTAGCAACCACCAGCAACACCGTAGCAACTGCCTAGCAACACCCTAGCAACCACCCAATCAACCATGGCAGGTACCCATAGACATCATAGTGGCTACTCAAAAGGTGCTAACAACTGCCTGGAAACAACCCGGACCACAGTAACTGCCTGCTAGTCCTCTAAAAAAAACACACAACCTAGAAATGGCATTGGGCTGGCGGTTTACCACATGGCCACACGGCCAGCAACGGTGGCAAACACATTTAAAGTTTCTTCAGAAACTTTAGCAAAGTCTAGTTTTTATTATTATTCTGCACATTTTTTGCCACGCCACTCCTCCCACAGTTTTCTCATTATCCCCATAAAATAAATTTGAAAAATGTGCGGCCCAATTGGGAGAAGTATGCTACTATAAGCACGTTTACTATAAGTTGTGTTTTTTCGTAAATTCCGTTTAAAATCGCGCTTTTTGGCCTCATTGGAAAATAATGGTGAACTGGCCAACACACATGCATTTTCAAAGCCTCACAGCTCCCTCATTCTTTGGCCAACAAACTCCACTCAACGCTTAAACAGGTCAACAGAAGTTCAACTTTATCTGGGTCAACTTCAATTTTTCAATTTTTGTAACTTGTTAAAAGGGCCAGAATTTTCACTCCACATGAATATAATTTTGTAAAGTGGTAGGAAATTGATTTCGCTTCTTAAAATCGAACTACAGAAGCAAACCAGCTTAAACTTTTCTCACACTGACACTTGACGAGGCAGGAGTGCCAGCTCTCTGCCCCATACACTTCCATTATAACTGAAACCCAAAATCTGGGGAGAGGAGAAAGACACTTTCCATGTTGCAAAATGACATTTTTGAGAGTTTGCACATAATTTTTTAACAGTCTGTCAACCAAAGCCTTGTTTCTTCTGACACATTTTATTTTTCCTCTGATACATTTATTTTCCCGATCCGACTTACTATCATTGATTAAGAAGCATTTCTTTTACCATTACTTTGAGGAGATTATCTCACAAGCACCACTGTCACTCATGCTGTGTACTTCAAGTATCATTTCTGCCCCAGGAAACACAAGCCCTGAAGGCAGAGCGGTTAGAGTCTCTGCCTGTCATGCAGGAGACTGGGGGTTCCATTCTCTGCCAGGACAAGAGAGCATCCCTGTTTTATTAGCTAATTTTGTTGTTGACAGTGAAGTGGTTGTTATTATTCTACCTGTCACTGACTAGATGACACACACAGTGGCATTAAGGGATTCTGTCATTTTCATTTCTGCACTCTTTTTTCATCACTGGCCACAAAACTCACATTCATCTATAGTACAGGCCAAAAGTTTGGACACACCTTCTCATTCAATGCGTTTTCTTTATTTTCATGACTATTTACATTGTAGATTCTCACTGAAGGAATCAAAACTATGAATGAACACATGTGGAGTTATGTACTTAACAAAAAAAGGTGAAATAACTGAAAACATGTTTTATATTCTAGTTTCTTCAAAACAGCCACCCTTTGCTCTGATTACTGCTTTGCACACTCTTGGCATTCTCTCAATGAGCTTCAAGAGGTAGTCACCTGAAATGGTTTTCACTTCACAGGTGTGCCTTATCAGGGTTAATTAGTGGAATTTCTTGCTTTATCAATGGGGTTGGGACCATCAGTTGTGTTGTGCAGAAGTCAGGTTACTACACAGCCGACAGCCCTATTGGACAACTGTTAAAATTCATATTATGGCAAGAACCAATCAGCTAACTAAAGAAAAACGAGTGGCTTTCATTACTTTAAGAAATGAAGGTCAGTCAGTCTGGAAAACTGCAAAAACTTTAAATGTGTCCCCAAGTGGAGTCGCAAAAACCATCAAGCGCTACAACGAAACTGGCACACATGAGGACCGACCCAGGAAAGGAAGACCAAGAGTCGCCTCTGCTTCTGAGGACAAGTTCATCCGAGTCACCAGCCTCAGAAATCGCAAGTTAACAGCAGCTCAGATCAGAGACCAGATAAATGCCACACAGAGTTCTAGCAGCAGACCCATCTCTAGAACAAAGTTAAGAGGAGACTGCGCGAATCAGGCCTTCATGGTCAAATAGCTGCTAGGAAACCACCGCTAAGGAGAGGCAACAAGCAGAAGAGATTTGTTTGGGCCAAGAAACACAACGAATGGACATTAGACCAGTGGAAATCTGTGCTTTGGTCTGATGAGTCCAAATTTGAGATCTTTGGTTCCAACCACCGTGTCTTTGTGAGACGCAGAAAAGGTGAACGGATGGATTACACATGCCTGGTTCCCACTGTGAAGCATGGAGGAGGAGGTGTGATGGTGTGGGGGTGTTTTGCTGGTGACACTGTTGGGGATTTATTCAAAATTGAAGGCACACTGAACCAGCATGGCTACCACAGCATCCTGCAGCGACATGCCATCCCATCCGGTTTGCGTTTAGTTGGACGATCATTTATTTTTCAACAGGACAATGACCCCAAACACACCTCCAGGCTGTGTAAGGGCTATTTGACCAAGAAGGAGAGTGATGGAGTGCTGCGGCAGATGACCTGGCCTCCACAGTCACCGGACCTGAACCCAATCCAGATGGTTTGGGGTGAGCTGGACCGCAGAGTGAAGGCAAAGGGGCCAACAAGTGCTAAACACCTCTGGGAACTCCTTCAAGACTGTTGGAAAACCATTTCAGGTGACTACCTCTTGAAGCTCATCGAGAGAATGCCAAGAGTGTGCAAAGCAGTAATCAGAACAAAGGGTGGCTATTTTGAAGAAACTAGAATATAAAACATGTTTTCAGTTATTTCACCTTTTTTTGTTAAGTACATAACTCCACATGTGTTCATTCATAGTTTTGATTCCTTCAGTTAGAATCTACAATGTAAATAGTCATGAAAATAAAGAAAACGCATTGAATGAGAAAGTGTGTCCAAACTTTTGGCTTGTACTGTGTGTGTATTAATATTTACCTTTCAGTGTAAATTTAAGAGCAATTTTAATTTGACTCTAGAATTCCCAAATGTCCCTGAATGCCTCTATTTTTCTCTCCTGTTGTGTCTCATTGGCCACTAGCACTGCTGCCACTACATCCCAGCCTTTCTGGGAGTTTCTTCAGAAACTTTAGCTAAGTCTAGTTATTATTACAACACTGAAATATTGCTGAAATTCTTTTTTTAAAGGTCCCATAGCCTGAAAAATGCAATTTTCATTGTTTTTCCATGATAGGGAAGGTCTTGGGGCCATATAAATACTGTCCCATGCATTACACCTATGATAAATGAAGAAATGCACACAGTCCGTTTTTTTTTTTTTTTTTTTTAAACTGTCCCTGTAAAATGAATAGATTGCACTTCCTTGAAGTTTTGAAGTCAGTGTCTGTCCTGACGTCAGTGATTCCACTCACAGCGCCTGCGTCCCCAGGCAACCAGCTACCAAGCTAGCGAACTTAGCCAGTACTCCTCTGCTCCCAGGGAAGCAAGTTCACAACATATTTGCAACATATTTAACAAAAATAACTTACCATTCTGAAACATCTTGTAATAAACGGATTTGAGGTGGGTCGATTTCTCCTGCTGTCTGTGGTTCGTCGTACGGTCGCATAACATCACGCTCAGGGTCCCGGTTTCCCGGGTCCCACAGGGTTTTAGTCCAAATTTGCTCTGTTGGGCTCATTTCAGTGCTGACTGTTTTATCAACCCGACGCAATACAATGCCGGCTTCGTCTGTGGTTCGGGATCGGAGTTGGGCTCAAGTACGTGCGGTTGTATAACATCGCGCTCGGCGGTAGCCATGACAATCTTACAGAAGATGATAACTCGCTTCCAACAAGTTTTCAAATAGTTACTGTATCTTGTTGGCTCTGCTTTTCTCTCGCTCAATATGGCGGCGCGCTATTGTTTACGTCCCAGCATGCATTGCGCAGTGACGTCGGTTGATTGGCCCGACCATATGTCACTCAGAAAACAGTCAGCCAATCAGTGAAGAGGGGCTGATTCTCTCTTCTGATTGGCTAAACGAACCGTGCTGCCAGAGCTCCAGGAGAAAGGCAAGAGAGAGGAGCTGTAGAGCTATTTTTAGCAGACCACAGGTACTCAAAACCACAAATACATCATGCTAGGGATATAACAATTAAAATAAAACCCTGAAAAAGCGTACACCATGGGGCCTTTAAAATCTGCTTTTCTGTTTTGATACAACATACTTTGAAAAACAAACAGTATAACATGGGCCCCTTAATAAACAAACAAACAAACATACCTAACAAACAATTGCACTAGAGTGAATAAATGCTCTCTCTGAATAATAATAATGAGATCCTAACATTGGGGAAACATGTGATGGTTACCTGTTTTAAGTAATGATGCTACATTTCATCTGAACACACGCTTGTGTAAGCCAGTAAATCGTTTCTATTTGTATTTGCTGTAATCATTCATCATCATCACAGTGAACCCTAAAATCACCAGGATTTCCTTGTTATTGAATCCCTTTGCAAAATAGAAGTTGATGAGGGCTTCAACTTCAGGCGTAAAGCACAGCAAGCAGCAGCATCTGCAGTGTGTGTCTGATCCAACCTTTAAAAGTCAAGTGATGGGTCCTAATAATAATTAATATTTTTAGTTTTCAGATTTAATAATCACTGAATCTTTGTATTTTTGTTAGGTTTCTCTGTGTTCCATGTAAACATCATACCCCAGATATGCTCAAAGCCAGGATAAGCCTCAAAACCAGGACACTAAAAGACCTTGTAAACACAGTCAACGTCTTAACTCTCAGATACACAGACAACATTCCAAGCCAATAAGAAGTTTTAATGTCAACATATTCAACATTTTTGTTGAATACAACTCACATTTATTCCCACTGACTTGATAATTAGCATATCCCTGCTAAACAGATACTGTCACCACTACCTGTATTCATTTGGCTGAGGCAGTTTTTGGCAATGCATAGAGGTAGCACAATAAAAACATAATGAAAACTATAAAAATATATTCAAATGGTTCTTTTCCACAATGTCATCTTAAAGCAACAACACCCAAATATCTGACTGACAGCTGGAGGACATAGCCTTCTCTAAACATTGACAAAGTGAGGTGTCCTTCATATTCAAACATACATAGTATCTTAGACTACCATACTTGCTATTGGGTACATTTGGGTATTTGGTTACACTGTGCAGCCTGTTGCTGAATCTCATTGAATCTTCCTTCTAGTTTGTCTGCCAGTGAGCTGAGCTGTAAAGCCCTCAGCATCTGTGGGAGCTTCCTCAGCTGCTCCTCTGGAGCCTGGGCCAGCCAGGCTGTGATCTGATCCAGGAGAGGACTTCTGTCTCTGGGCAGAGTGTTGCCATTGAGTTGCTCCTGTCCTGCCCTCTGGACGTGCCTGGTGGAGGGAGATGGTGATATTTTGTGGTATGTATTTATGAATGGATAGGCAAGGTGAGTAGTTAATGGTGATAACAGGAGGGAAGAGGAAAAGGAGAGTCAGAGGCAAAAACAGAGGACTGGACTGGACAGTCTATTGGCCTACCTGGCGACCAATTTCCTCATTTTCACCACACGCATCCTGTGAAATGCAAAAAATCTTGGGAGGAATGCCCTGAGTATCTTCACTCCACCTGAGGAGGAAAATAGCAGTGAACCAGAATTTAGAAACAGGTGTGCATGTGCTTGTCCAAAGACATATTTTAATATATGCAATTACCATTGATCACACTTTTCTTTTTTTCTGCCCATGCTCTGGATGAACCAACAATAAGTTGCTTCGGGATTTTGTCCTCCGCTGCTTACTCAGTTTATCTGCAATACCTTATCTGACTTGTGCAGGTATTTTAGGGTGTCATATGGATTTGGTCAGTAAATCTAATCAGCTCTTAGATCTAAAATAAATAAATAAATAATAGGGGGGAGTTATCATATAAGAGCCAGAATTGTGTGCTAATAGCTGTTGGCACATGGCACGTTAATTCTAAAACTTTCCATTAAAAGTCAACAGTCTTTAGACGACACCAACCTTCATCTTTAAGATCGTCACAGGAGCCACACATGGTGTCATGATAGGCTGAGCCCGGCAAGAGGACCACTTGTCCGCTAGAAGCGCAGTCCTGCTGCTTTACGCACGGCTCCAGCGCGGAGGAGGAGTCGGAGAAGAAGCCATCCGCACACTTTTCACACACCGTGTCCATCTGCGACGTACCTGGGAGAGAAAACAGTTTACTCTAGGTTAATTTTAACAACGTGTTAAGCGCTACCACTGTGCCTCAAGAGTGTGTGTGTGCCCTGCGTCTTGCGTAATTCGGTGGAGTTGCCATGTGCATTTCGTGAATTTTTCACTTAAATACGTTAAACTTGAATCATGTTCATAAGCCGCCACTATGTCAGGTAATGACTGATTAATGTATTTAGCCTATGTATGCTGTCTTTGTATTATTTTGATGTTTATGTTCAGTTCATTTGATTTATTCAGGACTCAGGACAAGACTTTGACGGCCGTGTGTCCATATTTCTTGCTGTGCAAAACGTTTATAACAAGAAAAAAAAAAAAAAAAGATGAATGTTTTTACACATACCATTCGTTATAACCCCGTGTCCGATGCCGCACTCCTTGTGTCCGATACAGAAGTCATCTTTCGAGTAGAAGCCCTGCTTGCACCGACAGACCCTGTTGTTGACGGGTGAGCACTCCTTCTCCACCTCCTGGTTCTCTCCACAGTAGGTGCTGCAGTACAGACACCGGTTCAGGTAGTTCCACAGCCCGGTGTAGTGCTCAGCTTTGCACGGCACACACTTCGTGGGCGATGTGGCGGTGCAGTGCACGGACATGTGTGTGCCGGGCTCACACTTGTTGCAGGTAAGGAGCTCTCCAGTTAACGGGTCCTGGTGCTGGTAGGTCGGTACCTCTGTCAGCAGGACTCCGTGGAGGAGATCCATGAGTACCAGCAGCACCGGCAAGAACAGCTGTTGAGGGAACCTCGGTTTGTTTACTGTTGTCACTTCAGCCACTGTAGTGGAGTAGCCTATTACTGCTACTACTACTACTACTACTACTATTACTACTATTACTGCTACTACCACTACTACTGCAACACTGCTGCTATTGTTACGACAGATATTACTACCACTACTACTACTCCTAGTCTACTCCTCCTCTTTCTCCTACTGCTACTACCACTATTACTAATGCCACTACTATTGCTGTTTCTAGGATTTAGTTCTACGGGACTACTGGACCACAAGTAGTGTGCGATTACTGCTACTGTTAATATTACTACTACTAGCTTACTGTATTGTTACAGTAGTAATAATTTGTCAAGAACTTTTTGTGTCTTTTGTGATAAAAGAACTCCTTTTTGTTGAATAGAAATAATAAACTTATGTGGGCTTGGCACCAGTACTGGTGTATGGCACTATAATCAGTCAGTCAAACATTTTATCAATCAATAAAACTACGCCGCTAAGCTGTATACTGTATACTGTTATCACTCCTGTATGGACCATACTCCACCATTTACACACACTAGAGATATAGAATATTGTGTAGTGTGTGTCTGAGTGCATCAAACAGACACCTGACCTGGATGTCTTTGGAGTGTGTGTGTGTGTGTGTGTGTGTGTGTGTGTGTGCGTGTGCGTGCGCGCACAGTAAGATCACAATATACTCACCACTAAGTACCACAGACACACCTTAAATCCCCATTGGAATATTATATATATATTAATGATAAAATGAAGTAATTTGTGACTTTTAACTCACTAATGATTACTACACTGTCTCACATCAGTCCCAACAGGAATGTCATCGGAAATTTCAATGGACTTTTTTGTTGGGATTCGATACACAAAACCAAACAATAATTTATGTTCAATACACGTACGACTAATTCAGTTTTAGAGCAAAGTAGAGCTGACACTCAGGCATAATGTAACACAGCTCAACATTTTGCAGACCTGGTCAACAGGATTCTTTGCTGCCAGAAGTTGTAATGTCATACATTTTTGCTTTTGTTTTTACCAAATATGTGTTGTATGCCACGGCATATTTATGTTTTTCTATAGTTTGTTAATGGTTATACACTCAGTGGTCACTTTTTTAGGCACACCTGTACAATCTAATGCAATCCAATTGAACTGCTCTGCCATAAGGTTTACATTTCTGCTGTCTATAATGCTGAGGTTTTCTTTCTGTAACAGTAATAGAGGTGATTATTCATTTCTAAGTTTGGCATTGAGCTCATAGATGGTGGTGCTGTTGGACTGGACTGCACTTTATTGAGAGGTGTTTCTTCTATTCTGTCCCTCTCATTTATATAGATAGGGATGACAATAAGTTAGAAACGCCTCTAAATATAATATAGTCCAGCACAAAACATCTGCAAACTACAACCTCAATAATAAACATAGAATTAATTTTACACATTCTCCACAATGTCAACAAAAAGTGAAGGTTATAAACTTTCTTAAAAGGTCGAATTTATGGCAGAGCTGTTGCACTGCATTAGACTGTACAGGTGGACCTGATAATGTGGCGACTGAGTGTACATTCAACAACATCTGTTATATCTGTTCATGGATTGTCATATATTAATTTTCCATATCGGATATTATATAAAGAGTCACTGAGCCTCTCTCCTCACCACACTTTGCTACATTTTACACAGACTCCTATCTTACACAGAATACTTACCATGGTGATCTTGTGCATGTCTTCACCTGTGTAGAAGAGCGTTTGATGTTGGGATCAGGTTGAATTTATAGTGTTAGTTTAAGGAAGTGATGTAATTGTGTGTGTGTGTGTGTGTGTGTGTGTGTGTGTGTGTGTGTGTGTGTGTGTGTGTGTGTTGGCGGTGGGGTGGGGTGGGGTGCATTAGAGGGCTTGATGACTCTATTGTATCACTCAACTCTGAAAGTTCCACTTGAGACTTCAAATTTAGACCTGAAACTTAAACACTGCTGATAAGTGGCTCATTTTTTTAGCTGATATGAAATAAAAGATTTCACAGTGTTATTCCTGCCATTATAGATACTCAGGTCAAAATATTTGCACATAGATACGTCTTTGCCAAAACTAGAATCAAAAGACCTCTGATAATGTCATATGGTCAAACACTTCTGAATCTGACTGACTGTTCAGGAATTTAGGTAAATGAAATATACTCTCAGTTAACTCAACCAAAGCAATTCAGTGGTGCCATCGAGTTGCATTTTACTTTGGGTTGTATGACTGCAGAGCTCTCAGCTGAGAAACAGCACAAGAGCTGGAAAAAAACTGACCCTAAAACCTCATTTTTGTGGTATCTCTCTCTATGCCAACTGTATAGGCATGTGGGTGCTCATTACGTTACAGCTTTTAACTGGGAGCTGTGATGTTAGGGCACAGATCAGACATTCATTTGCCTATACCATGATGTCAGCTGAATGAGACAAATCTGTGTCAACTCGCCTCTGTGTATGACATCGTTTTTCCTTGGAGAGATCTACATGATATGTTTATACAATGTGTGAGTCACTGAATAGTACACGGCACTCCACTGATAAAAATGTATTTCAGCAAAGAGATTTATCTATGATTTACCATGAGACTCAAACATGGCTCTAGCTCTAGTAGAGTCAATTTCTGAGAAATGGAAATGATTGCTATAAAATATGCTTACACTGAAGGGATAATTCACCCATTTTGAAAAAAATTGTATTATTTCACTTACCCCTTAGCTGTTTTGTCAGACAGTAGTGATGCTATAGTCCCACCCCTGTTACTGAGAGCTTTCTGGTGATTTCTGAGGATTCTGGCTGGATGCTTGAAATAATTAATGCCCCTCCTCCCCTCCAAACAATGTCACTTCTCAAATTTGTTCCCTGAAACAGCATAAATCCAGTGTATTGTGAAAAACAGGGACATTTCAGGTGACACTTCTTGTAAAACAGGATGTCCCCTGTGCTTGATGTTGAAATTCAGTAGTAGCACTGATGGGTACATTAAACCTCGTGGATCCCCGTCCCTGTCAAGCTCCTTACTGTATTTGCAGGAATAAAGCTCATGACCTTATGGAGGATTATCCATCTCCACTGCAGTGACTGCATTAATTTCTAGCTTGACATTTGGTTGATACTGTGATACATGCTGTGATTCATCAGCAGCAGTCACATTTCCTGGATATGACGGCTGATGGTAATTTCCTGGTCGCTCTACATTATAGTAGTTTCTAATATAAAAGGGAATCACAAGGCAAAACCACATGTAATCTGAAGAGGAAATTGAAATTGTCATAGATTTTTTTTGTTTTGTTGTGGTGCTGACTAAGGCTTGAGTCATGCATTCATCTGTCCATCCACCAGAATGAAGTATTTTATATTCTTTAAGAAGAAATGTGTTTCAAAAAAAGAACAAAAAAATGATTTTAATCATTTTGACATTAGTGTTCACAAGTTACAAGAGCTTAAAAAAGGAACAATCAAGCATATATATACAATAAAGAACATACACTTAATAATATAAAAGTGATAAAACAAAATATAAAACAAATATCACTTTATGAATTGCAGCATTTGGAATCCAGTATCTTTGATAAAAGTAATAAAACAAGCCTTTACATACTCAGTAAGAAAAATTATTAATTTTTAAATAGAAAACAATTGCACTCCTTTGTACATTCATAAGGCTGACATTTTCCAAAAAACAATAAAAAAAAAATCTTTCAGATGAGCTTTACGTGTCAGCAGTCCAGAACAAACAATCAAACCAACAAACAAACAAAGGAAAACCTCAGAAAACATTTCATTATGAAACCAAATCCTTCCTCTCAAACAGTGAGAAAGCAATAATAACAACACAATGTCTGCCCGCCCTTCTCCCATAAAATAGTGTACTATGTACATCTTAAATAGTTTTTCTTTTTTCACAGACTGTGGTCGAACAGCTCCCAGGAAACATTTTATAGAACTTGTTTAGGCCTGCCTAAATATGATGAAAATTTTATTTCATCATATTTTATCACAGACAGACAGATTGAAGGTGGGTATGAATGGATTAGTGTCCATTGTTACCACATATTTCTAAACACTCGACAACAGGTTTTAGAGAATAACGTGGGCAAATAACAAGAATTTACCTTCCAATCACGCCCTTTGTTACATTTGGACAAAACTCTTCCTGGCATGCAGTGTGTAATAGCTTGATAACATTTGATATGTTAAATGAATCGACTGTGATCTAACATTGACAATTGACCCTTGTCTGTTTAATCTTTCACATACATTTATCCTCCTCCTCACTTTGTGTGTGTATCAGTTTGTGACTGTGTTTATGGGTGTGCATGTGTGTGTGTGTATGTTTGTGTGTGTGTGTGTGTGTGCGTCTGCGTGTGTGTGTTCACTGTTTGACAATGCAAGTGTGCATGCGGATCTGCATCAAACTGCATGAGATTGTGTTTGTTCGCCCCACCCCTATTCATTGTACGGCTTGTGAGTCTTAAAACACGAATCATCCTGCAGCATGTTGACAAACATCTTCTCGTACATCTTGTGCACCGAGGTGGTTCCTATAATGCGGCTGATCTTCTTCAGTGCTTTCATCAGGGTGCGTGGCGCCCCCTGGCTGCGCAGGACCCTCAGGCTATGAGACAGACCTTTGGCTAGATCCAGGTCGAAGTTTGCCGTCTTCCAGAGGTGAAGGAGCTGCAGGATGTACTGCCTTGTCGGGCAGGACGACACCACAGCCCGCACATCCTCCTGACGAATTCGGATCCCCGGCAGGCTGTTGGTAACCTTCAGGAGGTCGTCCAGGGTCAGGTTCTTTACGCCAGCACAGCGGGACACCTTCCTCTCACAGTGGTTCACGCCTGAATTGACAGTGAGTACACGTTGTCACACTTGAAAAGTTTCAGTGAGTGCCACTGAAAGCAATTAAAGGAATGCCTCACTCCGAATACAAAAAAAAAAAAAAAACATCCCACTTATCCCTAGCTCAGTCTATCCATCCAGATACAAAATAGTAGGGCTGGATGGGTATTCTTTCACAAAGCTGTGAAAATGTATGTACAAAACACTCAACAGCAACAGTTCTTTCCAAAAACAATGACACAGATAAGAGTTTCACCATAAGACACCACCAAACTGTATCTGTCCTTAACAATGTTGTGATCTCAAAAGTTTGGAAAATAACACAGAGGCCATCAAAATAGATAGGGTAAGTCAAATATATCCTTTTTTTTTTTTTTTTTTTTTTTTGTATTTTGGGTTCCTTTAGAGATTAACCTGGGCTGTCATTACTTCATGTAGTGTATATAGGTGCTTTAACTGTGTCATAAAGCTTGATGACCATATTTATACTATTCAGGATACTGCTGAAAAACTGCGAATTTCCTGCGGGATGAATAAAGTATCTATCTATCTATCTATCTTACAGAAACACAGAGGCCCCTCATACACGTGTTCATCTGTGTATACAGCAACTATTGTCATCTGACAACCACCACTTTTTGTATATGACGTATTACACTGTCATGTAGGAGGAGTGATAGCCAGACAAACGATTGGCTGAATCAGTAGGTTTTAAAAATTGTTTCACAAAACAAATTTATTATGTAATTGATTATGTAAATAAAAAAAAAAGGACTTTCAGCGCATCCCCCTCAAATGTCGACATGTACTCCCTCCTGACCTTGTATGATTCCGTACAGCTTGTCCTGGTCTTTGTTCTGCTCCCTCCACAGTCGCAGCAGCTGCAGGACCTGCTGCTGCGGAGTGCAGGCCTTCTTCAGCCTCTCCAGACTTTTGCGATCCACCCTTCGCCCTGGAAGACTCTCCAGCAGCCGCTCCAGGGGCACTGAGGACAGTCGCAGCGATGCTAGAGACTGGAAAACAGCCTCCTCACAAAGGGTCACATCTGGAAAGAGAACACAGAGACAGGAGAAAGAGAGAAATCAGGGCTTAGGTGATACTTCTATTGGCTTTATTATAAAGAAATGGAAATGGAAATGGAAAGAAATGCCTAAGGGAGAGAGCTGAGAAACCTGCTTAACTAATTCTGCAACATGCTGAATTGCGCTTTCTCGCCCTCACATAGTCGGTGTGTTTGTTGCACTTGGTGTTCTTGATCACAGGACAAAGGACTGCCGAAAGCCAAATTTTATGTAAGAATTAAGGTGGAAAACAAGCAGGATAAACAAGTCACATCTCTCCACACATGGACTAGGCCGATTCTAACAAGATTTATTTCCCAGAGGGGCTTATTTGATGGGGCACAGGTGGTGATTAGACTTGATTCCAAATGTTAAAACTCCACTGATTACATGGCAGGGTCTCTGAGGAGTCCCAGAGCTTATTATATGTCTGGATCTGTTT
The DNA here is from genome assembly GCF_902150065.1 of Myripristis murdjan. Taxonomy (NCBI): domain Eukaryota; kingdom Metazoa; phylum Chordata; class Actinopteri; order Holocentriformes; family Holocentridae; genus Myripristis; species Myripristis murdjan. The sequence goes on along the minus strand of NC_043995.1, from coordinate 11,024,790 downwards.
GTGTGCATGTATGTGTCTGTAGCCGTTAGATTGTAACTAGACCTCAGCAGAAATAGGGGCTTTCCTCTCTGTGTTCCCCAGTAACAGTCGGGCGTCACACTGACAAGCCAACCCAAACTGAACCCATCTGTATTGCTCCACACTAAACAAATCAGAGGTGAAGTGCTCTTTAATCAGACTAAGCTGGGCCGTGCTATGCTATGCTAAACCGAACAGAGCTAAGTTGCCAAGCTTCACTGCAGTACGTACAGTATGTTCATATTATCCCCAATTGACAATTAAATGACAAATTATTTTTTTAGGCACACCTGGGGTTTCAGGATCCTAGGTGGTCCAGTGTGCCATAGTATGTGCCCTGCCCCAGCCAGTCATCCAGGACGAAAACTAAGAACTTTTACACTGGTGAGGTAATGCAGCGTGAAATGCAGCTTTAAACTGGACCACACTGCGGTGTACTCGGCTGCATCACACCATTAAATTCCCATCGTTTCTACGCCCTGAAGAGTCCTGAGGAGTACACAGAGCTTTCTCATTAACCGCTGTCCCAACCTGCCGCCAATTACTGGCGCCAAACATTAAAAAACATGATGTTGCGCATCTGTCAATATGAACAGTTCTTGTAAATACAAAGTATCTCCTTACATTTGTCCCTTTCTTCCAATCAGTGATAATGAAGCATCAAGGATCGGGTGGTTAAGCGTTATTGACTCACAGCACTGTGGCTATGTCACAGAGAGACATCCAAAATTAAGAACAAATGTTTTGTGAATTTCATCTCGGTGTAGTTTGAGCACCAATCGCCATTCTAATGTGAAAAGATTATCGGGCTTGTTCCTCTGATGTCCATATGATGTAAGAGCGCCTTGGTCTGTAATTGACATTGACATTCCCGTGGTTTCTCCAAATCACACTCAGATTTGGGATCCCCAACTGCTTTCAATTTCACAATTTTAGTTTAAAAAAACTGTTAAACTGTTCCAAAGTTTGCTGTAGACACTCTGTGGTTGCGCAGCCCGCTTGAAGACAATTTGTGAATGAATTTTTGAGGAGAGCATCGCTTCCCTGAGGGACACAGTCTATAGCTGATGTGTATGTGTGTGTGTGTGTGTTCCAGGGTGTGTGCACTGGTCTTGTGTGCATATGCTTGTTTTGTGTGTGTGCGGTGATGTCGGGGTGTTCTACAATGACTGCGGTTTGTCAGGCTATGGGAATCCAGTGTCATATTTGAGGCTTCCCCATTTAAATTAATTGCCAGCATCTGTCATGGTTAAATTCTGAGCAACAAAGCCTGACCAGCTTGTCTCGTGTCTCATTCCTGTTTGAGTCAGTTTCCTCTGTTATTGTTGTTTGAGGATGTGACAGTTAAAACATAATTGATCCATCCTGGGTCATTATGACAGCAATCCCATAAACATCCCATTCAAGCCTCTCGTCTTTCTTGTCTCCCTCAGACACGCAAGAATCTGGAAAAGAATGGAATCTGAACAACGAACCTGACCAAGGAAATCCCCTGTCTTCAGTGAAACATTTTGACCGCACATCTAAAATAATCCACTATTGACTGATGTTAAATTGTTGACAGTTTGCTTGGCACATTATCACATGAGCATCTGTGTGCACTGTGTACGCCTTAACTGATAGAAATCTCTGATACAACAGATAGAAATGATTCCACCCTGCGTTAGCACTGCAATCTTCCTCTCAGTTCCTGCTGAGGCTGGCACTCGACTGCAGCCACCGTCTATCACCATCATCTACAGCGTGTCGTACAGTGTCTGTGGTCTCACCAGTGTGGCACCGCGCGTGGTGCTGAGAGCACTCTGGGACGGGGTGTTTGGTCTGATTCTCACAGAGGGTGTTCATGGTGGAAGTTCCCTGTCTCAGTGTCTTCAAGCTCGAATCTGTGCAGTTCCTGTGGGGTAGACACGGCTCTGTGGAGGAGCTGCCACTTGAGAAATGACCAGGGGGGCAAGGCTCACACTTTGTGTCACTCTCCGGCGTACCTGGAGGGGATGCACAAATACAGACCGTGTTGCCAAAAATATGCATTTAAACCTTGACTCAAGCCTAAAAAAATCATTGAGGTTTTCCTACTTTACAATGATGTCAAGATACAGAGAAACATGTAAGAGAACAACACTCAGTGAAAATGACTGTGATGAAGTGGTTTAAGATCATCATCTTGGATTGTCCAGGGGTTATGAGAATGCCAATCTTGAGGATTTGTTGTAGTTAATTTCATTTGTTTGGTGTTTTGGAGTTTAACACAGTCTTGTGGTCCAGTCCAGTGTTGACAATATATATAGGCTGGTGAATGTCTAATAAGGGATTTATGGATGAAAATATACAAGCGATTACCAACCAACTTTGCTATATAAAATGCAATGGTGAGTGTCATACAAACTGAGCCCAATCAAACAATTTGTATAGCACTTTTCATACAAACAAAATGGAACACAAAGTGCTTAACACAAAATACACCCCTCCCTGTGTGCGCACACGTGCACACACACACACACACACACACACACACACACACACAAAACCACAACCTCCTTCCCCCCATCCATTCACTCACAACCACAGCAATTGTTAAAAATAGGAACAGGAACTGGAACTGAACTGAGAAAACACTACTGTATGCGAGGAAACACCAGAAGCTGAATAAAAGCTCAAAGTGAAAAAAAAAGAATTAAAATCAATCAGTCAATAAAACTCTAAACAGTAGGTAAGAAGTCAATAGATGGTAAATTGTCCAGGGGTTTGAAGAATGGAGGCAGCAGAATATCTGTAGATTATATCACCATAATCTAGGACTGATAGAAAAACTGCCTCAACTATACAATTCTGTACAAAAAAAAAAAAAAAAACAGTTTTGCTGCAATTTGGTGATGAGATTCTGAATATGACATTTACATGTAAACAATTCATCCAATATAATTGTCATTTTAAGGTTATTTTGTTAGATTTTGGGTTCCTTTTTTTTCCAAAGAGAAATTTGCTGACCAGAGACATAACCTTTTCATGATCATTTTTTGCAAGTTTTATCTTTCACAGCGCAGCAATTTCATGCACAATTCACTTCATAGGCACCAAGTTGCAGATGAAACAGAAAGATGCTGTGATTCCAGGAACGTCGACCACATCAACATGTGAAGAGCACGTCAGAGCAAGAAATGGCTTTGTCAATCTGAGACTGAGAAAGTCGTAACTTTGTCAGCGACACCGCCCTCTCGGTTTCTATTATGTTTGAAGAATGATACCATGGTAATGCTCCAAGGCATGTTACAAAAGGTGAGTACTACAATCAGCCTTAGCAAAACATGATTCTCACATTCAGCTGACTGAGGTGAGCGGGAAAATTATTTTCCAGCATAAAAAAAATACGGTTACCTCTCATCGTCTTGCGTCATGCTGTACTACACCTACCGTTGCCATATGAATCAACCAAAAATCATGCAACGCACAGAGGAAAACAGATCACTGCTCTATATTACTGTCAATCTTATTTGTCAGTGAAAACACTGACAAAAGTGGAGAGGAAAAGGAGGAGGAGGTTGAAAATGATGAAAATGGTTAGAGAGACTACATGTAAGCTACAAGTTTGATCCGTGTTACATGCAGTAATGCTGACCACCTCCTCTGACCCGTGTCTCAGAGGGATATGAAAACTAAAAAATGCTGCTTAGATTGTGTCTAAAGACTGAGGGCTAAATGTAATACAACTATATATAAGAATGAATCCCTCCCAAACCTGTTTTTAATATGCCACATAGCAACTGATCATGTAATAAATTGTCAAAATGTCCCTTTAAATCAGTTGAATATGTAATAAAGCCTGTTTAGATTAAATGACAGTTAATACTTCATAATGAATGAAAGATATTTTTAAGTAAGCATACTATAATGAGAAAGTAATATCTTTATTAGTCAATGGGATTATTACATCATCAGTTAGAAAGTTACCTCAGATGAGATAATAATCAGAGCATGGGGTTGTACATTATCCACCACCAAGGATAATAACAATAATAATAATTAGGCTATATTTTCAACTGATCTACAGTGAGTGAGTACAGTACAGTGAGTTTTTTGTTTGTTTGTTTGTTTGTTTGTTTATTAATTTTGACCCCATAGTATACTGTACATAGTAAATTGTACATAGTAATGGTACATAGTACATAGTAAATTGTCAGTATACATAGTATACTGACAATTTACATATGGAGTTGAAGCAGTGGAACTGGTACTGCAACCACATCCTTATTTGATTTTTTTTTTAACCCCTGCAGGGTAGAAGTGAGAGCATGTAGGAGGTAGAGAGGTACTTATATGACATTTAACCTTTGACGCACTTCCACACTATTCATGACATAGCACGTGTTTTTCTTGAGAACATTTCAACCTTTTACGGTAGTCGCATCAAACTCTATTTCATTTTAGCATACGTTACCGCAACGCACCAGCTAATATGCAGAATTTGTGCAAATGGGGGCAAATACCTCGTTGACCACTGCTGACAGGCTTTAAATTTGCATGAGAATGATTCATGGCTACACATGCTGATAAAGATCTTTCGCTCTGAGAATTTCCCCAACCCGCAATTTGTGAAAAATCAGCACATTAGCACTTTGCTGTGCGCCTCAGTGTTACCGGAGCAGGCCTGTTTTAATACATCTGTCTCCTACACAGTAAAACCTCAAGATATAAATTGGTTACGGTTACACGCATAAGAAACTTCTAAAATGAATAACTGATCGATTCACTTTTTGTTTGTTCATTCATTTGTCCATTCATTCTTTTTCAGTTCATGAGGTACAGATATTCAGTAATTGTAAATACAACTTTTAGGTATAACACACACTTTTAAACATTCACTACCACTGTCTTTCCTCACCAGTACCAACCAATGCAATGCCTTCTCATTATGTATGTAAAAACACAGGCAAGCTACACAGGCAAGCCAGACTCCAGTGCAGCTGTTGTTGTTGTGTTAAAGCAAAGTTTTAATTATGTTTTTGTATGTGTGTTTCTAAGAGAGAGAGAAAAAATGGGAAAAGAGAGATAAAGAAAGGCAGAAGAATAGAGAGAGAGATGGGGTAAAACATCAAAGAGGTTTACTGTTGGGGGCTGAAGCAAAGGCTACAGTATCTAACATTCTGTGGCTTAAAAACCACAGCAGCTCAGGACATTACATAATATGACCCTGTGCCTCAGGGAGGGGAATCCCTTCAAATGCTGTCTCATGGCTGTGTAGCTTCACTGACCTCCTAAGTCACATCTTAGATCCACATCAATGAGGGATTTATGGAAAATACCGTCTCATCTTCAAGTAGTGTCAACACTGCGGGGGACAGAGCCGTGTATACAAAGGACTCATGGAAAACACTGTGTCATCTTTGCAGCAGCTGGACTGCTACACTGAGGAAGTCATGAAAAGTGTAGTGCCACTTTCTCTCTCACGAGTTTCAGTAGCAATTGGTATCAGACTCTACTTACTGGTTCTCATGAAGAATTCATTCAAATTATTGTGTCACACTTGTTTATATTTATGGTGCTTATCATTACTGCTAAATATGTGATGACAGGCATCATACTTGCTTCAATGAATTTTCCACAATGCTGACAGCTATAATAACGTGGGTAACTTTATATTAAGAGGCACTTTGGTAAATTATACTGTGGAATCAAGAAATGCAATTTGCATTGAAATGGACCTTTAGGCTTTCTTGACCTCATTCATTAATACCACTACAGATTACATTGTGTTTACAGAGTAATATGCAATGAAAACAACACAAAATGCACATAACTTAACATAACACATAACTTGAACAGCACCTTCTTGTTTGTTAATCACCGACTCACATTTCATTTGTCACATTTCTTTGTAAAGAAAGGCATCTCAGAAAAATGCACAGAACACAGAACAGTTACTCAATTTGCAAAAAGTGACGCATGCATGGGTGTGCACATGAACTTCTGCTTCTCTGGCTATTTCCAAGAACACACATCCAGTGTTACTCAGAAGTGAAAACAAAAAAATCAAGAGCAATAGAAATTTGTACAATAACCTCTTGTCATTCTTACAAAAAAAAAATGACAAGAGTTGCTAACTAACCCAGGAGGAAGAAGTATTTCCACAGAAAGCCACAAATAATCACAACCGCAGGATGATTCAGTTGGCCCATGCTTTATCCACAAAGAAATCTCCATAATGGATAATATAACTGAGCTGCTAAACCAAGACAAGCCAAACATAAGTGCATTCCATGAGGAACCAAGGCTCAAGGAATGCAGGGAAAAGTCTCCGCCACTGTAGTGATAAAAACAACCGATAAGCTACTGCATTAAAAGTCTGCAGTCTGTTTAATCAAATTAAAATCAACTTCTACAAGGATGTATGAGAAGCAGAGATAAAACATCTCATGGAAACAGTTGTGTCATCCCCTTTATGGTTATCGAACACTTGAAGATGATTTGATGTTTCCGGGCCAACAGAAATTCATCGCTCCATCTCTGTTGACAGGTTTTCTAAACTAATCCAATAATCTCTTGTACGACGACCAGCTGTGCCACTGAAACCAACACCAGCTGACACACCTGCAGGCTATGAGGAAACAGGACCTTGAGAATTCAAGGGAAAAAGTCCTTAACTGGGTTATTAAAGTTGACGTGAGCTTTTCCAGATAAAAGTCATTATGGCTGCGGTGGTTTCTGACTGACAGACGCTGGACTGCAGCACAGTCATCAGTGATGTATTAGGCTATAATTTCTTACAGACAGTGTGGGTTACACCTGCATGTTTAGAGGAATCGGGAAAACGTTCAACCATCTGTGGGAATGGCACTCATGTCGCCAATATGCAATCAAAGATGACTTATAGATTCTGTGGAGATGAAAATCGGTTATTTTCTTTGCCCAGATAAAACCTTTTGAGCAAAAGCCAACGCAGTTCCTCAAAATAAAACTGACAGATATCGTATAGCCAACATTCATGACTCATATTCAATCCCCGCGTATGCACTCTCAGTGTGTGAAGACCTGCGGCTGAAAATGACTCAGCTGACCATACGGATATTCATCACTGTGATGGTTTGACAGTAATAGAAGTTGTGTCTCTGTGGAATTAACTGATGACCTGTCACAATTTCCAATTTGACACAGTGAACACAAACCATTGGCCATAACACCATACATGGAAAATACAGGAATGATAGAGTTCATGGAAAATATCAGGCTGTCCTTTATTTCAGTGCCATAGTAGCTACCAGTCTGAAGATGACATTATATTTCCACAACTACCTCATGACAATGAATCTCATGACACTCTCTTCCACTAAATTTAAAACACGGCTTCCTGATTCAGAAATTATTTAATGCTTTTTAGTCTACTGACCTGAATTCAGAAAAGAGGCACTAGCTTCTCTCTCAGACCAACATACTTATTTTCTCTTTTAAACATTCCTAGATGCCTGAGTGAGTTCTCCCATTCATCTGCCATAATGTCCCTATAATTAATACCATATTTCAATCTGAATGAAAACAAAGTGACAGCTAAGGAAGATAAACTAATCAACTCAACTACAGGTCCTTAAGAGCTTTAACACACAAATGAACCACACCTATAAAGAATAATCTCCTATTTAATGTCGGGCTTAACATGTAGAGAGGAGCATCTAGTTGAGAGTGAGAAAAAAAACTGAGATCTTTCTCTCACTCTCTCTCTCTGTGATTGGAAAAAATGACAGATTGAGCAGATTGGAACAAACCAAATATTCTTTATCCAGTACAGATGCTTCAGTCTAGACAGATCCTGTGCTCGCAGCTTCACAGGACAGCAGCTCACTTACATTAAACTGAGCCACGGGCTTTATTGTGCTTTTCAAAACTGCTGAAATGCAAAAAAAAATTGTTTTTTTTTTTTTTTGGTCTGGAACTGGCAAACATTAAAGTTAAATGATGACTAAGAAGACACCGCCACCCTGCAGTGCAGGCCAGGTAAAGAATTGCAACCATGAAAAACTACATAGAGTCTATACTGACACATGCCAACACACATGCACCCACACACACACACACACACACACACACACACACACACAAAGTGACCGTAATAGAACAAGCACCGGCTGTGTTCTTCATGAGTATATATATACAGAATGTGTCTTCTTTCTGTGCTAGGAAAAAGAAAACAGAGACTCAGAGGAAATCCCAGGCAGATCCAGTTAGAAAGGAGAATATTGCCCATGACATACTTCTATTCATCAAACTGTGACATATCCAGGAAGCCTCAAACCGCACTCGGCCTATGTGTGTGTGTGTGTATATTTGTTTGTGTGTGTGTATGTGTCTATGGAAGAGAGAAAGACAGAGATGGAAAAAAGCAGATGTCCTCACAGACATGCACATTCAATACTAAATACATTCTATGGTCACCAGTGATGCTAGTCTGCAGCTGTGTATGTGCATCATTTATGTATGTGTATATGTGCGTATGGGTGTGTGTGTTTGTGTGTGTGTGTGTGTCCTCAGCCAGACAATGTCCCTTTTGGGAAAAGACTCATCTGTGTCTGGAATGGGTCTGATTCACAGAAACTCAGCAGGGAGAGGAAAGAGACAAAGAATGAAAGAAAGAAATTCAGAGGAAGGAAAAAAACAGGAAGAAAAGAATTAAATGGCTTACAGATTAAAATAGATTAGTAATGTTTTTTTTTTTTTTTTTTTTTTTTTTAATGTAAACATAGCCAATTCTAAAGACAAAGTCAAACAATTATATTTGTACTTTGTTATGCTAAAATCAAACGTTCTTATGAGTAGAAAGATCAGTGATCTGGCTTAGTACTGCTGGCATACACATTTGGACAATGCACATGTCGTCTTTATAAATAAGTGTCTGGCAGACCGATTTATTCATCAGTTGATCAAGTGACTGTTGACTGATCAGCAGGATGTACTCTATTAGTGAGTGAGTGAGCTGGTGAAGGTGATTGCTATGGCGTCTATCGCACCCACTCTCACTGCCAAACATTGTCCATGAACAAGGCACTGAATCTCTGACTTATACACTGTGGCCAACTCTGCACGCTGAATCAATTCATACCACAATATTTTCTATATTAATGACAATAACAGCATGATTATTCACAAAATATGGACGTTCTGCATTTTAACTACAAAGGCCATACAAATGTCGACTAAAAATGAAACGCATATTATATTATCAGCATGACAAATTCATCATTAAACAACCTAACATAGTTTGCTGCATTCATATTGTGGCAATATGTGGTGGATGATTAATTGGTCTTTGTTTTCTACAGGGAACTGACTGTAAAAAACAAACAAAAAAAACAAACAACCAAAAAAAAAAACCACTCTAACAGTGCCTCCTATCACATCTGTAGATTCAGATTTTTCCCAGCTTTAACCATCTATTGTGGCGATGAATAAAGGGATGTTAAAACTTCTTGAAAAATGGATATAATGTAGATGCACACATATTTGTGCTCTGGCTGTTCATTTTTGGAGTCTGGTAGAAACGCACCATATACCATATACTGATTTGGCTGGGCTATTCCACTTCTCTACTTTGGCGCCTTGTCACAATAGGAATCATGTTAAAAGACAACCACGAAAATCAGACACCATGAACTGAGATGAAATATTGAAAATGAGCAGTTTGCTTTTGCGGTTTTCTGACATGCTATGGCACTGACCAGAATGGCCTTTTTGGAAATGTGAATGCAGAATTAGACACTTGCATGTTTGTCACTGTAATAATAAATTTCATAAAGTGCACATTAAAAAGAAAATTTCCAGTAATGCCACTAAAATAATTTGAATTTAATTCTAAACCTTCACCTTAATCTTGACTAGTTCTGTGCAGTACTTGTTGGAACTGTAGTTAGGATAGAACAGTGATCAGTCTTACCCAGAGCTACGACTCCATACCCAGGGGAGCAGACGCTGTGTTTTATGCAGAACTCCACCACAAGGTGGAAGCCTTTTGCACACTCACACAGCTGATCATGGGTGCTGTTGCACTGCCTTTTCACCAACTGTCTCTCCTTACACACCTAAACATACACACACACACACACACACACACACACACACACACACACACACACACACACACACACACACACACACAAAAACACATTAAAAAATGTGCCTGGTTGGTCCTCACACACCTTGACTGCAACAAACAGGAGAGAACACACATTAATATATATGGGCATATCAAAAAATAAAACACACTTTGCAGTAATAATACAATACTGATAACATGACATGACTGAAAACCAGGTATGGATGCTGTTATTCCAGCTGTCTCACTTAATTAAATGCAGACAAAGGACATGCAGGACAGACTAGAATAGGAAGATGAAAACACACAGGTGACAGCAGGATAATAACAGCTGGCTGATGATAATCTTGCACAATTTACCAAGACAAAGATGACAACAACATAAAAGAAAGCTCATTCTATCGCGCACTTAAAAGCCTCAGACTTTGCTGTCTGTAGACTGTAGTCTCTGTAGTACCCCTTCATTTTTATTTTCTTTTTCTTTTTATGTTAGTGAGCGTTGCTTTTTGTGTGACAGTTACTCAGGTTGACAAGTGAGAGCTGTTTGCCTACTCCTAGAGCTGATATGGCTCCGTGGCAGCTGTTCAAAACAAATTGAAAGGATTGAATGAGCTTTGATAGCCGTGGACTTGTATAAACACCGGCCTCATGTGGATTTTTTTTTTTTTACTCTGAGTGAAACTGACACTGACATTTTTTTCTGTTTAGTGGCCTTCTAACACCTTAAAGTATGGCCTTGCATACATTGGCAATGGACAGGACACCAGGGAGGGAATTCAGTAGCACACATAAGAATAACACAAAGATTTCACTCTGACATCATTAGTTGGAGTTCTCTCTCTTCTCCTAACACCTGTACACATTCTATGGCAAATGCTGGGGAAGGGAGATGTTAATTACACAAAAAATGGTTTTTGTTAATGCAAAACATGTTTAGTCACACTCCCGCTTTACTCATCCTTAGCACAAATACCTAGAAAAAGGAAAAAAACAGGAGAAAACATGCAACGCTGTGGTATACAAAACACACACCACAGCAAAGAGAGCAAAAACCAAAGAGAACAATTTAATAAGAGGACACACAAGTCTGTGGTGTCACATACCGAAGTGCAGTATTGGCACGTATCACCCCAGTGCCAGTTTTCAGCAAAGTGTTTATCAGGGCAAGGCTGGCACTCTGTGGGTGTGTTGGCAGTACAGTGCTGTTTCACGGCCATGCCAGGAGGGCACTGGTCACACAGTAGGAGGTCAGAGGTCACGGGATCACGGTGCTGGTATTTAGGCGGTGTAGCTTGCTGCTGGAAGGCCCAGGAGAGAGAGGCAGTGAAGAGCTGCAAGAGAGAGAAGCAGGTTCAGTCACCGAGCAAACAGCAAGAAATACAACCTACCACAGTGAGTCCATGGAAACTAGGCTTGCTCAACATTTGGGGATGCAACAACTGAAAACCTATCTAAAGCAAAAAGGAGAAAGAAAAACAAAAAGTCAGAGGACGCACAATTTTAAAGTGATTTCCTTTGCTCATAGTAAGCAGTTCTGTCAAGTCAGAGAAACAGGAGAAAGACTACGACGAGATTTGTGGTGATATAAATGGGGAACGTTGTCATTATATCGTTCATTCTTATATTTTCCAATTCCCATCCGTGCAGATGGCAATACTGCTTCCCTTTACTGCCTCAACATGTCTGCATATAATTCTGGGCCTGCACAATTATGGCTACAAATGATTATCCTGCTCGTCCTGATAATTTATCTAACTATTGCAATCATGCATGTAATTCATGATTAATAGTCTTGATGAGCTTAATGTCAGAGCTGATTTATTGCACCTCTGGCATTTTATATCAACATCTTGACTATTTTCAACCAGAGATGACATTGTAGATTATATGAAATGCTTGTATCTTGCCAATGCTCTGCGGATATTAATGGTAGAAACTAAAATGTCAATAAACAGCGTGATTACAGACCATTAATCGTGCAGCTTTGTGCCATCTGATCTGAGCAACAGTTTCCTAACCATCGTAGTAGGTCTGCAGGTTAGTGAGGGAGGCTGCTTTGTGGCTGAAAAGCATCTGATGTGATCGACAACACGGCCAACATGCCCGTGGGCAAGAGCACTCCACACCCATCTATCTGTTCAATAACACGTTCAAATGGATGCTCTGTAAAGTGGCAGGCTGTTATGAGCCTCTGTGCGGGGCATCTGTAGCCTCAAAAACAAGCCCATTTATCATCGCCTTAGTAGGATCTGAATAACATTACCCGAACCTAAATTCTAAAATATCAGTTTGTGAGTGTGTTTGACATGTAGCCATGCAGCTGGCTGAGGCCACATGCACACCAGATGTCACACAACAGACTCAGCCATCGGCTCTGCGGACTTTCCCCTTGGCCTGGATACATCCTCGCTGCCTGGACACACTGGCTAACAATAGGCTGTTCTTGCTTTGTGTGTGTGTGTGTGTGTGTGTGTGTATGTGTCTGTGTGTGTCCATGTGTCTGCATGCCTGTATGTGGTTTCCTGCATACAACTGTGCAAATGTGTGAGTCTCATAGCGGTACATACATGTGAGCTCTCATGTATTACTGTATCAAAGTCATGACTGTGCGTGCGTGTGAGTACATGCATCTGCTGGTGTGTTTGTGCATATCCACATGGGCACATGTTTGTGTGTGTTTTTCAGCATGCATGTTTGTGCGTGTTTATTTCCAAGTCCTCTCTTCCTCAGCCTCTGTCTGTGTGTCCTGTGGTCTCCTCTCCTGGCTGCTGTTCATATAGAGAACTGTTGGAGGTTGCTGGGCTTTCCCCATTCACCACCAGGATACAAAACATTCACCCACGCCGGTATACAATTTACCCGTCACACACCATTGATCTCAGGCCTGTGTTTGTGTGTATGCGTGCTTACCCCATTCATCTTACAGTACATAACTTTTAAACCACAAAACAAAAGTAAGACTTATGTATGTGAGCACATGTGTGTTCTCATTCACTATAATGTTGCAAAATGTTTACTCATAAAAATCTACTCATCAGCAAAGTATGTGCGTGCCTATGTGTGTGAGTAAAGGGACAGCTGTGTCTTCCCCATCTGCCATACAGTACATATTGTTCAACTTCAGTCTACTAACTGTGTGTGAGCCCGTGCACGTCTTCCCTCTCTATAATATATTCTACTCACATTACTCCCTTCCTAGAGTGATGCACCGACCTGAAAAAGGGGGGGTGGGGGTACAGGCGCAGTTCACATTCTTAGATTTCTATTTCCATTTGAGATGAGGGTCATTGAAAAAGATAGTAAAAATAGATGAATGGGTTTGACACACCAAAATAGAAACCTAAGCTTCAAACAGCCTGGCGAGCGCAGTGGTTTTCCCGGCAAAAACCTATCGACCTCCCAGCACAACATTTGGTGGATGGCTTTCATCCAGAGGGACTTGCTGAGCAGTACCGTGACTGCATGTGTTTGTTTGTAGCATGGGTGGCCCCGGCGGGAATCAAACCCATAATCACAGTCTTGCCCTTCAAATTAAGAAGTGTATGTACACACTATTAAGCCATGAGACCACATCTAATCGATTCAGAAATGTCAGGAGGGTGGAGTGTACCCAGGAAGTGACTGTGGGTCACCTGATTGTAGCGAATCTGGCTACAGTTACACTTGTCGTTTCAATTTGACTGTAATCATCGGTTCATGTCAGGATGCGTTTACTGGCAGATCTGGACAATGCTCAGTCGGTGCCGAAGAGCCAGACCGCATGTGGAAGTGGTCAGGCTCGCATTGTTTTCCAAATTGTACATACAGTACAGTAGTCAGGCCACAATGCACATCAGATCAATGTGCAGAGATGGAGAGATGGAAACAGAAATGAAGATATAAAAAAACTGCAGCCATAAGAATCAGCTATTTTGGGCCAAGAGGGGATGCCCAGAATTTCAGCTTTAAAACAACACAACACATCTGAAAATTCACACTGAAATGACAGTTTTAAACACAGTTTCCCATGCATTCTGCGACAGTAGAGAGCCACAGTCTGGTTTAGTGCACTGACACCCAGCTCTTATACTCTTAGACTGGACATTATGCGGTCTGGTTTGCAACTTTTGCAGCATTTTCTTCCCTGCCTTCTCTTTGCAATTGCTCTCCATCGTGAATTGTTCAATTCAGCAAATGTACAATAAGTGCCAATCTTTGGCAAAAAAGGGGTCATCACGGATCAAGCATGCGAGTTGAGACTGAGGGCTGCCTGGCATCCATCGGCTCTAACATTTTACAGCTCCTCCAAAATAGACGGGGAGCTTGGAGGCTTTTGAGGTTTTCAGGGTGGCCCAAAAGACCTGTGCATTAGACCAAGGGAAACTCCTCCTGATGAGAAGGCAATGTTTGGGTCTTTTAATATCTCAGGCAGAACTCATGTTGATATTGCCATCCAGAACTTCTAATCAAACCAAGCCAACCAGGACAGTAGCTGACTACTGCTGAAGAAACTGTCAACTTTTTGCGAATTGGCTTATTGGTAAAATGCATCGTGGTGCGTGCATGTGTGTCCATCAGCTACTAAAAGAGATATTGAACTTTTCACCCTCCTCATCGCTTTAGAAGTTGCCATCTGACGACATTGGGTACGACCGCTGGAAACCCAAATTACACAGCAGCCAGGGGCCACTGACAGCCATAATTATACTGTTAGCATCATCAGAGGGAGACTCAGTGAGAGGCATATCCTATATGGAATGTGGCCAGCTGAGAAGAAAGGATGGAGTTCAAGGTATGAGGCCTAATGAGCAAGGTACGGACAGAGAGAGAGAGGGAGAGGGAGCAGGTGAGGTGTTGAGTAAGGCTGCTGCAGAAATAAATGCAAAGTGTAAGAGAGGTTGGAAAAAAGGGCCTGTGATTGGTTGCCAGGTCAAGTCCCTTAACCAACTGTGAAGTGAGGCACTGAACCTCCAACTGCTCCAGCGGCCCACAGTAGAAGACTGTGTTTAAACTGTGCAACCTGCATGTGAGTTTTCGTAACTGCATGAATGGAAAGCAGGAGGTTGGTTGCTGGAAAAGAGCAAGAATGCTCAGTGAAATTTTCCTGGATAAACAATGGTTAAAAGACACATATATATTTGTGTTTGTTGAGTCTGGTTCAGCTTCCATGCTTATGTATTTCATGCCGACAAATCCCATTTGAACAGAGTTGAGAGAAAACCGTGTGTTTATGGAGGGGGAAAGATGATTTTTACCAGATTTTTTAACAGAAAACACATGCTATTGAGCAGATGTTATCCTTTTGAATGAAACAAACAACAGAGCACAAGTGTAATCCAGTCACTGATGGCACTGGATATACAAAGTCATTTTGGATGAAGCAGATAGGCAACGCTTCCGGCAACAGGCAACAAAGTAAGGCATGGGGTCAAAAATTCATTCAGATGTTTCCTGGCAACAACATGGTGCTGCACTTACGAGTCAACTGACCACACGTTTAGAAGCTGTGATATTCCACAACTGGAAAAATAACAATCTTTTTTATGTCAAAAGGGTTTATGACACTCTGGGTTTGCAAAGCCTATCTATTGTCAAAAAATACCCACAGTGATGTCTTATGATGATGATGATTACCTGCTGCAGTGTCAGTATAGTGAAACAACATGCAGGCAAAGCTTGGCAAATGGGGATAAGCTACGTAACTATGGGGGTCAGATACCTGACAGAAATAGCCATAAATGTAATCTCACTCCACGTGCTTTCCATATGACCCCATGTACTGAACGACGTGTGCACATAGTGGGCATTGCTTGTCAGAGTTTTCCATATGAGTTAAATAAAAAAAAGGCAGATTTTAAGAGAAACTCGATTAATAAATTTAATAAATGGTGCATGCACATCAAATTTCATTAGATTTCTATATTGCAGCTGAAATGTTTTTCATTGGATGTAGCCTTGCTGGCTTTAAATGTAAGCAAAAAGAACATTAAGTACATGTGGTCTAGGATGCATATCAAATAAAAAGAATTAGCTTGACTATGGGCCACAGGGCAGCTCCACAGGTTTAAAAATTGCTGACATAAATGACATAATATCCATGTCACACGCAAAGCTTCCTCGGGCTCTGCAACATCAAACCACGCACACTTATGATGGTTCAGTAAATCATAATTACATTTTGAAAAATAAAGACGCCCTGCATTGTTTTTGCAAATACTTTAAACTACTTCTAAAGTCTCAAAATATCGCCCACCATGGTACGCATGGTAAGTATAAATGTCACATTGAAATTTAAAGATGCAAAGAAATGCAGGGAAAACGATGCCTGAGGTCAGGTTTAGATCCATGGCACAAAGGGACCAAACCACACTACACCAGCTTATCCATCATGGCACATGGCTTCAGTTAACTGTAGAACGCAGATGGTCGGAGGGGGGATTCCAACTCTTGCAAGTGTGTGTGTGTGTGTGTGTGTGTGTGTGTGTATTTGATGACCCTGTGAAGATGGAGTCGCTCCCTCTTTACTTTTTACAGAGACAGAGAGACTGACTATACGTGCTATGTTACCTAAACAACTCTTATCATCAAAAAGTGATTTCTCACAATCATAGCTCTATGATCAAATTCAAAATTCAAAACATTTCTGTCTATTCATGCAAGTAAAAAATGGAAATCTTTGGTTTGTACAAGTATGCATACATACAATGTAAAATACATATCTATATCCTCATATATCGCTTACATATCATATAATGTACAGAATTACATGTGAAGCCACAGCTTTGACTATCACCTCGCATAAATGTGTCAGATTTCATATTTCATAACTCAAACTTGTGTGTGTTATTAGGTGCTAATTGATAAAAAAGGACCAATAAACTTTGTATTTTTCACCTTCACAGGGTCAACAATTATGATGTTACACTCCGTAGTAAATGATTTGTAGCTTTCACTGATCATTTACTAAACAGAAACTGTGAACAAAGTTATTTATCTTTCTCTGCTCTGCATGTGTCATTTGTGGGTACATTACACAAGCTGACACAGAATGCATTCCCTATTTAAAGCAATTGCATAAAGAGAGTAGGTGTGTGTTTGTGTGTGTTGCTGTGGTGTGTTTGGTCCACTGTTGAGGGAAGCACATTGTTTTTCACTTCCCTTAATCTAGGGATTCAAACAAATGACTTATTTTAGTGCGCCACAGAAACTCTTCCAGCGTCACACACACGGGCGGCATGGCAACTAAAACAGCAGTTGCAGCAGGCGCATAGATTTGAATACTTAAAACATTCAAATATGAGAGGGATTTGTCTTATCTTATCTTGCAAGCCATGTGTTCAAAGTCATCACTGAGACTGGCTGTTTAAGTTTCAAGCAAAATAAATCAAATCCACCGCAAGTAGCTGGATCCGATATATTTCAGCCTCGGCCCGTCCGTGACACATAATGTAAACATATTACTCTGCAGGAATATGCATCGGGTCGGTCCTGCTGTTTTTAATGTGACTCACACACAGTAGCAACAGCAAACAAAAGACATAGGCCTATATGTCCCTGTGACACAAATACACCACTGGTCTGCTTGTCTCAATCAATCACACACACGCACGCACGCACGCACGCACGCACACAGACACACACACACACACACACACACACACACACACACACATGCACACACAGATTTTTGCTATCAGTACACTGGTCCTGGAAAAGGGGAAGTTAGAGTGAGGACTTTCCACATTATTCGTTGCTTTCTGAATAAACGTCTGTACCTGCCACACACACGCCCCCCCCATACATAGGCGCACACACACACCTGCACCCCTCCACAAGCCATCAGTGCATCAGTGCATGAAAAAAAAAAAAACATCAATGTTGATTCTCTACTAGAGGCGTTTGATTGAAGCCCTACATCTCTCTGCCCCCCGCCCCGAAATCTCTCTCCTCGTTTGTCTCCCTAGTTCCTGTATCTCGGTGCCCCTCCCCCCTCACTTTGTTTGTTTAAAGCACAAGTGATGTTGGTCATGTATCTGCACACCTCTCTCTCACTCACACACACACACACACACACACACTTCCTCTCCCTTTCTCTTTTTCCAACTGTTTGTGTAGAGAAAAAAAAACTGTGAAATCGTGTTGATTCTCTATGGCCAAGTGACCTCTCCGTAGCCTCCCTTGTCTGCGTGTGAACCTGCAAGCAGGTTTAGGGAAGTTGTTGAGGCTGATGCCAACTGTCACCACAGAGAGAGAAGAGGAGAGCGGCATAAAGATAAAAAGAGCACAGATAATAGATAAAGGGAGATAGAGCAGCTTCATGCATGGCGATAGGCGGCCGGTGTACTGGATGGATGGATTAGATGGTAGGGCTGCACGGAAAATATGTGTTATGTGATAATGCTGGATATTGTGATAACAGAATGGTGATAAAAGGTAGAGTGTTCTGCCTCTGTTCCTGTATGTTAATAAAATAGACCCAGACATTAACAAATGAAAAGAAGAAATATACATGCATATATATTTCCACAGGCTGGGCGATCAGCCAGACACCTTGATGTTAGCTGCCATGTGATTTGCCAAAATCTGTTCGAGGTTTGCATGTATTTGTGTTGTTGATGTGAATTCAAACTCACTAACTGCCATGCTTTGCAGTGGATAGATGGATGAATGGGTTAAATGCAGGCTAACTAACTGCTTGATACAGGAACAGACAAACTAATGTAAGGGACACATGGCCTGGCTAAAGGACTGGCTGGACAAATGACAGACTGGCTGAACGGCTGATTGACGAGCTGATCAACAGGCAGTATTAACACAGATATTACTGACTGACTGAGTGGTTTTATGGCTGGCTGTTCAGCTGGCCAAATAACTAGTTGGATGGACTGAATGACTGACTGATGGACTGAAATGTAACAGGTACACATGGTCTAGGGGATTTCTATGTCACTAACAGAACCATAATAAAGGCCCATATATGGAATGGAACTGGCACATTATCATACAATATCCAGATATTAAAAATACAAGCATCTCCCAACATATATGTTCAACTTGTATGGGTTATATGCATATATCACTATAGTACTGGCTCATAAATGACTGTTCTGGTTAATGATTTATTTTGTATGTATCAGATTTCCGCATGGGATTGACTGACGAATAAGAACACATGTTCAGTGCATATATTGCATATACTCTGAAAATCAAGTGCTGCACAGAGTGTTAACATAGAGATTACTGACTGGCTCACTACCTGATGAGCTAATGGTTGGCATGAACATTTGGTATCATGCGGTTGACCGAATGATGGACTGACTGGCTAAATTCCTTGCGCACTTTCTATAACAAGGACCAACTGGATGGACGATTACAAGGTTGTACTGAGCTAGAGGAACTACTCTTTATGGATGATATATTGAATGAAGGCATACATGCACACATGCACAGGGTATACTGGGTGTGTACATTTATATTTGGCTGCCTAACACACCCACTATGCACACAAATCTAGCAATACATCTTATAAACAATATTACTCATTGACCAAGTATAGTATTAAACAGAGCTTTCCTCTCTTTTCTCTCTGACACACAAATAGTGCACACACACACACACACATACACATGCATGCACAGCCACACGAACACACACGCGCACACAGACCACAGAGATAGATAGTAGGTCCAATGTTTTGTTCCTACAGTGTATGTTCTGTTTTCGTCCTGATATCCATCGCTACACGAACTTATGCAAAACTTGCAAAGGCCCCAACACAGCACAGCATGCAAAACACACCAAAGGAAATAACGGTGTTTTCAGCTCCAGGCGCTATCATTTAAAAACACTTGAGAAGTGCCTTAGTGCAAATGAGTCTAATGATAGGCCTGTATTCAACATTATCTGGCATACTGGGGGTGCTGGAAATAGAGAATGAACATTTGTAAATCTATTTTTGGTGTGAAACGTTTCATCATATTCAAGCTGCAAGGATTTCAGGCTTGCCACAGAGCAAGCAGTGAAATATGACCTAATGTAACCTTTCACACATTGAGTCAAACTGAGGACAGGCCTGTTTACTGGATACAAAGGATGCCTCCTATGTGGTAACACCGTGATGAATAAAAAAGCAGGCAACACATGAGCTCCGGTCAGAGATCATCATAACACAAACAACAACATTATGACAAATCAATTATATTTTCAAGAAAGCGCTACTTTTGTCCTCTGATGACCATATCCTCATACACAGAAACTAACAAACGCCTACACCTGCCTAGAATACACTCTATGAATAAACCTTATACAAAATTATGTCAGAGTGTTAACCGCGTTTAGGTGGGTTCACCCTCCATAAGGTTGTATGGCTGCGGTAAAGCAAAGGAAAAACAGCATCCTCAACCAGTTTCTAACAGTGGAAAGCCTATGCAAATATCGACCAACAGTTAAAGTCCAGTGGCTCTGCGGGTACAAGTTCATACATGTGTCACACCTTTGCCGTCCTGTATATGATAAAGCGCTATAGGTAAAATGGATCATATAACCTATAAAAAATGAATACTGACAACATTTCTGGGGAAAAGGCGGGGTAATAACAGATGACGGACTAGATATTATTATTTGGTTAATATAAGAAAATAAACACAAGTCACGAGACTTTTGAACAAACTCACAAAGTTCATATTATAGGGGTCTGGCCTCAATACAAGTGATATAATGCGATTTTAATGTGTATCTTGATTGGTAAATTTATACCTTGCTTGCTCTATATTTTCCATTATAATGATAAAAAAAAAATGAACATCACTCAGGCAAGCGCCCATACCTTTCTATACCTATAGTGACGACCTGAATAATTTTCCTTATCATGACCATCACAACAAATACCAGAGAATGGACCGTACCATCAAAAATGACACCCCGCTCGTAAAAAAATGTGTCCCGGTTCAGCGTAACAGACCCGGCCAGAGGAGCAGGCGGAGAGGCAGAAAAGCTGAAAAACAGCATACTCGGTAGGCTACTCACCACTATCAGTTTCATGGCCGGGTTGGATTTCGCTATCCGAGCGCTCATCTCTACTGCGCAAAGTGAACTGCGGTGTGATGGGGTCTCCATCAGACATCACATTTATACAGCAGAGCAGAGAGAGAGAGAGAGAGAGAGAGAGAGAGAGAGAGAGAGCAGCGGAATGGGAAATACTTTCCCTCCCTCCCTCCTTCCCTCTCTCTCTCTCTCTCTCTCTCTCTCTCTCTCTCTCTCTGGTCCTAAAAATAAATTGTAGCATCCTCACGACTTTGCGTTGACATTACGCACGGAGTTTTTTTTTTTTTTTTTTTATGGACACAATCGCAGGTCTGAAGAGGAGCGCCAGCAGGGCTCATCATATCATGTTTTACACACCCTCAGTAACAACAAAGTAGCGCATCCCCTCCTTCTCGGATCTTCTCGTCTGCAAATTAAAATGATAGGCAAGCCGATTTTGCACATAGTCCTACTAAAATGGAAAATCCGACAGTTATGCCACAGGTGATAAAAACACAAACTGATAATATAAAGTACAACAATGTCACTAAGCTCACAAAGCCCCTATTTGAATGTTATAGAGTCCATCTAGAAGGTCAGTGTTAAAATATTGTAAGCAATATTCTATAGCAATATCATAGGAATATCTTTTTTTGTTTTGTTTTGTTTTGTTTTTTGGCTGGGGATGTCAAGTGGACGTGCAAGAGCACCACAGACTCCAATTTGTGTCTCAAATTTGCACTGTGGCAGAATAATAACGATCTAATATTCAAAAATAACAAATTCCATCATCTACATTACAGAATTTCAAAAATGCCTCTCAAAATGTGCTTGACAAATAGGCATAACTTACCTAATCTCTCAAAGTAAAAGAAAATCAACTAAATCTATGAGCGAACCAAACCATAGTTTAATCAATGTGAATGCCGGATCATTTTCCAGCATAAATGTTTTTGTCTAACTTATGAGGCCAGGTTTGACAGTACATAAATACAATGAGTGACATCTGTTTATTTGAACCAGTCAGAGCATTTAGTGTGACCGCTTATTTTAACCTCCATTCATGGAATCTGGTAACAGCACTTCAGTATATATGAACAATAGTATAGGCAGCATGTGCAGCGTGGAGCTGATTTAGGGACCTGAAGGTTGAGACCTCTGACTCAAAGTGTGTTCTCAGTCCTTGTTATTGTCTGTACGGGACTGGTTCCCAGTGTGTAGTAGCTAAAGAGCTCCAGTGTCTTTCGAAGCATCCCAGAGTTACACTGCATTTATTCAGTGTTGGAACTGTGACGAAAACATGTCAGAAAATCTGCCATAAAGGGCCTATTGGTGAATATTTGGTCCACTGGAGGCATTTTTAAGCCTTATTCTCAAGAAAAACAATATTTTATTGTGGCGTTAGCCAAGAATTGGTTTGACTGGCTTTAGTAAAGTTGACTTCGGTAGAAAAATGAGGTGTTTTAAGGCTCCAATCCTGGTAACCTATGGTGTTTTATTCATCTTATACTGAATTCCAGGGACTCAGGATGGCTCTGTGAACGTAACATGGCCAGAAGCTTTGGATATCAAATATTCCTGTGACTAGCCTTTTGTGTGTGGCTAAAATGACAATATTTGCATATGTATGTGTGATAAACAAACTCTGATAACATGTTAGCTGGCTGTAATGGACGTGCGTAGTGCCACTGAGATGCAAAAGATTTTGGAAAATATTTACTTGCTAGTCAAAAGTTGGTTTGGACATAGGCCACCTATGTTGCTATATTGTATGGAAGATAATGTGACACTATATCCAAAAAAAAAAAAAATCAAT
This sequence comes from Myripristis murdjan, assembly GCF_902150065.1. Taxonomy (NCBI): domain Eukaryota; kingdom Metazoa; phylum Chordata; class Actinopteri; order Holocentriformes; family Holocentridae; genus Myripristis; species Myripristis murdjan. Next base: position 11,001,880 of record NC_043995.1, on the reverse strand, counting down.
ATTTCACCCAAAAATTTCTCCCTCATCAGTGGTTTAAATCACTTTTAATTGGTGGAGACAATGAAGAATGACCTTCACTCTTTTGTGAAAAGCATACTGTACTGTAGACCTTGTTGGTCACTCTTGACATTCACAATTAAAACATGCACAGAAACTCCCTCCTTTTTCCTGAAAAGTGCATTTTTATGCATATTTGTATTCACTAGTGTGCACTAGTTTATTAGCTAAACTGCACTGTGAACTAATGCCACTGAAGATTTTAAAACAGTTTAAAATGACCTTTTGTTTTCTCCCCACTCCTTTCCTGTCATTCTGCATTCTCCCCAGAAATTGCCAAGAGGTTTCAATGTGTGACGCGCTTCAATGTGAGAAAATACCCCCATTTACATCATAACTTCCCACCCTTCCCACTGAAAGGAGTGCTCCCACATATTGACCGAGACAAACACGGGGCATACGAGACAGCTCATGTGAGGAAATTGCAGTTTCAGAGCACTAAGGCAATTCACATCCATTCCACACACAAAAAAAGGGCACTCCCACACAGTGATGTAACGGCATGATGTTGATGTAAGCCCACTGACGTAGAAGATACCAAAACAGATCTGTTTCTCCATCCCAGTATCAAAGTTCCTTCTCCCCCCGTTTGTCCAACGCACTCAAAGGCATGACAAACGGTCACAGACAGCTGACGTAGGAGGCACAGGGCCTCAACGTAGTCAGAGTAAATATACACTGATCCACCTACTGCTACGGGTCGGCATGGCATGTGAGGGAAATGTTAGTGGTGAGGTCACAGCTCACCACAGGATGACCGAATGCACTCACACACACACACACACACATGCACACACACACACACACACACACACACACACACACACACACACACACACACATATAAAGTGCAAATACACAGAGAAACACACATGCACACCACAGTATCGAGGTCAGGGTATACCACAACAATGGCAGAACGGAAGCTGGAAGTGCACTCTCTCTCTCTCCATCTCTCTCACATACAAATGCACACACAAGGGTAAACACACACACACACACACACACACACACACACACACACATTAGCACAGTTGCCCAGTCGCCCATGCAGGGCCTCTCTGACGCGTGAACCAGTCGACGGTGAGGTCTGCAGCGTACGAGCAGGGGAAACGTGGGTGTTACGAGGTGAACCAGATACTACCACTAGTTGACCACTACGCGCTCACACAAACACAAACACACAAGCACACACACACACAAGGGCAACCCACATACCCACACGCCAGCAAATAAATCAAATTAAAGAATAAGTTACACTGGCAGCCTGTTGGCTTATTTTCATAAACTTTTGGCTGGCTTTAGCCTCCAAGCATTAAATACAACAATGATACCACTTCGGAGTGTGCAGGTGAAATGAAAACAGCTGTGTCGGACTCTATTCAGGATGTGTAACGGCCGCACTACCGGCTCAAAATCCAGGTGAGGCTGTGGTGGTACGAATAACTTATCATAAGCAAAGTCCTCTTCCACAATGCTCTGTTGTGATTAATCGTTCTGTTTGATTTGGCCTCCAATCCCTGATTTAAATATAATTCAACTGCAAAGATTTTGAGATTAGTTCCTTGCAGTGCTGCTTATAAGCAAGTGAATCTTTTGCCATCTTTTTTGCATACTACAGGAAGATAAAGGATCTCTGGCTGCTGTTTCCTATTATTGTTCAGCTCTCTGGTTACCCCTGTGGGTGTGTGTGTATGTGTGTGCACCCAGTTGCGTGGCACAATGACCTGTGTATGCACTTTAGTACCTGTATGTCTGTATGTGTGTGTGTGTGTGTGTGTGTGTGTGTGTTGTGTTAGCCAGCAGTGAATCCATCCAAATCCCAGTCATTTCCATAACAGATCCCATAAACGAATGAATGGAAAAAGGAACCGATAACTGTTATGTTTGTCGATGATGACATGACAGCGTGAAAGATGAAAGAGAGAGGGGGGGAGCGAGAAAGAGAGAGAGGGGCAGTTAGAGAAGCAGAACCAGAGAACCCAAGCACAATAAAACAGGATCTCCGAAACAAACAGTGAAAATAATACGAACAGCTAAAGAAAATACTTTCAAGCGAAGTGTTTCATTAGAGACACCGAGACATGACAGCAGCAATATATCACAAAATACAATATTTATAATGGGTTCAGGTTTTGAAAATCGTTAAAATTTTTATGCTCGTCAGAAGTTCAAGTAGCCTCCTGCACTTTTGTGACTAAGACCGCAGTATTTTCATTACTGTAGCTCCATGTTGAACTGCACGTCTGCAATGCCTGTGACAGGGCACGCTACAGGCCAGCTGACAGTTACTGGTTTCGCTTCCCATATTTTATTGTTGCATTTGAAAACTTCTTTTTCCATTTCATATCACTTACATTTCAGTTGGCTTCTGAAACTAGGAAGTGGGAATTTGGTTTTATTGCTTTCCCTGGTTTCCTGATTAGGTAAGTTGTAGCACTTTAAACCATGAATTTGCATGATTTGGATATTGCATATTTTTTGGTGGATTAGCTGTTTGTTATTAATTTTAAGAGTGAGCTATTGTTGGTGATTTTGTGTTGTTGTTTTTTTTTTTGTTGTTGTTGTTTTTTTTTTCAGGTTTATGTTTTTATTTGCCAAGTCACTCTCAGCCACCACACTGTTATTATAGTTTTCCCTGGATAACAGAGACTCTCTGGCCATTGGTGGCATTTTTATTGTGTAGCTCAGGGTGTGGCAGTATTTTTTGCATCATTTTATTGATTTATTGTGTTTATGATGTGGGAATGCATGAAGTGTATGTTTAAATTGTGTTGTTTAAATTGTTCATATTTCTATTTTTTTCTATATTCCTTGTTTATAATGCTTATATTGCTTTTTGTTATTTATTATCTGTTTATACTGTTTATAATGTAAATTATGCTTCATATTTTGCTATCCACTTTGCTGCTGTAATGCGTGAAATTTCCCCACTGTGGGACTAATAAAGGAATATCTTATCTTATCTTATCTTATCTTATTTACATTTTCTGTTTCCTAAAGTATAAAAATTATTGTCCCTACCCCATCCCACCTTGTTTTAAACGCACCCAAAAATGTTTTGATTTAGTGTAATTCCACAATTCTTTGTGCAGTTCATACACACACATGCACATACACTGCACGGTGAATTTGAATTGCCTGTTTTGATAGTTGTTCCTTTCTGGACTAATGAAGGTCTGTGGCAACTATGAGCCAACATTGTTCAGACATGTAACAGACAGCCTAAAAAAACCCACACTCACTTGCCTTTCAGGTCAGTTTAGTTCTCCTGCAAGTCAATGGGGTAAGGTGACCTTAGCGCAAAGAGGTTTTCAGGAAACCCAGGCCACACCACTTTAATCTGTGTTGTTGTACAGCCTAGAGAAGAACCATGTTGCCATGTTAGGTTCTTGACCTTCTCAAGTTCTCCTCTCCGCCTTCCTGCGGTCCACCTCAGAGTTCTAGTTTCAGTGTGTTTTATATCTTTCACTGCCCAGGCCCCTCAGATGTAAATCACAGTGGACAAGTCTTTATTTTACTGACTGATGAAAAAGCCTCAACAGGATACTGAAATTATCAATATGGGGCATAGATATCTAGAGAGAAATAGGGAGGGGTGGAGGGATATTAGAATGAACAGCAAGAGGAAGTGGAGGAAGCAGGGCAGGATAAAGTGAAAAAGATGTAGCAGTGTTTTGAAGAGGGCCTGCATTACACAGATGGAGAGAGTGTGAAGAAAGTGAAAGAGAAGAAGAAACAGAAAGAAATAGGAAAAGAGAGACGGGCATGAAAAAAGGAAGAGGGTTCCAGTGGACCTTGTGTCCAGCGTTGGATGTCTTGCCAGTCAAAGCAATGAGTCACATGTGACCCTGAGAGAAGAAATAACACCAGAGAGATCCCTGGACTTCCATGGCAGCTGATGTGGTCACCTTGTTTTCTCTTGTGGGATTTCTGAAAATGATTTAGGGGAAACACTACTAAGCACATACAGCGTGTGGTATCAAGAGCAACACATGCAATGAGGATCATTCTCAGGATATCCTCCTGAATGCCTGTCTGATTACCTTGAATCACTCTCAGCACATTCTCCACATCACCCAGTCACACATTTTTATGTTTTGGGCCAGTGTTTCTCACAGGACACTTTAATATACAGCCCATTTAATATACTGTACATATGTTTTATATGACTACCAAACATTTTCCAAAACATACCATGCTTTTTTACGTTTTGGAATATAATTTTTCCTACTTTCCAGGTACCTATACTGACCTTCCAGAAACTTGAAATTTGCTTGAGGTAGGTAATGTCTGCAGCTGGACTGGTGCATTCACATGCTGGTGGGAAGCACTGACATGCAACCCCTCCTGCTGAGGTGTGCCAGCAGTGTGTGAGGAGCCATTTTGCCCACTTCTGGCTGTGCTACCTGTGGCTGGAATGTGACAACAGCAGAGCTGAATGTGGCAACACACTCTCCCAAGCCTGACCTTTCTGCCATGGTATCTGCCTTCTGTCACTGTGCCCTCCCAACACTGCCACAAGAAGATCAAATGCTGCCCTTGGATGACGCAGATGACAATTCCTGCCCATCCATCTCCACCCAGACGGCTTTGTGGTCTTCCATCACTCTGGCACCTTAAGCCGCAGACATGGTTAGCTGCATGGTGACCTTCAGAAATAGACGGGGCTCTGCGGTTCTTTTGAAGGTAACAGGCAATCTGTGGCTGTGGGCCATGGCAAATCTTCAAACTCTCAAGGCTCCGCATATTCCAGGCTTGGAGTTGGCTTAATGTCGAGTGGTGGTCCCTGGTCAGACAAGTGGGGATTGCATGCTAACACAGTGGACAAGATTTGGACTGTGTTTTGGGAAACCAGATATGGGCCTCTTTGCTACAAGGCAGAACACACACTCGCTGTACACGCTTAAGCTCGTCAGCAATCCGAGCATAGAAAACTATACACAGTTTGCCAGTCAGTATGGTCACAAGAAAAAATTAAGTCAAGAAATACATTTAGTTGATTTAATTCTACTATTTAGATAAGATGATGTCTTATGTAACTTAACACTATTTAGCTATTCAAAGTTTTAGTTAACACACTGTTTATTACCTTCTTGCTATTAGTGAAGAGCTAATATAGCAATTAAGAGCAATCAAGGTCTCTCCTCTCCTGCTGTGTCTCCGGTCGTCCCCAGAGGAAAGCATGTGGTGCTGAGGCTAGGGCCCTTTCGTCCTGTCCTTTCCTAGCCACCTGTGGACTAGCCATCTTGGTGTAAAAAGCCCCATCCTTTCTGCACTGGACTTAAACACGGGCAAGAGTTGCTTGCAGATCCTGAGTCCTCTGTGCACAGTGCCTGAGAGGAGTGGTGCTGATGAGTGTCTACAGCTTCAAAAGCCAACCTGTGCCTCTCAGACAATGTTGCTAAGCCCAAGCACCAGGAGGATGCCATTCTTCTTCCAGTCTTGCTGCCATGGCTGGCTGGTTGCCTTGCATAAGGTGTATAAACAAATGGCGGTCAAGTTGGGGATCAAATGGCCTGCTTCTTAGGTTAGAGGAGAGGACAGAGATCTGTATGAAAGGAATTATACTGCCCTTTCACCAGCTTCTCACCAAACAGCTCATGCCTGCTGTTTCAGCTATTCTGCCACAGAATCCCAGTCAAGGGCTTCTCAAGCCTGGAAGCACACAATGGCGGCAAACTGAGTCAAGTCCACCCTTTCCTTGGCTGGCCCCTCCCTCCCTGGGAAAATGGAGAGCGAAAGCACTCCATCTAGCAGACTGGAAGGTGTTGGAAAGATCTCTATGGCTCAACATTTCAAACCTGCAACACCAGTCATTTTGGATGCCCCTTTTGACCCCTCACCAGCCAAGGGCCTATTTGAGGGGGTTGTCACATCTATGCAGAAGGCCTGAAATCTGAATAAGAAACAGGGAAAGGCTTTTAACAACCTGCAGCACACCCTGCAGCACCTAACCAACACAGGCTCCACCACATCGGTAGTGAGATGTGGGCCTGCTCTTGTCCCAAATTCATCAGGGACTAAGGGACATGGACAAGGGTGGTTAAAAGAGAAAATCAGCACCCAAGGAGTTACAACTGACTTAAGGCCATGACATACAGCATGTTGAGAATGTGACAAATAAGAGAAATTCAATGTCGATCACACAATTAGAATCACTTTATCTGTTAATCACAACCAAGTATAATTGTTAACCACAACCAGGCTGCAATAAATTTGCCTTTGTGACTGCTTGTGATTGCTATTAAACAAGTTACCGAGTTCAGTGGAATAATCTGACACAAAAACAAAACCGATTAAGCAATAAGGGCTCTAGTTTCCCGGCGCAGCGCGGGGTGGCGCAGTGAGGCGAACCCCGCGCAGAGCTAGTTTCGACCGGCGAAGCGGGAGAGGCGGACAGTCTCCAAGTTTCGCAGGCGGAGGTTCGCCGAGATGGGAGTGGTGGCGCAGCGGGGGGAGGTGCCAACAGATTCAACTTTGCGCAGTGACAGTTTCGTGCCAAAAGGCTTCGCCGAGGTGCGCCAAAAGCTCGCCTCCTGAAACCACGTCTACTTTCCGCGCAAGGCGGAGCGGAGCCGGCGCAGTGGAAGTTTGGCTGGCTGGCGCACATCACCAAAACCTCACAATCAGCACAAACGGTGCCAATCTCCTTTGATCTGACATCAGCTGTGACGGGACAGTTGATATGGAGATATATGTATGTGCTGATTGTGATCGTAGCATTGAATAGTGTTTTTTTCGGTATTTATTGCATCGTTCATGTGCCTGACACTCCGGAAGCCTGCCTGTGAGTTTTTGGTGACGTGTGCGCACTGCTCGCCGGTCTCCGCTCCGCGCCTGTCTCCTGAGCTCCGCTCCGCCTGCGGCAATAGACCTCCATATCAGCTGTGTAAACTTTCATTACGCCTTCGCGCAGCGCATTTTAAAGGCAAGGACAGGGGCTCATTTGATTGGTTAAATGTGAATCGGCTGTGTCAAACCCACTCCACGCCTTCTCTCCTCCCTTGCGCCGGTAGGAGGGACGGCGGAGTACTTGCGCCACCGAGCACGGCGTGCCAAACTTGGATTTACTTTCCTCATATTTCCAGAGATTCAGACCAGTGACCTTCCAGCCACAACACACTTCTTTAACCACTGTGCCCCCACTGCCTCAAAGCGTTGCATGTGTATATTTACCTTCATGGACTTCACTGCCATATTTCTTCACTTTCTAAATGACCCTGACATTCCCTGGCAGACAGCACCACCCTAAATTAATATGCAAAACAAGAAATATGCAACATCCTGCTGCTAGTTGACGAGCTAATAAGGGCTGTCTGGCAGTGCCACATGTTAAACAACTGTGAGAGCCAATAACATGTTTAAAAGTCTTATCAGCCAGCAGAGGTAGAGCATAAGAGAGAGATTGCATAATTACTAAGACTGAAGTTGATGTTACTGAAACAAGTATTGTTTTGTATAAGAAATATGATACTGAATCTCTTCGCCATGATAAACTTTGCTGTGAACTAGACCGTGGACTATGCACCAATAGGTATTTAGATTTAAGTTGGACCTGAAATCCAAAGCAGCCACGATATTTATGAGGTCCATAAAGTCAAGTGCACTGTAGCATTTCAGGTCCCAGATAGAACCGTGAGAGGACCAGATTTCATCCATTTTCAAGAATGAATGAGCCATTTGACAGACAATTCTTTTCCGGGAAACCGCCGGATACTGTAATATGCATCTCAAACAAACTCACTGCTGAATTACAAGGTCTTATTTTACAACTTTTTAAGCATTTTTCCACCAGCGGGGGAAAAGTGACGGTCAAGGAAAGTCAACAGACAAGCGGCAACTGGCTGTTTCCTTGTTTGTCTAATTCCTTTCATGAGTGGAGTCCTGAATGTCTGTGTTTGTGCCTTATGTTTACCATCCAAAACGAGCGCGTGGCAGAGCAGTTCCTACTCACCAGCCACAATCTACAGTGGCGTGAACCCAAAGTAAAGATGGCCTCACTGTACAACTACTGTACATAAACTATAAGCTACAAGCTTTCACCCCTGGAGACCTCAGTTAGGCTTTAATAAAATAACTAGAGTAAAAATAAAGTTGCCATACCATAGAGAATTAGGAAATAGATTTTGGCCACAGGCCTCTAATCTTATACATGATTTTAGGATATTTCTATGTTTCAGTGTATGAAGTATAGAGTACGCTACACAGCCAGCCTCACCACCTTCTCCCACCAGGGAAAATGAAAATTGCCATCTCATGAAGAGAAATTTATGGTTAATTATTTGTTTTACAGAAAAAATATATTTATAAATATATTTATTAAATTAAATTAAATATATTTTTGACATTTTGCACACAGAGCAGTTTCCAGAAAGACTGACCATGGCCTCTCTTTTGTAATACATGTTGTGCTGCATTTTTGTGTTATTAGATACAGTAATAAGTGACAGGAAATATGAGAGATGGAGAGGATGACATGCAACTTAGGCTAAAACCTGGATTCAAAGTTACAATATACATGGAATGCAACAGGCCCCTAGAAATGACTTGAAATGTGTTCTTGCCAGCAGGAGAAGGCTTCTGCAACAATGTTGAGGCTATTTGACCTTACGAAATACCATTGAAACAAATACAGCTGCGATTGTTCTTGGCAGGGTCACCAAACCGTGGCTACTCCGCAGCAGGCAAAACATTGGGATGCACCTCATCCTGCTGTAATGGAGCACCTCAGTACTAAATACGTTTATGCTTATAAAACATTTACCAAAAACTAGTTTGTTTGCTTTGTTGTCTTTTTCCATCAACATACTTAAGTGCTACACATGGAATGCAGAGCCAATGCTATTTAAACATGACCTAATTACCACTTGGAGACAGGGTTTCCCCTTTTCTCAATCTCTCATTTTTGCTTTTCTTTCATTTTTATTGCTATCTGAGACCTGCTATCGCCCAATTATTTTGCATTTAGTACTCAGCATATTTGTTCAAAAATGACATAAGGCTTGACAGCGGGGTTTCCACTTGAGTCTTACATTTTCGCTTTGTTGTCTTTTTCCATCATTATCTCTGTGAGTATTTTCCACAAGGCTAATCTCCTGCAGTCTCTGGTTACCTTGGAAAAGATGACAAACAGTCCAGCAGCCTCTGAAACAGCAGCATGTTTTCCTGCTCGCTCACCAGGACGCCACTGGCATGTTAACCACTGGGCTTTCCCAGCACTGGGCATTTAGCGCTGTTGAAAGGAATGGTCTTTATGCATGTGTGTATGTGTAGTCACTGGGTTTCCATGTGTGACAAAAGACAGTTTTCAGATAGGGTGTTCAGTTTGCGTGTGAAGGTATCTGTGTGTGTGTGTGTGTGTGTGTGTGTGAGTGGGCTACAAATTATGTGTGAGTTTATCTAAACTGACCTGATGCACTCTTGGCCTCCAGCATGCTAGCTCCAAAGGAAGGGTTCAAGGTTTAAAATCACCTTTTCATCACCTCTGTGTTTACACTGCCTTCCCCTTCACCTCTCGTCAAATAAAACTGAAATGAGTGGAATGAATGAATGGGTAGCTATGGGTCGCTGAATTAATTTCAGCCCATATTTCAGAATTTCTCAACATCCCTTTGCAATAACAGAATATTACAGTATTTGTAACGACATTATGTCATGCTCAAAATCAAGCCAAGGCTCAGTATCCTGTAATCATTGTGATTGTGACAGGAACGTGATGATGTGCAGCGAGTTAAAGGTGGTGGTGCTAAAATAGCATGTAGGCCGGTCTAACTAAATCAGCTGTCACACTCCAGATGCAACTGTTCATAGAAGTCTCGCTTTTGTTTCATGCATGCAACTTCGTTGATATACTTACTCTCCAGGGAAAAGGGAAATTTTCACTCTTTTCAACCATCCGAAGCCACATGGAATAGTACAACAATCAACGCAAGAGATATGTGAGAAAGCTGTTTTTGAAAGCAGTGATTTTGCTGTATTGAATAAAATGGGTTGTCAGCAATTGCTACCGCAACAGTTATTCCAAATTGGTGCATGATTGGGAACATCTGCATTGTCTAACACTATCTAAGTAAATTGGTGAAATTCTCTCTCATTTTCCACAGCGCTCGTCAGAGACAGACAATGGCCAACCCATTCAACTCTGAGCCAAGAGCATGTTGAAGGTTCATGGAAAAATGAGGTGTCAGTTATTGCAGCAGGCACTCCAACAGAAGCTCAGTGATACAATGCACGGTTTCATCTCAGTGACTCATGCACCTAGTAAAAACATGGTGGAAAATTTAATCACTCAGTTTCAAGCAGTGGTGTTGACCTCATAGGAATCACTTGACTCTGAATAGAGTGTTATATTGCTCAATATGCATGAGTGGGCTCATCGAAAAGAGATGCTGACCTCAATATGGCATATTACTCACCTTCAGGATTTATATTTATCATTATGATGGTCTAACACAGTTTAATCGGTATTCATGAACATAACCTGAACCTGTCGAAAAATATGAAATCTGGGCCTGCTACATACTGTCACACAGCTGAACGTCAGTTTGGATCTTAATTCTGAATTCATCAGACAACAAACCAGGAAATCCACCTGGGTGCCTTCATCACAGTCTTCTCCAGTTTATTCTCTATGAAGCAGCGTCAGTTAAGTATGTCTTAACAATTACAGCTGAACAGCTTAATTCCCTAATTTCCAGTTATGAGTTGTTCATTAATTAGTTGACAAATTGAGTGAACTGTCCTAGATGGTGGCAAAAATGTGTGTATTCAATATAAACATCACAACAACTGTGTACGACATCAAATTGAGTCATGTTACTGGTGCGGGCAAGTATCTAGCTGGTTACGACTGGTTAGCTTAGCAGCCAGTTTCAAGCATTATTCAGTATGTTTTACAGGCTCATAAAACTGAACTGGAATGCTTATTTGACCAGCCACACCATTGCTTGACTGGAACTTGCATAACCGTCTGGATAACTGATGACAGCATTGTTAAATTGTTAAAAGTGTTGGTGATCTACCCTCTCTTCTTTGGCGAGATGTACTGACAGGAACCAAGATGCTGTATAAAAAAAAGAAGGATATCATACAGCATCGCTTCAACAGCGAGAGCTTTCATTAGAAGCATCACTGAAAGGTGGGTGGTCTGGTCGGCACTGTCATGTTTAAAATAAGTAAATCTTCACTTAATGATATAGGAATGAGTATTTCTGCGCGTATTTGAAATTTTAGACGGTTGAAAAATACAGAATTAAATCATACAAAAAGCGTGCCAAGTGGTGTCTGGCTCTGTGCTGACTGTAATTATGAAAGCCCCAATTTTTTCATCCTTGCTAAAACACATATTTCTGCTATTACTGCTACTTCTGCTGCTGCTACTGAATTTCTCCTTCAGAGGATCAATGAAGGTGAATCAATCAATTAATCATCCATCTGTCTATCTATTAGAATACAGGATTGCAGCAGCAATATTAGCGATTGCAATTTGTTCCCCCAATGTCAAAAATACAGTAGAGTCAGATTAACAATCGTTTTGAAAAATTTGTGGATTTCTTGAATTGAATTGCTCAAAAACATACTTGTAAGAAGATCACATTTAGATTTTCAGATTATGCAGTAGAAACTCATACTATAGGTGAACTATAAAAATTGCTGTGGGTCATCTGAAGTGAGGACATTTGGGCGCAATGGAGAAAAATATAGCGTGCAATATCAGTGAGCTGGTCCGAGGGTGAGAGCCATGTTGATTTAACCATCAAACTGCATGCCTGTACCACATTTTTTTGTCAGTTGAGTCTAAAGGGTCCTCACTTTAATCCCTAAAAATCCTTTCCATCAACTCTCAACAAGTTTTCATAGTGTAACTTTATACATCACGAAATAAAATAACTGCACATTCAGTGAAATTCTGGAAACAAAGTGCTGTTACTGTAACTAAATGATCAATGGAATATTCAACATGTCTGAGTATTCCAGTCGACATTGTTTCTGATACAATTTGACGCATGAATGAGTAGCCTAATGTGTGACAGATACGAATTCGACAAACACCTCCCCAGTCATTTTGTTGCACCACTGCTGCACCGTTGCTCCACCCCCAGGAGGAATATTTTTGTAAATTCATCCTGCACAACCTGCTGTACTGCAGGGTTGCTGTAGCATCAGTGATTTTCGACAGTTCTGCTTTTAAAAAGCCAGGGAGCAGCAACTGTGCGAGTGGTGAAACTGAAAGAACTGACTCTGAAACTTGAACTCCTGTAACAAAAAAAAAAAAAAAAAAAAAAAAAAAAAAAATGACACGAAACAACAAAAAAAGTAGTCACTGCCATTTGAGTAGTAGGGCAGAATAGCTCATGGTGTAATTTTCAGGCAATTAGCAGTATTTCCTGCACAAATATTTATGTATTATATGCTAAAACAAGGCCGATGAATGTCAGACATTGTAGTCTGAGACTGAGAGTCTGAGAGGACTAAAGGCCCACACAGAGATTCCAGTCAGCCTCTTGCTCTCATTCACTTTACAGCCAATTATCCCTGTTTGCTTTTCTTATGAGGTGTACTTAGATCCCTTGCTAATTTTACAGTGATGATGACCCATGGTGTTGCACATACACACACATTCAAACAGAATACAACTCAAATGCACGCCTAGATATACACAGACACACGCTTTCATTTTCTTTTCATTCTTTTTTTTTTTTTTAACTTGTCAAACTACCGCCCAGCAAGGAGCCTGTGCACGAGCTAAATCCACTGATGGATTCATTGCCAGTAAAAGGGCGTTGAAAACTATATTTGTCTGAGCTGGGATATGACTGACTGGAAACGGAACAGAGGAAACCGTTGAATCCTTCAGGAGAGAGAAACTGATAGGTGCACAGATGGAAATATGCCTCAAAAAATTACAGAAAGACACAGAGAGAGAAAGAGGTGGGGGAGAATAAAAGCAAGAAAACTTAATCTGATCTGTAGATCCTCATCTCAAAGATGACGAATAAGGAAAAAGAGATCGGCGGGCAGAGGGAATAAATAAATATCAATTGAATGCATTCCTTCGGGCCCTCACCACACCATACCGTATTTGTTTTACAGAGGTTGTCAGGAGGAGAATTTTCTTAAGCTTTGCCCCATCCATCCACGGGAGGTTTTCTTTTCAGCAAGGTCTCCCTCTCTGACCACAGCGGCGGTCTACTGACGGTCACGCTGTGGCCAAACTCTCGGCCCGCTCGACTTTCTTGGAAGCGTCATCGCGACCACATGAAGAGAAAGAGGGAATACCAGACTGCTCTGTTAAAGGAAGAAGAGGAGGACCTGTGAGCATGTGTGCAGGGCAGGCAGGCAGAAGACATCTGCACATACACACACACACACACACACATGCACAGACACACAGATCCGAAAAGGACAAATGACCTCTTACGCCAGAAACAGGAGGTGGAATGGGAATCATCACTGAACAACTGCTTGCCAGGAATAGGATCAGCGCGGAGAGAGTTTGAGAGTATGATTTAGTATCTCAACTGTGATTCCGTCTGTTCTTTGTCTGGTTATTGCTAATTACTTTAATTACTTTGAGTGCATTTGCTAACTGGTTCAATGACAGCAGATGTGCACTTCCACATGTTAATGTATAGATCCCTCAGAGGAAGAAACAGGAATGGAGCTTTCGCAGACTTATACTGTGTTCACGCCACACTGGAAACTGGAAGTCCAACTTGTGAACCCAACATCTTACACGGCTATGCTGAGTTCTTGATTTTGATTGGCCAATTAAAGCATTCTGCGGCCCATTATTTCTGAAAAACAAACCACTGCAAAGCTTCGACTTTATCCCCCGTACCTTTTCGTTCCAAATGAATGTGTTTCACCAAAGAAAGTCTGGCTGCTGTGTGTGTTGTGGATTAGCAAGCTAGCTACAGATACAGAAAGAAGTCAGTGGCTGACTGGTGAAACAACACAAAGTGTCAAAACAACGTCACAAGCTGTTGTGCTTACCTGTAGAATTACTGGGCTCCAACCACTGCAGACAGGGAAAACTTGCAAGATCCAGTAGGCCTTGCACATGTGCTGGCTTGGCTTGACGTTTGACTCAGCACATCAGCCTGGTGTGGCTGGAATTTACGTTTCCATTACAACAGGGCTACCCGCTTGAAGGTGTGTCATGTGGCCTTGTTCCAACCTGGTGTTAATATCCGTCCTGAGAAAGCTGAATACAAGATGACACCTCTAAGTACAGGTGTAAACAGCAGCAATGAGTCCTCAATGCATCCTGAGTGATCAGATCTCAGGATGCATTCGGAGGTGGTGACTCTTGTGTCCACATCGCTTAAGAGGGTGAACTCAAGGACTGCCTACTAACCTGATGTCCTCTGTCTTGTCCAGCCCAGAATCCCCAACACAGGCTATACCATCAGCTTTCCAATAGAAAAAATATCTAACCTGACTCTACCCAGTGCAGTTGAACTGCCAGCTGATTGATCTAATGCAAACTGAAGTGCAGGTCAACTGTAAAGCAGCTGGTTAATAAATAAATCTCCCCTTAATAAGACATGAGCTCACCTAGGAACATGATGCAAGAAATTTGGGTGGGTCTCTAAAATATATATTGACAATATGCAGGGGGTTCTCTTCCATATAAAATTCAGAGGCGGTGGCCTTTCTTAAATTTTGTGCCCTGGCGCAAAATGTTGCTGTCACCATAGGAATACCAGAGAAATATTGCAGGTGGATTCACCACCTAAGCAGCGAACCCTCTCTAACCCACTGGATTGATTAAATAATCTCAGCCTGAACGTGATTGGGTCAAGCCTGTAACTGATGTGAAATGTGTCTTCAGTAATTGACACAAGGATGTCTCCTTATGTTGAATATCTGCTGCCTGTTAAATGCCATTTTATTTGTATTTTTTGTGTGGAAGAATGACTAGCAAAGTCTCTTTCTCTCTCTCTCTCTCTCTCTCTCTTTCTTTCCCTCTCTTTCCTTCTCTCTGAAATGATACATGTTTATTTGCATATAGAGCAGGAAAGAGATCAGATCACAAGTGGGCAGGACGCATTTGGAGGTGCTTGTTAATGCCAGGTGTGTACGGACGGACTCAGAACTGTCCACCTGTATTCAGAACACCAAAGACACATTTTAATGTTACATGGGGACAGAGCCTAACTGATGACGTGCTTGTCTTGAGTTGATGACTTTTAGAAGCAGCTCCCACTTTAGTACTACTTACTACTGCTTTGTGCAAAGACTGTTGGTAGCCAGCTACTTATCGTCATGGATTTGCAGGCTGTTGTTAAGATTTTGACAAGACAGGATGATGAAATGAGTCTAGAAGAGGAAGCTATGATTTGAGCCCATCAGACAAAGTTAGACCAAGCCCATCTAACGTCACTGCAACCTGCTTAGAGGTGGGTCTGACACACTTTGGCCCGACTCCAGAGTTGGTCCATCTCAGCACAACTTGGTGGATTGAAACTGACAATGGAAGTGCAAATGAACGTGGCATAGTTTGATCCGGCACAGCCAAAAGCACCAATGGAAAAAATGTACTCACAACCTGCCTGTCCTGGCGTCACTAAGCTACTTGGCAACCTTGAAATGTGAACAACACAGCATTGCCCACCCTGAGAAGAAGTTTAATTGTAATTTCTTTGCTTTTACTACCTTCATGTTGGTATGTAGACTGCTAGACAAGTTGTGTTATAAGCAGCACAATCCTCTCCAACGCAGACATGGCTTTGTGGGTGGGTCTAAGGGGCCTGGGTCCACCCACTTGTACATCTGGCCCATCCCAAATAACTTGGAGAGCATATCTTAACTTTTATTTTTAATTAAAATTCATATTATATAAAATTAAATATTTAAATTTTGGAGTGATGGTTCAAATCTGTAATTCCAGAAGTGTAATTGCAGAGTGAAGTCCTAGTTGGCAGGCAATATTAATCAGCTTTAACCAGTTTTGATGCTATTATGTAGTTTCCTGATTGGTGGAAATGGCTTTTATTCATAAAAGACGAGAATTCATTTCAGCTTCACCTAGGTTACCACCACTCAGTGTAAAAATGCCAATCTCGTACAGCTTTGTGAGAGCATCAGTGCCACCATCAGAGTGTGAGCTGCAGGTGGAGGAGCGGGGACCCCACCTCTCTCCAGCAGGGTCTCTAGACTGTTCTCCTCTTAGTCTTGCATTGACATGGTCCTCTAATAATGCGAAAGCCACAATTCTGTCATTACACATGGCTGTGCCTATTTATCACGCTCATAATGACTATTCATTGATCACACATGTGCTCCTAAATCAGTCCACAGTCACACCTGTACCATGTGTGACAGCCATATGTCCACTCACAATATTAAACAGATAAATAAGCTTTTACAAAATCATATGCGCACAATGAAATCGGATATTAAGGACACCTAGTAAATTGAAATAAAAAAGTTACAATAATAATGTCATGTAAATTCCCTGTTTCATGTCTGTTTTCCATCAATTTCTGTGTAGACAACTGTGTATGCATGTTTTCATGCATACACATCATTTACACCTCTGGCCCCAGCAGGTGCTGTGGCTACTTGCAGGTAACCATAAGCTTCTGGTGTATTTATAACGTCTTTAGAACCCAAATGCACCTATTTGGTTTTAGTAAATCTTAGTAAAATTATTTCCATCTCAATTTTTTTGGTGTTTCTTCAGTATAGGAAGAAAAAAAATACTAGATATTCTAAACACCTGAAAGCATTTTTTCCTCCTCACATTTTGGGAATTCATTAATATTTTTTGGAATCATAATCACAATACACCGCAAAATTGTCATCATCAACCAGACGTGCTAGTTGCTTTCCACAGCATGATACAAGACTACTAGGTGGAACCTACCAAAGGAAGCCAAACAGTATTAACTTCTGTAATTACAAGGCTCAGCCAAAATTACTTGGGCCATCCAAAATTGAAATCCTGGCGCTGTGCCTGCCCCAAGGCGGTCTGTCTATTGAAAAATAATGACTGAGGCAGAAGCGAAGAGCCCCCCAGCATGAAGCGGAGGGGGTTTCTTCTACCAAGGTTCTTATTTTTCAATAGCTCTCTCCTCGACGAGGCCTAATGATGAGACAGATTTATAGGCTAATAGCAAACACTGAAGCTCATGCGAACCTGTTGTATGAATGAACTGAACTAATGTGTTTTTAACTGTAGAAAAGTTTATAGAGACAGCTTCGGGACCTAACACAAGTACTGGTGACACTTCTATGAAGAATGCTTGTCACAATAATGTTGATGACATGGCGTGACAATGTGGGAGAAATCATGTGGAAGTGGCAAATCCAGAGTTTCCATGTGGTCACTATGACAAGGGAAAGATGTGAATGAAGTTGGCGGGCTGTTTACAGATATAACAACACAATACATGAATGCAGTATTGTGTCACCTTGTCAACTTCTTCTTCTTTTTTTTTTTTTTTTTTTTTTTGTTTTACCTTTTACCAGCAATGCTTCCATGACAAACTCCATGCTTGTCAAAATCTTCCATGTTGATGAAAGTGGTAGACATTGTGTGGATGTAGTTTCCAAGTAGTAAATAAAACTAGGGAGAGAACATAAAAGGTTTTTCCAAGTAAGAAGATGGTATTTATGATTATAACAATAAGGCATGAACACAGTACTACATTTTGTGAAAAGAGCTGGGTTTCACAAGACCAGGGCCCATAGCAGGGGCTCAGTTCCAGTCCTCATGGGCCGGAGTCCTGCATGTTTTTGCTCCTTTGGCAATCATGAGCTACACCTGGTCTGTATCTGTCTCACTCCAGGTGTGGCTTGTTAAGCATCAAGAAAAACAAAAACCTGCAGGACACCAGACCGCAAGGACAGGGAGGCTCTGCGGGATTATCAGGCTGATTTACATCATATTTTCCCTTCCTGACACTCAAAAGGGCGCCAGCTATGACCTATTACCAATATATGCTTGGCAAAACTGATTGGCAATGTAAGGAAAGTACACATTTCTCTACTTTTAACATCTTTCAAACTCATGCCAATAGACACCGATGCCAGTAAGATTGTATTTTCTCATCCATTTATATAAAAAACCATCATCACTGAAGAGGTGACTTTAACATGCACCCATAGCCATATACATTGTTAATTCCAACTGGTAAAACCATCAGACATTTTTTGAAAGCAATCCCACCCTTCCTATCAAATTAACCTGCATTTCTCCCCCCCTAATTGATTGGTGTATTGAATGACTTTATGTCCTGCCATACCATCCTGTTTCAGCAGGAAACGCATTTCATTAAGGAAGCCCGTTGCTCTAAAAATGCAGTTTTTGTGCCATTAAAACATATCAGATGACTTCAGGCTTATTTTAAATGCCCTGATCATGTCAAATGTATTTTATTTTTATGACCTGACATCATCTGCATGGGTCATGAGGCAGGCAAAGATCACAGATTTATTCCAGCAGTGGAGACCTACTGCAGAGATGAAGCAGAAAAAATATAAAAAGTAACATTGAAGATGATAATTAATGACAATAATGAATTATACACATTTTTAAATGTTTTAATTCTAAAAGTCCCACACTGAATGCAAGCTGCTAGTCCAATTTGCGCTCACCCTTTTTCTGATGAGATCTACTCAAATGTAGATCTTGCCTAAAAGCATCCAGGCCATGTTAACAATTTTTGGTCTTTTTTGTTTGTGTGCACATAAATGCACATTGTTTTCATCTCCATATTGTGATTCACATACTGATTCACGTTTGATGGCGTGAGTTCCTGTCAGATTGGCAGTCCTGGCGTCAGTGACGTGTCTGCAACCAGCAAGATAATCCCCTATATTATTACGAGTGAGTGATATCCTGTCCTTAGCTCATCGTCTAGTGTGGGCAAATTTTGGTCTGAGAGACAAAAAAACTGTGAAATGCGTCATTATGTGGAGGAGCTGTGACTACAAATCATTTCTTTGTGGGCACTCAATAAATATTGTGTTTGTTGACCTATGTCACTGTATGCCCAGGGAGGATAACAGTAGACATGATGGCTCACTTTTGGGTCATTTTCTGGTAAAGTTTTGTTAATCTCTTCATTTCTGGAAAGTTGTGAGGCCTTGTGTGGGGGGGGCTTGTGGGGGTGTTTTCTAGTGTGTGTGAAGCAATTCTCTTTCACCACATCTGAAACTTAGGAAATGCTGTACTTGCGTGATGTCATGTTAACTTGCACGCAAAATAATCCAAGCATTTGCTTTTTTTTTTTTTCGTTTGTGCTAGAGAGGAGTAATTGAGATAAGTTTAGTAGCTATGTATTATTTAGTTTATGAATTATTTTCAGCCCTGCTTTGATTTGACCTCCACGTAATCCTGATTTTTTTTTTTTTCCTGTCAACTAAATGTAATGTAGGTATCTCTTAGGTGAGGTCAGTTGTCCCCCCGCTTTCCCACCAAAAAAAAAAAAAAAAAAAAAAAAAAAGTAGTCACATCCAATTATTTTTCAGGGATAGATCAAAGCAAATCTTATACAGTGGCATAAACAAAATTTTCCACTGACACAAATATTTAGCCCATGGAAAATGTAAGGCTCATTTCATTATGAAACATCATTTTCCTCCATATGGTTTGAATTAGATCAATAAGATGCTGTCAAAGAGAGTGTGGAAAGTCATGTTTAGATTACAGCTAATTGTGAGCGAATTTCCTGCTAACGTCTCCTTGACCTAGATTGTGAAACCAAAAATTAGCCTCCATACTGGGACGAATTGTAATGTTTAAAATGTGAATTCCATCATGCCGAGAAGCAAGTAAAATTAAACAATCAGGTTCCCAAACAATTTTGGTGTCATGTTTTTGTTTTAGTGTCATCTCATGTGTCTTTATTATTCTGAGAGCTTCATCCTTGCACTCATTGTGACGGGCATAGCAGCAGAAAGCATCTCTGAAGACATTAGAGTCTCACATTTGTGTTGTTTTCCTGAACTCAATCTAATCAGTGAACCAAATACAATACATGGAGTAAAAGTGTAATTTTTACACCCACTAGTACACTATCCGACACTTGTAGAATACAAGTCAGTGTAGAGACATTTATTTGCACAAGGTAGGACGTTTTTTCATTCTTTTCCAGAGTCTTTAAATCTACGCCAAACAGCTGCTCTTTTGTCTTTCCGGAATCTGATTATCATTGAGGCCTTGAATTACATAGAGCTATTCAGGGTATTTCCCCAAATTTGCCCTTCTACTTCTATTAAATATGAACAATCTGACGGAATGTTCAATAGAAAAAAAGAAAAAACAAACAAAAACTTCCTTTCTGAGCGTAGGCCTACAGTAGGACTCCTCATGTGGTCCAAGGACAATCTGAGGTTATTCCAGGCATTCCTATTGTGGAAAATAAGTGTAACCTTATTGTGTTACAATCTATGCTGTCATCTCTCTGAACCGCATAGAGAATATGAATGACTCTGGGAAAATACGTAGTATTATGTATTCTGAAATCCCTCTGTTCCCATTTGTCATCAACTGAGTGTACGAGTTTAGTGCCTATGGATGGATTTGCACTGGAGCAAACTCTTATGTGGCCCAGAATTGACTGATTCATGGCTGCACAGACAGGAATGATGGGGAATTAAAGCAATCAGCTTCCATCAAGGCTCATTTTGTTTCACCAGCCCGTCAGAGAGCACATCTGTGCTCTAAACATTTAAAAATTAGATTTTCTGTTGCTGTGTAAATGCAGCCCAAGAGGCCATGATCTACAACACTTTGGCGATGCAGTTTAGCAATCCCTCTCTGGTCGGAAACTATTTATTTCCACATTCAAAGGGAATAGGAAACATAAATGAATGTTCCCCAGTGGAATCACATAGTGGCTCTGTGCTGGGAAGGCTGTGTGGGCCAGCCAGCAGTGCCACTGCTGGTAATGCTAAGCAGTGGGTGGTAGAGTGGTGGAGTACTTTTGTGTCAGGGTTGAATAAACAGTGAGGTCTGCTCCTGTAATGGTTGGCAAGGGTTAGGTAATCACCTTTATCACTAAATACACCCCATGAAAATCAGAATTAGACCAGAAATGCCAGGGTACAAAAGTAATTAATTCTGCGAAATTCAGGGACTTTTCCTGGGAGTGAGGCAGTGTGCATGTGAGGCTGGCCATGTTCACACTGCGCCAGGTCAATCTGAAAACACCTTTTTACCGGTCTTCTGTTTACTCTAAACTCGTGTTTTCCATGAAAATGGGGCTTTTGTGTTTTTTAAACACTCTCTCAAGTGTTTAAATTTGAAAACACTGACATACAGGTCGTAGTCTAGTATTGAGCATGCATAGGCTGTACACAAATGCTCCATAGGGGACTTTAAGAGTTTTGGGTCTCCATGGCAAACTTTTGGAAAACGGTCTGAAAACATCCATGTGGTGTAATGTCGATGCTACACCAAAATGTTTTTTCTTTTCCCAAATTTACCCATGAACATGGCCTAACTGGAAAAGGGATTAGATGATTTATAGGCTCAATAGGTGGTTAAACTCTGTGGGCTAGCTGCTGTAAAGGTACCTAGTTCTTCTTCTGTTTATTCCAAACAAACCGCTGTTGCCACTGTTAAAATCACAAAATCACATCACTTCATGTGTGTCAGAGGATTTTCTCCTAGACCCACCTGACACTGAATGTTAAGAGCATCAAAAGTAAAAGTTTTGATGTACTGGGTACATGTGGATTCACAGTAATGTTAGGGCTGTAGTTAACCAAAGAAAATCTTGGCTTAGTGAAATATGACCTTCTCTTCAAGCAACCAATTGGTCCATGAAAAAAAAAAGAAAACAGACAGAACACCTGCACATTGCACAGTCTCTCTCTTAATCTACATTTCAGTGCAATGAGTGCACTCTAACCTGTAAGTGGTAGCCTAAATGAATTATAAATGAACATAAAAATTAAGTTGTAGCATATGGAATAATTGTGATTACTTTATACTGACATGATGGTCAGTATTTACCCCTGGATTGTGGTGATGCTGTCCTCTTGGATTCCTCCTCCTCCTCCTCCAACATGTCCCCCACCCTCTGAACCTTGGTTTAGTCACAGCATAATCTCAATCTGGGGTGAATCTTCAAACTGATTGCTGTTTTCATTTGTTTTCGTCAAACTAACTGATACACAGTTCAAAAAGAAATGTTGCAAAGGCACTCTGTTTAGAAAAAAGTGTCAAAAAAGCCTTTAATTTTCACATGGTACTGCTACACAGCTTCAATGCCGCTCCCCTCACTCAGGTCATTGGCTGTTGTCGCTGTCTGAAGCGCAACTTTAGAAACTTTTTCGATGGATTATCACTTTAAGAAAACTACGTGTCATGTTAGTCATGCAGTTGTTAGTTATTAGTTGCCTATGCGGCAGCCTCCAAATAATGACAAAGTAAAATACCTTGGCTTTAACAGGAGGCAGTGTGGAGCGGGCCAAAGCACAGTGTGAGCACTGAGCCAGCACGATAGCTCGTAACATATAATAATGACTGTTAGAGTTAGCTTGACTAATGGGTGATTAAACAATGGCAAGCTACTGAAAGCGCTGGCAAAGCTGTGTGGCCTCGACCATATAATGACTGCATGTGTGCGTGTGTGTCTGTGTGTGCGCGTGTGTGTATTTCATTAGAAAAGACTAAATATCCCTTTCTCTACACATCTCAAATACTGTAGATATTGCTATTATCTTGTTGTTATCATGTTTTTGGTGACGTGGTAGATGAGAAATAAAGAGCCTGTGCTGGTAGTGGAACAGTGTTTACTCAGTCATGTACCTGGAATGGCTGACGGAGTGGCAGAGGACAGTCATGATCTCGAGGCAGGCTTGTGGATGTAACCAGTGTGAATCTCCGGGCAGGCTGGGTGGGGAAAGTGAATGAGTAAGAGTCTCCCTCCCAAAAAAGAGCCACTGTCAAGGCACTTAACCCCCATTTGCCCCAGTGAAGCTTCTCAGCGGCCAACAGTAGAGGACTGTGGTTGCACTGGGAGCCCCTAGGTGTAGATGTGTGGACCTGCATGAATATGAAGCAGAGTAGTGCTGAAAAAAAATATGTGGGCTCAGCAAAACCCTTACTTGTCTTTAGGTACAATATTACACCAGTAGGATAAGTTTATGAAACTATTTGTTAACAGCAAACAAAGTGGTAAGTTATGTTAAAAAGTTAATTTGTTAATGTGTTAAAGTAGTGGAGGCAGATGAATTTCTCAATTTTAACAAAAGAAACAGAGTCAGGTTTTGATTTGTCCTCCTTTTCCCATTAAAGTTGAGGCTTGGCATTAAATAACAGGGATGCAATATATTTGGTAAACACACTTTGGGCTACATGGATACCATTTGTCTTTATCATCCCTTTAACAATTTCGTACTGGAGTGTGAATGAAAACTTGAGCATCTAATGGACCAGCTGTTTGGGGATGAGGGCTACAAAAACAGGTTGCATAAAAATAAAATTTTATTAAGGGATAAAAAAAAAAATTGACGCTTTCTTTTAGTACAACACATAAAGCATTTATGACACTAAATACATCTGTTTTTTTTTTTTTTTTCAAAGAGAATATTGTAGAAATTCCTTGTAGAAGGCTGTGATAAAAATTTAATTCTTGTGTTTAATACATCTGTTTCCAAAGAGAATACTGTCCAAACTCCATCGGCAAGGCGGTGATAAAATTTAGTAGCAGCAGTATTTTATTGCAAAGCGACTGAGCAGTGTGTGTGATCATGGTCTTACGTGCAATGACTTCCTTGGAAACTCTCTGAACTGATCTGGACACACCTCCAACAGATCTGCTGACAAATACCAAATATTAGCACATGCCCAAACCCACCTACCTGGCTCCCCTTTCCTAGCACAGTCCTGCCCTGTAACGCCCTGGCTGCGAGCCACAGCAGTTCTTTTCATGCTCGCTGCACTTTTACTGTCATGTTTGTAAATGTTTTGAGGGTTAGGGTTGAGAATTTCCTTCAAATAGCTGCTGCCTCACATTTCCCTGGGTATCTGCGGTAAACACACAGGGGTGCGTTGGCCTATTTTTGTTAACAAGGCAGGCACATTTATACGGCTAATTCTTGTTAACAAGGAGAATGCTTTCACTCAGTCGTGTGAGGAAAGTGGCTGCCATCCCACATCGTCACTCCTCAAATCACCTCCGGCCTCTGGGGAGCTTGACTCACAGTGCTGTTGCTCAACTCCCAAGAGGAGAAATGACAGTTGTGTCTGTTGTAGTGCAGACCTTCATCTGGCAGATTACCGCCAGTTTAATTTGATCCACAGTACAATTTTGTTCTGGCATATTATTCCCAGTGTCAATGT
The DNA here is from genome assembly GCF_902150065.1 of Myripristis murdjan. Classification (NCBI taxonomy): domain Eukaryota; kingdom Metazoa; phylum Chordata; class Actinopteri; order Holocentriformes; family Holocentridae; genus Myripristis; species Myripristis murdjan. Next base: position 10,977,513 of record NC_043995.1, on the reverse strand, counting down.
CTCATAACTGATTGTTAAATATATTGAACACTGTTACGACGTAACCGGTGTGGTCTGTAAATAGGTGTATGTGGGGACAAGGAGATGATTGGGCTGGCTGCGATTCTTTGATTTATGATTGGCTGCTTCCAGAAGCTTGGGTGATATAAAAAAGACCCGGATGACGTCACCGAGGCGCTGGGGCATTCCCATCTTACTCCTCTTCCAACTGGCCACTGATCGGGACATTTCGTCATTTCCGATTTTGGAGTTGCTAGGGGTGGACTGCCAGTTTACTTAACTACATTTTCTCATGCTTAATTTTTAGGCAGGTAAACTGTTGTTCTTTGGTTTCTTTGGTTTGTTAGGTTATATTGATTACTTCTCAAATAGATGTAGTAATAGTGTTTTGTTTGTTATGTTGGCCTTGGTCCATGACTCTATTTATCTATTTTTTTTTTTTTTTTTAATTATTTTTTTACACTGTAAATAAATTCACTGTCATTGACTCGAGCTTATCTGTCTTTGCGGCTGATTGGGACTTGGGGAAGATTGGGCTTTTTCATGTTGTGTCTCAGACACCCCTAGACAGGGCACAAACACAAACACTGGTAACTAGTGCCACATCAGCTGTAACATACCCAAACCATAGCAATAATTATTACCAATCACTAAATTCATATTGAGATAAAATCCAATCAAAACACAACCTGGTCATTACTGAAGTCTAATGCGGTAACTGTATCCAAGTTGTGCTTGAGACAAGATGAAGCTGAGACTACTTAAGCCAGCGGAGCCTGTAGGTCTAAAGTGCAGCAGAATGAGGCCATGCCCTGATTAAGCTGGCTAAATCGCTGAATCACTGTTTTTCATTTCCATCCACACAATACCCCAGGAGTGTTTTCACATTGATTCAGACCATTTTCCAAAAGGACACCATCCACACTGGAACACCTGAAAACGCACTAAGACCACATCCACACTAAGCCGGATAAATTTGAAAATATGTCTTTTCGTCTCCATCTGAACCTTTTATCCACACTCAGCCAGTGTTCTCCACCCATGGAAATGGAGCTTTTCTCCAAGGTCCCTAAATCTCAAAACACTGGCTTGGCATTTTTTGTGGTGATGGGGAAAAGCTTCTGAACTTTATGAAAACCATGACATAAGATTGTCATGTCAGCACCACAGATCGAATATTTCTGTCTTACATTGGATGGAGGTTGCATAGGAATCTGCATGTGCAATAGTGTAATTTGGGGTATTTCACTGTGAATGGTGGGTTGTTGGAAGATGGTGTGAAAATACTAGTAGTGTGGATGGAAGGCTAGAACAGTGTTTTTGGATTTACCCAGCTTAGTCCGGACATCGCCGAAGTCTCCTATTGCACATAAGTGCATATACACATCTTCTGCTCTGCTACACATACCATGGAAACATTCGCTATATCACCTGGCATTCTTACGTCATCATTTCCAGAGAGCTACACAGAAACAGAAGGCCGGTATTTTCAGACTTAAACTCTTTGGAAGCTGTTTTGAAAAGGGTCAGTGGATGGAAGGCTAAAGCAGAGAAAAGATGCATTTTACCCGGCTTAGTCAGACATAGCCTGAGTACTGTGTCCTGGTTTCACTGAGGTGGGAGATGTCTCACTTCTCTGCAACAGTAAATGTCACTATGTGACAGCTTCACCTTGTGTGTGTGTGCTTCATCTCAAGTTTTAATAAGGCTGTCAATGTGACACACATACGGATCACCAGTAAAATATTTAGAAATGGTGATGTGGTGGACGGTTGTGGTAAGTCCTCCTCCTCAGAGCAAAATTAGCCCAGCAATACAGTTTAGGACAGCTTATGTGTGTTAGGGTGGGGATGTCGCAGGGTGTGAATGCCCAAATTCCTTTTGACCAACTACTGTGACTCAGTGGGTTAAAATTTCCAAGGTAAAAGTGTTCTATCTTTTCAATCAGTGAACCAAACAAGGCAGGATATCGTTGGTGTATGACTGGACTGAAACACCACATACTTAGTGTGTGAATCATGTTTCTCCAAGGCTGAGCACTTTCACACTGTGATGCTAACCTATTCCCTTCCCTGTTGCGCTGCCCAGATGTATTAACAGTGGATCAGTAGCCAGGCACAGTTCCTTCTCCTCAGCTAAGCTCTGTTCACCTCAGATCACCAAAATCAAGTTGAGTTCAGCTTAATTCAGTGCAGTTTGACATGCCCATTCCATTGTTTCAGTGTTTTTTGTTTCCTTCTTTGAACAATCATGGTGTGTCATTGTTTGAAAGATTAAATTGTTTCCAGTGTATGATAAGAAAACAAAACAGTTATAGGGGCCTGAAACCCAGTGAAGGGGGCATTCCCACTCAGATGGTGCAACCTGCCACACTACAAAGAGCCTTGCCTGGCCAAGCCTGGATGATCAGCCAGCTGCACTGGGCCTCTGAAGGCAACATCAGAGAGGAGAGTGTGGTCGCTAGTGGCTAACCAGTAACCATATTATGAGCTGAGCTCCTAAGTCTCTCTCTAAACCTTCTGGAGCTTCAAAGCAGCGGTGAGGTTTAGGGAGAAGGCCACTCCGTCATGCTCCCATTCAGATGGCTGAGTATTGTGGTCCACCGTGAGAGGATTGGCCAAAACACGGCCATAGTTTATCAATGAACATCTGGTAAGTGGGTCTGTGCATGGATGTTGGTTCAAATGGTCACCGATAGTCTTAAATCTTTTATCATCTGTTCATGTTTGTGTCCTGGGGGCAAATCTCTGAAATTGAATCCCTTTCACAAATGACATTTTTTGTTGTTTTGACCAACCTATTTTGGCAGCAAGGAAGCTTGATTGGTGAAGTAAAAAAAAAAAAAAAAAAAAAAAAAAAAAAAAAAGTCTTTGATCTGAATTTCTGAGATTACAGTGAGAGTAACAGCTGGAAAAAGTTAAATAACTTCAAGAATTGTGCAACAGTGAGTGAGGTCATTGCCTGAGAAAACTGTCAAGAAACATTATTTAATACCTGTGAGCCACATGAAGCCTAAAGGTTTGCCTAATAGAAATTCTGCTCTGCTTTAAAGAGCTGTGGGAGAGATGGAAGGAAGTGAGAGGGGATGATGTGGCAAACGTTGGAGTAGGATTTGAACCCAAGACATCAAGAGTACAGGGTATTAGCCTGAGCTACTGATCTAAAAGGACAGTAGTTATTGCAGGACCGTCATCAGACATCCCTGAGATGCTGACCTTTGTGTGTGTGTGTGTGTGTGTGTGTGTGTGTGTGTGTGTGTTTGCGTGCGTGCGTGTGTGTGCACGTGTGTCTTTTAAGGTCATGGCTGGCCTTTAAAGGTTTTAAAGCGCTTCATACTTTAAGACGTTCACAAGCCCTTCAAGGTCGTCCAGAACTCCTCCCTGGGTCTTTAATGTCATTTTCCTCCTGACCGCCGCTGACCTCTCTTCAATTTAAACTTCCTCTCTCTTTCTCTCTCTCACTCTCTCTCCATCTCTCCGGCCAAGATTGTAATAATCATATAATCATCTTGTTAGGGTTCGTTTTGTTAATACGGTTTCTGGTAAATGTAGGACACACATATCCTGGAACATTCAATGTAAGCCGCGCGTGTGTGTCTGTGGGGATCAGTGCAAGTGTGTCCATATGTGTTTCTATGCATACTTGTGTGCTTGCGAGTGTTTGTGTATTCACACGCGTGTGTGTGTTCCTGTCAGTGTCTATGTGTGTGGTGTGTCTGTGTCCCTGCTGTATCCTTGTCCCTCCTAAAAATCTGGTTTAGATGTCCCTGACTCCTGCCGCAGTTGGTCCACTGGGTAATTTCTTTCCAAGTCTCTATTTCTGTTTAAGTAATTATCTGACTCCTGAGACTCTATCCTTCCAAAGCAGTGTAATGTGATTGAAATAGCTAAAGAAAGACAGAAATATTTTCTCAATTTATCCCAGTCTCTTTGTTGTATTCTCGGAAGTCAGAATGGTAGATGTGGGTTTGTGATCCATGGTGGCAGCTGCTGGTCACGGTCATGCCTGTTCATCTGAAAAAATTGCAAAATAGGCCTGGATAAATATGTAACAAAAAAAAGCATCTGTAAATCAACATTATTAATAATAATAATAATGCCATTATAATAAACTTTATTTATGGGGTGCCTTTCAAAGCCACAGTCACAAAGTGCTTCACGAGGGTTAAGCACAGAATAAAACATAAAAATAATAAAATAAAAGTAAAAAGTGAAGCTCAAAAGTGGTGCCATAATTTCAGTGGAATAGAGACCCAAACAAGACGATAAATAGGACAAAGTTTATAGAAAATATGAAACATAAATAATGAAAATACAAAATTCAATAGTAAATGTGGGTACAATCACATCAGGATTAGAAATAGATTTTGTAAAAAAAAAAAAAAAAAAAAAAAAAAAAAAAAATTTAAGAAGAGATATAAAATATGACACTGAGGCAGGCCGCTCCAAAGCCTCAGAGCCCCGACAGCAAAGGCTTGGTTACCCTTCAGCCTCGACCTTGGAACAGACAAGAGGCCCTGCCTGAGGATCTCAGACTGCTCACACGCTCATAAGAGATTAGAAGACATAAAACATAACTAGGAGCGAGACCATGGCATGCCCGAAAGACTATCCTTAAAATCTTCAAATGAATTCTAAAACACAGAAAGCCAGCGCACGGATGCTAAGACAGTAATTTGAGCTTGTCTTTTAGTTCTAGTTCTAGTTTTGACACAGTGGCATAAGGGGAGGTGGGTAGATCAGGCAGTGTTAATGTAAATTAGTTTAAATTACTTAAATTGGAGTTGCAATAATAATAGTAACCTGCAGCTCCTCATATGAAATCCACTCAGTGAAAGAGATCCTATCCTATGAGCATATGAACCTCCTCTCTTCCTCCTATTAGTGATTCTGTTCCTAATTGCAGTTCTGTTGCAATTAGTAATGAAATCACCACGGGGTGCACAAACAATTTTGTTAACTTATATAATTTACATTATGTTACATACAAATCTAAACTTGTAATTCACACTATGTGCACTGCAAAGCTACCTCTTCTTAATATCAGATCTCTTACAAATCAGTCATTTTTGATTAACGATTTAATATCTGAGCATAATTTGGATACTTGCCAATAAAAGGCACACAAGTGTCAATTATCATGTATGATGATGTGATTGATAGTCTTATTAATGTATCAGTAATGTATTATTTCATCACTACACAAATCTACACATGTAACTATGTTTCCTATATATTGTGCATAATATAGCCCAGCGTTTGTGACACTGATATATTGAGTTTACAGCAGTGTCAATTGTGTGGCTGACCTTTCATAAAACAGTTTTCATTTCTTCTGTGTGCGGCAGTGCAGGTCTTTAATTTGGTCTTGAAATCAGTAGAATGGAAACACTTCAAGAATATCTGAGGCGACGTCAAGCACTAAAACTGGCTTAGACAGTGGTTATGAAGATACACAGAAGCTTATATGAATGAAATCTGGAACCATTTAGGGGGAAAAAAAAAAACGTATTCCCCTCTGGTTATGCCACCAGTCAACAGCACATATCCTCAATGCTAGTGGAAATCTTCTGAAATTGCCATAATTTTACAACCATCAATTTCACATCAGCTTATATTTATGTCCTCATTATGAATATTGGGCAGTGTAACAATAACAGTAATAGCCCAGTTACTCATAAATATTTGGAATAAAATGTAGTCATCCTTTTATAGCATTTATTCCCATTGACTGCCATGTATTCTACTCTGTTCTGTTCTGTTCTATTCTGTTCTACTCTGCCCCCAAATCCAAAACGCTGAACTGCACTGCTCTTTTTTCTGTCTCACAGCAGTGAGTGGCTTGCCTGGGCTTTCTCTCTGCAGGCTTTGCATAAACTGATACATTTTATATACAATGTATCAGTTCACTGTGTTCCATTCTAATGATATAATGTATCCATTATACAAAGTCTGTACAGAGAGAGAACCCAACCAAGGCAATATGACTGCTGTGAGACAGAGGAAAAGTATACTTCCACATAGTCTCATCCCTGTTGAATTGGTTTACCTCACTGGTTAACCTGGTGGCCATGAGGTAATCCACACACACCATCAGAATAATATTGAATCCTTTGGCCTCCAAAAATCTGTCAAAGTCTCTTACCTAGACTTAGTTTTCTCCTCAGCTCTCTCTATGTCTAACCCTGTGACAGAAGATTTTCATCTATCTGATCACAGGGCAATCATTTTTTATCTCAATTTGGTACACGCTTCTGTCCGCCTTGTTCACTCCTGTGCTCTGAATACCTCCACTGCCACTATGTTTGCACAAGACTATAGAGAGGCCACCATCACTATCAGTATTGAGGCTGCACCATCTCATGTGAGCACAGAGCTTGTCTATCTGTTCAGCAGTACTGTTTCAGCCACCCTTGACTCTGCTGAACCGGTCAAAACTAAGAAATGGAACCCTTTGTCTTCAGTTTGGCTCAGTAACTTTAATACTAGAGAAATAAGGCGGTAGAAGCAGGATAAATTGCAGATCTCCCTTCACATTCTGAAGGATCTTTGATAAATACCAGCTGGCTGTCAAAAATGCCAGGACTCAATACTTTTTTAATTTTACTGATGCAAACTGTCACAATCCCAGGATAGCTTTTAGCGTGTTAACATCTGTCATCGCCTCCACTCCCACTTCCTGCTTAGAAGCGTCTCTCAAAATGTGAGGATTTTCTAAACTTCTTTGCAAAGTACTTGACATTCAAGCTGGTATTATTTCATCTGTAAATATCCTATCCTTCTCCTCTGAGAACACGGCAGGTCTAAATTCCCTTAACTCCTTCACTTTACCAGAACTTCATGATATTATCTCTTCTATGAACCCTCCACCTGTTCTTTCAACATCATTCCAGCTAAACTCTTCTGGGCCCAGCAATATTTCAATTATCGGTAGCTCTCTGAAAACCATCCATGTTACCAAATCTTGTCCAGCCAAAAAAAAAAAACAGAATCTAGATCCTCCAGTCCTAGATAATTACAGACCTATCTCCATGCTCCCCTTTCTTTCTAAAATGCTTTAAAAAGTAGTTTTTAACCAACTGTTGGGCGGCACGGTGACTCACGGTTAGTGCTCTCGCCTCACAGCAAGAAGGTCCTTGGTTTGATTCCCAGCTGGCTGGCCAGGCTCCTTTCTGTGTGGAGTTTGCATGTTCTCTCTGTGTCTGCATGGGTTTCCACCACATGTTTCAGTTTCCTCTCCAACACCAAAGACATATAAGAATTGGAGGTACTAAATCGCCCCTCGGTGTGAATGTGTTTGTCTGCCCTGCCATGGACTGGCAACCTGTCCAGAGTGTTTCCTCGCCTCCCGCCAAATGAACCCCAAGATAGGCTTCAGTACCTCGCAACCCTAATTAGGATAAGCATCTCAAATAAATGAGGGAATGCATGAGGAGAGATATAACAAACTTTTGTCCCACCTGGCTCAAAACTGCTTTTTTGTATATTTCAATCTGGTTTCAGAGCCCTTACTGAAAATAACTGATGATGTCCTTCTAGCTGCTGACTCAGCTAACTGTTTCATCCTCTTTCTCCTAGATGCAACTGCAGCCTTTGACACAGTAGATCTGTATTCTATTCTCATTCACAAATTAAACCAGTGGGCAGGCGTCTCTGATTCTGCCTTAAACTGTTTTCACTAGACCACATTATTCAAAAACACAGCATATCTTTTCACTGCGACTCAGATGACACACAGATCTACCTCCCCCAAGAGCCTAATAACTACAACAAACTAACTGACATCAATAACTGTCTTCAAGATATTAAATCATGGATGGCTTCAAACTTTCGTCAGCTGAATGAGCATAAAACTGAAGTTATTTTATTTGAACCACAACAATTGACCAAGATTATTACCTCTCATCTCGACCCATTGGCCGCCTCTGTTCGTGTCTCATGCAAAAAAACACTTGGATTCATATTTGATTCAGGATTGAAGCTTAACAAACAAATCAATCATGTAGTAAGATTAGGCGTCATGCAGCTCTGCATCATCCCCAAACTCAGATCAGTTGTCTGTACCTCTGACCTGGAGAAAGTCCTCCATACCTTCATCACCTCTCGCCCTGGTTATCGCAAATTGTTATATTTTGGTCTCACTTAGTCTTGTTTATACCATGTGCAACTAGTTCATGGTCCTACACTGGCTGCCTGTTATAGCTATATAGAGTGTTTCAACCCCCCTCAGCTCACAGAGCTCCTGTCCCCTCATCACACTCTGAGAGAGCTGAGATCGTCTGACCAAAGACTTCTGTCTGTTTCGAGATCCAGGACTAAGTGTTATGGAGACAGGGCCTTCTCTATCGCTGTCCCAAATGATGGAATTCTCTTCCTCCCACTACTGAGATTTTCAAGTCACCTTAAAACACATTTTTACTCATTAGCCTTTAACTGTGCCTAACTTAACCAGACCAGGTGTTTTCTCCTGAAGCCTCTGTAGGCCTTTGTTGTCACTTTGGGCTCTGGGAGACCATGTGCATTTATTATTATTTTTAGTAGTAGTACTAGTAATATTACTATTAGCATTATTACTATCATCACTCTGATTTTTCTTCTCTTCTACTGTGTTTGTTTCCTGTTTTAAAGTGCCATATACATAAAGTTGATTTGAGGTGAGTTTCCACACATCGTGCTCCATTCACTTGAACTCGGACATCAGAGTTTTGGTATTTTAAATTTCCGAACAGCAGCATTTTTTAGAAATTAGATTGCCCAAAAGTGGGGTGGCAGCTGGGGTGCCAAGGCCGTTTTTTAGGGTGGCAGCTGCTTCCCCATGCCACCCCAAGATCCGCCATGGGTCTGGATAGGCGCTGAGAGGAATTCACGCACTGATCTCAGCATACTGGGATCAGTACTGGAAGGTAAAACTGGATGTCATCAGCATAACAATGAAAACGAGTACAAATAATGTGGTTGCGAGGACGCACATAAATTAAGAATAAAATTGCTCCCACAATTGACCCTTGAGGCACACAGCATAATCAAGGACAGACCGGAGACACTAAGAAGGAAAGCCCATATATTAGGCTGCTGACGGAAACAAGATTGAGAAGTCTCAAACGTGTTATTTTTTTTTTTGCAACTGTGAGAAGTTGCTTTCAGACAAGTTTTCCCAAAAAGTTAAAGGGTAATTTCAAAATAAGGTGGTAATTTTGTGGGCACAATGGATCAGGGCCTGGCTTTTTTTTTTTTTTCTTTCTTTCTGGCTTTTTTTTTTTTTTTTTTTTTTTCCAAAAGTGGATGCACACTAGCAATTTTAAAGTAGTCTGGGTAGCAGCCAGCAGACAAAGAGCTGTTAATAATGGAGAGCAAACAGTCCAACAGCATCAATTACTTCCAGAAGAAGTGGTGGGAATGATATGTAGAGGGACTGGATGACACTCTCAGATTAGTTGCCAGATCATTGCTCCCACTTTTTGACAGGAGAATTTTCAAAGGAGAACAAAATTAGAATTTTCCAAACAACTTTGCTCAAGGTGTTCGCAATAGTGCAGCAGTAAGTCACTAATGCGTTCTAGCCAAGCTGGACTTTTATTACAGCTGCTGCATGTGGCATTGGTGACTGTTGTGTTGACTGTTTTGACTATAATTTGTGTTGTGAGACAAATTGCACCCAGATGACACTTTGCAATAAAAAACTGACAACAACTGTAGACAGCACAACAATTATAGCATTTCAAGGCAGCTCTCAGGATGTGACCTAAAGGCACAGAAAGACAGATGCCAAGACTGAGAGAGAGAAAGTGGATGAAGAGAAGGAAAGGAGAAAGACAGAGGGAGAGATCACACTCCTGCAAACTCCACGTAAGCGACACACTCCGCCCGCCCTGCACCCTGCCGCCCAAGCAGCTGGCTAGGCCACTTGCGAAAGAGACGCTGCCGAAACCCCCTTTTGTTTTTCTGGCTTTCCCCTTCTTTTTAGTGGGCCATATTAAAACCATCTATGGCCCTTCTGTGGTCACACACTGTTCCAATTTCCCTCTCCTTTCTGTAAGTCCTCTCCTCTTCTGTCCTCCTCATCGTCTTGTCTCCTGTCCTCATCTCTTCCCTCTCCCCTTCTATCCTCTTCAACTCTGCCATCATATCAATGAGCCACTGAATAAGACGTCTAAAGTGAGTGCTCTAATCATGACACTGGTACACTTTTGTTAGATCAGCTTTGGAAAAACAGCATTTTTTTTCTTCAAGATAGTTATGGGAAATTGGAGGACATGTAAGTCCACGCTGGGCTGAGAACGGTCTTTATGTAAAGTTGGAGAGACGCTGACCACAGACACATCAAGGTGCGGGTACTAGCTGGGGGCTGGCCAAGAAAACCTTAAAAATATTAGAGGGATCTTGGCTCTTTCTGTCAAGGGTGAATGAAAATTGGTTGGACCATGGAAAAAAAGAATGAAAAAATTGGGAGAAAATGGAGCGAGGACATTTGGGAGTGATTTACTTCCTGTGATGATTATGATGATGATGGTGATGATAATGATGTGTATGATGATGATGATGATAATGATGATGACCTCTTCCTATTTCCTGTTCAATTCTTTCAGTTTATGAAACACCACTGTGCAAAGCACCAAGGACAAACTAAATCCACCCTTTAAAAGGGAATACCACTCATTTTATCTGCTGATTTATGTTATTCCTGTGATCCAGGACTCAGCTCAGCTGAAAGATGGTAACTCTCCAAAACCAAAACACAAAAGATTTTATTGAGGCCTCCACTCAAAGAGTAAACAAATTCAGAGTTACCCTGAATGTCCTCACTGTCATAGTTTCCTTCTGTCCCTATTTTGAAACAATGGCAGTATAACAGTGTAGGAAAAACTCTCGCTCTTACAAATATGGAACAGTAGCAAAGCTTCAATCATACAAATTGACCATTTCAGAGGCCCAGAGACTAAAACACGGGTGAATTTTGGGAATAACTCTCCTTTAAAGAAAGCAAGATTTTTAATCTTGAATTAATAAATGACTTAGACATTTTTATATCAAGTTCTTTATGAATTGGGTCCTTTAAACAGCGTTAAAATTTTCCTTTCAATAGTTTCTGCAAAGTGCAGATGCCCACCGCACCCATGAATAAATCTAATTCAGCCAAAAATACCAAAAAAACTACAACATGACAATTAGCCAAAGCAATCCCAGGCCTGTGTGATTTAGATGGCGTGAAAACAGACCCATAATATTATATGAAGCTTTACATGTCACACAAGGAAAACCCAATAGATTTATTGACGTTACAAATTTAAGCATATTAAACGTGACAGCCTGGTTCAGTGGGCCAGCTGTTTTTACATGTTTCTCACAGTGTGTGCTTCATATCCGCATGTGTGTATTTGTGTGTGTGTTTGGCTGTGACAGGGGAGTTTCCAGACTCCACAGATCCTGATGAATGGGTCACTCTGTCTCTGTGTGTGTGCGTGTGTGTGCGTGTGTGTGCGTGTGTGTGTGTGTGTACAGTAGGTCAGCTCTAAAATTTGCCCATTCTTGATCTTATCAATGCAAAATAATACTCGCCCTCTCTTTGCCATCCAACAGATGTGCAGCGGTTCGTGTCGTGTATTCTTGTGAATCCTGTTAAATATGAATCGTGTGATTCACTTGAGGTTTTCACCTGCCAGACTTCCTCTTGTGCCACGGACAATTTCTGAACCACCGGTCCGTTTGGATGACTCACCCACTGACAAGTGGCAATCCGCTCAGCCTTCAGACACGCGACCATGACTAAATATCAACAGAGTTCCAAGCTACTGTGGCTAGCCGGATTAACAGGCTAAGACAGGCAGAAACCCTTAAACCCCAGTCAAATATGATGCATTGGGGCTAAATATTACCGTGGTGTTTTCTCCCTGTGAGTGATGATCCCTGGTCTAAATGAGGACCGTGCATCTGGTGTGAGGGCAGGCTTTGATATCTTCCTGCCACCAGCTACCCAAACTGGGCTCACTTGTTGCACTGCACAGCTTTATTTGTCCCACTAGTGTGGCCACACTTCATTCATCTAGCAGTTCAGCACATGAAAGTGGTCAGTGAACCATCTCCCTCACATTTGAAGGGTTTCATTACCAAATGCCATGCAGCACATCTAGTTTAACCAGAATCCAGATCAGATTCACATGGTCAGGGATTTCTCTTACATACAATGGTGCAATTTTTGTTACAGCAACTACTGCAAGTTCTATTGTTGTTCCACAGAATAGAATAGAATAGAATAGAATAGAATAGAATAGAATAGAATAGAATAGAATAGAATCTAGCTGAGCTGAACTGAGCAGGAATAGGAAAATCATTGTGGAGTAGGAGAGATAGCAGAACAAAATATAATAGAACAGAGCAGAAAAACAAAGCAGAGGAAAAAATGACAGAAGTAAATTTTGCTCCGTTGAACAAGATATATTATCACTGGACTGAAACAGAACTTCTCATCGCTTTCCTGAGTTTATCTTTGGCAAGGAACTTTCCAGCCTCTGTGTTATGCTTTTTTTTTTCTTCACTGCAGCAAAGCACTGTTTGTCCCCGGCATCCCTGGTGCATCTTGAGTGACCTTTCTGGTCTGCTTGACGACGTAATGTTTTCTTCCTAACGGTCCCTTTCTCCCAGACAACCTAACTGTAGTGCTGCCAGCGCGCTGTCTGTTCCTCTCATCAGAACCAATGTGACCAGAACACAGTCACGCTCTGTCCTCCCGCTTTTATTTTATTTTAGCCGTCTGTTTATGTCGCTAACAGGAAAGTGACAGATTTAGCCCATCAGACAAGGAGAGGGACAGACGGGCAGGGGAGAGGAGAGACAGTGTGTATGCGCAATTAAGAAAGAAATAAAGACAGTGTGTGCGTGTGTGTGCGTGCGTGTGCGTGCGTGCGCGTGCGTGCGTGTGTGTGTGTGTGTGTGTTTGGTTATGATGTCAGTGAGTCTAAAGACAATAAGGTGGAGTAGGAGGTGTAGACAACAATGAATGAGAGGACAAAAGAGAAAAAAAGTGTAAAAAAAGAAAAATGAATACAAATATGTCTAAAGAGAGCTGGAAATTGGTGTGAGGAGACAACAAGTGTTAGTGAGTAGCTGTATAAGTGATAATGGGAAATAAAGAGTCCTTGATAAAATAAAAGTGTTTGGAAGAACAGATGACAGATAATATATGAGCATCAGAATGCAGTGGGAGAATTGTAGGGGATTCAAAATTTTAGAGGAGTTGGAAGGTGAAACATGAGCAGCAAAGAGAAAGAAAGATGGGAAAAAGCCGGTCTGTCAAATGGTCTAGAACATGCATGTGAGCCCAGAGGAGGAGGATATGAGCTCAGTGTGAGCGCAGGCTCTGATCGCTGCTTTTGTTTCAAATGCTCTTCAAAATTACGGGGTGATTTTTCAACACGTCCATGTGTTACTTCCACTGAAGGAAAAAAAAAAGGAGCCTCCGATGCCTCTTTGAAATTGAGTAGTCAACAAAATCAATAAATATGGAACATTTTAAAAGAGAATCAAAATGGATCCTGGCTCAGCACGGCAACCTTGACAGATCTTCCTCAGGCGCAGAGTACTTTCAGCACAGCACATAATGATTTGTTTATACTAATGGTATTAGTGCATGTTTGCTTGAAAAGTATCTCAAGATGTATTGCATGCCACATTACTCACAGATTGTGTAAAAACTGACACATCCTTTTGAGGACATGGGAATTGCTAAAAAAACAAAAACAAAACAAAAAAAAAACACTATTCATAATTCTAACCCTGCCCAATATTTTATGTTTTTGTTTTTGTGGTAGCATTTAAAAAAAAAAAAAAAAAAAAAAAAAAAAAAACCTCCTCATGGTCACAAACGGAGAATAAACAGTTTATAGTGGCATTTGCTTTTTCCCCCAGAGTTGTACTTTCAACTTAAAATGGCGCCCAGATGAACAGGGAAAACTGATGAGCAACATGAATATCGTGATGTTGAATGGAGTAAAAATATTCCAGTGCTGCAGAATTATCCAGGAGTTTGACAGAAAGCAGCATAGCCCCAAACCCAAAGCTGATGGCGTGAATGAAGATTTATACGACTACCCCAATGTTCCAGACTATCAATCACACATCCAACTCCTCTTTTCTTCTTTCCTGCCCGTCCCCTCCCTTCCTGCCATTGGCCGTATCATATGTTCCACCATGAACCCTGGGGAGAGAGAATATACGTAAACTTTAATCTGTAAGTGACGTGCTGTCATCACTTTTTGGGTGTGGAGGGAGAAGAAGGAGGGTGGGAGTAAGACACAGAAAGAGAGAGAGAGAAGTCTGAAATGTCACCTCTGTTTAGGTGTGGTGGGAGACAGAGAGAGGCACAAACAAGGAGAGCAAGAGCTGGAGTGACAGGCGTAGTAATTGAGACCACTCCTTGCAAAATTGACACAAAAAGTGATAAATGACTCATTATTTCTTTCAAAAGTAATAATATCATTGAACTTATCACTCCCTGGGGGCAGTGATTTATTATACCACTCACTATATTTCAGTTACACCCGCTATATTTTGTCTTTACCTATGCAAAAATCAGCATAGCTCAATTACCTCTACTGTTCACTACGGTTTCCTCAGTAAATCTAAGTAGTAGTATTTCTTCTAAGAGAATCTGTTTATTTTTATTCTCACTTTTAAGGAAACCTATAAGAAAAGTAACCCATTTCATTAACTGGTAACTAATAAACGAGCTGGGGCAACCCATGAAGAGTCTCATAAGGAGTTCATGGTGGCTCTCTCAATTGAAGTGTTTGAACACAAACACTTGAGAGACCCCAAGGTCTCCCTGTCTGGCCCCAGTGTGAGGACTGGATGGAAATGCTGAGTCCCAGCTGCAGCATATGGTCTTGAGCGGAGCTTTGGAAGCGCTGGCCTTGGCAGTGTTGCAATGACACACTTTGACAAGGATTAAGGATAAGATGAACACAAGCTGGTCCAGGATGAAGTGTGAGCATGGGTAGACGAAATGCAAGCCGGCAGGGATAGGTTGACTGAGACGGCAAGGAGCATGGAGAAGATGGGAGCAGGAGCACAAGATCGTGTCGCGTGACTGTTAGAAGGCGGAGCCCCGGGGCAATGAGTTCAATATCCAAACTGTCACTGATGCTACCAAACCCATAATATCTCTGGGGAAAAACTGATTCACCATCACGTGCCTGGGCCAGAAAATAGGAACCCTGAGGCAAATCATCACTTGTTGTGCTAAAGACTTGGGAGAACAGTGCACCATGAACAGGAGCTGAAAACAGTAGCTGATACCCTCTGCATGGGCACTGGCAGCACCAAGTGCCTTCCTGTGGAACCATTTTATTCCCCAAGCCTCAGCTGTGGTTGAGCATCGAGGATCTTTGCAACAGCACAAAGCCTGGTGCATGCCTCAGATCAGGAACTGTGAGTCTTGAGCAGTCATGGTGCTGCTCTTTCTCTTCCCTCTGTCCCGAGTAATCAGTTCCTTGGTGGAAGTCCTTCTGCATACATCGTTCCCATCCGCTCCCCTTTAGCCAATCAAAGGAGTCATGTGTGCATCAACATGACCGCTGTCCATGTTGTTTCAATTCTCAGCTGGTGCACAACCATACCCACGCCACTTACATGTTTAAATGTGTCATAATGACAAAAACATCAAAACTTCACTCAGTACTTCACTCCTTAGCATGGTATTGAACCCAGGTTACCAGAAATGAAGGCAGATGTATACTGTACCAATGAATCACCCCAATCTTCATAATGTCCATGCTTTCCATTGCATTATTTTAGTGTCAAACTACACCTTAGCCTTGTCTCCTCTACTTAATACCGTCGTGGTGGCAAAGTGTTTTTCTCTCACTTCTCACGCACAGAGCATGCATTTGCATTTTTTATCTCGGTGTTCATGTCATGAAATTTCATGAGACAAGGCTGGAAAGGGTGAAAAAAGGACTATGAATGATGCAATGGGAATTATTAGGGACAGACAGAAAGACAGGAGTGGGAGATAGAGAGTTACCCGAGGAGTTCATTAGTGAATATTCATCATATAATATCTCCAGCCAATCTTTCCTGTAAAAGTGTAATTTTTTGGCATGAAAATACACTATTTAGTCAATTCAGTCATTTCAATGTGTACGTTTCACTATTCTTGGAAGGTGGATCTCGCCATCTCGCCAAATTTGTTTCATAGAGAGAAAAAGGGAAAGCACCCAGCAAGTCTAGACATAGGTGGCAAATTGATCCCTGGGTAACAGCCTGTCACTCCTCGCGCCCCACCCTGCTCCTCCCAGTCCTCTCACCCTGCTCTTCAGCATCAGTGGGAATATCATATGTTTTACCACAGCTGGCATTCCGGTGTGTATCTCAGATTTTGCATGTGGATGTGTTTGTTTGCCGGGAAACACACATATGTGTATATAAACAAATATGACTGATGTTGCACTTTTGCAAATCTGTATTCCCGTGTGTGTGTGTGTGTGTGTGTGTGTGTGTGCTGTATTAGGCGGGCCTCATTTTTTCCCACATGGGACAACTTAATACTGATTTATGCCATTTCTTCTCTCAGCAGTCAGAAGGAAGTTTTTCCTTCTCACCAGAAAGGGAAAGGGAGAGCAAAACAGGGAGAGGCAGGGAGAAAGAGATATGAGGCAATGCAAAGAAACCTGTTTGGAGCAATGACAAAAATAAACTCTGAGTCAGACTAGGTTTAAGTGTTATGGTCCTGAATTGTTCAAATGGCTCTTTGTTGTCAGAGCCTAAAAGCAGAGATGGACCCCAACCAAACACTGTGACCACCAAATGCAAAAGTAAGACACAGGAAATCTCGCAAACCAAAAGAAAATAGAATATGCGGTCGCTGTTTGATAGGTGAGCTTGAGACTTCCTTGTAGACAAATATACTTTTTACGAGTTTGTTTCCCAAATCCCCTATTTCAAAGAGCTTTATGACTTTCCAAAATTACTGTGAGATTTGTACTAGAACAGGGAACGCTGCATGGTTTGCCGCTCATTATGTATTGACTTACCACAACCTGTGGAACAGTGAGTGACCACACGCACACACACACACACACAGACACACACTCAATGGCAAGGAAACTCTCAAAGGGAAACTCTGATTTACACAGCTACTTAAACTCAGTGTACAGTAGTGGAAGGCCTCGGTGTGGCAACAACCCAAATCTTCCACTGTCCAGGTACTGACTCACACACACACACACACACACACACACACACACACACACACACACACACACACACACACAGGCAGACACACTCATATGCACTGCACAGTATAGCAGCGCTTAATGTGGCCTATAAAAATTCTCTTTTACTTTGTTATTTGAGCAATATTGTTTTCAAATGCTGTGCCAATGAAGTCTTTGCTTAATTCAGTCAAAATGAGTCAGTGACCTGAGTTCAGCTGAACTCAACCGTGCAAGGGTGAGAAAGGAACACAGGGCACAGAACAAGAAACAGGATGAGGAAAAAAGAGACATTACTGAACACAGTAATAAAAAAAAAAAAAAAAAAAAAGATATGGTATGGTTTTTGATCGAAAAGGAAAGAAAGGATTCAGATGGGGATAAACTTCTGAAAAAAAAAGGAAAGGCATGATGTGGTGGCTGCAAGAGTGTGATCATAAATTTAGGAAAGTAGCAGTTAGAGTGGCAGGAATAGGTGAGAGACAGATCGGATGACAAGCAAAGTTTCATCCACAACAGGCCAACAGAGACAGAGCCCATTAATCCAATCCATAGTCCCTTCCCAGACCTTTGATTGTGAGGGACAAAAAGTAAACTATATGGGGAAGGAGAGGCACTACAAAGTATGAAATACATCCTAGGTCGCTAAAGATTCTTCAGCACCTAAAATCTAAAGAAAATGCATAAAGAAATAAGAGTAAACTTAAGGATTAGCATGTAAAAATGCACCCATCTAATCAGTGTAAATGACAAAAATGACGCTGCAAGAGAGAGGAATTCCCTATTGCCCTTATTTGCTACCTTGAATACCCCTTTTCCACTAAAGGAATTGTTCCTGAAATACAGGAATCCTTTTGAGGAACCATCAACCGTTTCACCAGTTTCCACCGGCAGACCTTTTTTGACCCAGAGGTTGAGTTCCTGACCCCCTGCAACTGAGGCAGTCCAGTGCTGAACAACGGCAATCACAAACACAAACTATTAGTAGACACTTTTCAACCTCCATGCCTCTCCAAAACAAAATGTAACTCCACAGGCTCAGTAGTAAATGGTCATTAACACATTTTCAACACCTTCTGTAGTTACTGTTTTGCTCATTATCTGCACAAAGTTCGCTGTTGCAGTGGAAACTCGAACACATAAGAGTTCGGGCTGCTCAAAGTGCCCCCATGCAGATCCCTCCTCCAAGAGCAAGACTGAGAAACGTTCAGCCCAATCGCCAGGAAAAATGTTGGCATTTTACACTTCTGCAAACCAGGGATATGTTGAAATTTCATGTTTCATGATGTAATACAAAGTGAAGGAAAAACACTGTATTTGATGTGGGTGAGGTGTTGCAGTCAACAGGGCTTTCCCTGTGCAGACCGGCGTTTGAGTCCCGTGTCAAGCAAGAGCTGTGTTTGTTTTTAGCTAATGTTCACTAGCTATTGTTAGCTAACCTTAACCATGACCATGAGCGTTCATAAATGCATGAACATTAACACTCAAATGACATTGACGCAGGCTCTACCACATTGACTGTAAATCTAAATGGTGATATGCATAGTATTTGTGCTTCAGAAACACTGATATATCAAATATTTGTTGGTTTGCAGGAACTATTAAGTGGCATAATCTTATCCTGGTGACTGGGCTGAAACATTGGCCCTGGAACATTTTGGAGGAGAAAGAGTGTTTTCCCAACTGAAATTCAGGTTTTGAATATGGACACTTGTCAACCTCAACATGAAGTGACAAATTTAAAGGTTCCCCAGTGCAGCTGGCAGAGGATCACTCAGCCAACTGCAGCTGACTCTTAGATCTTCTGCCTCTCGTTCTTTTTGATATCTTCTGCTATAAAGCATCACACACCAGCTGGTTTGGTAAACATGAGCATGCTGTTTGCAATTTACTGATGTCACATTACATGGTTTCTGGATTGAAGTCTGTAAATTTCTACCATGCCATATGGTAGACACCACTATCCCAAGTGCCTCTCTTTACAACTAAAGCGTCCATTTTTCTACCATGGACGGCCCCTGTGGGAATCAGCCGGCCAGCCTCGGTGCTGTTCTTGCCATGCTCTGTGCTCTCAGCTGCACAGCATTTTTTGCTTCTCCACCCTTCCTCTTGTCACAGTTTAACAAATCTCCCAATGGTGAGATTTATAGGGTGAATGTGAGAGCAGAAAACAGGCTAGGTTTCTCTTGCGAACTGTCGCCGGCATGGGCCCATATTTCATACAGACTTTCAAACCACACATCACGGTTTCAACCCACACATCATGATCTCAGCCCACACATTATGGTACGAGCTTTAATATTGTCCATCTGCCAGTCTGCTTGCCCTGCCAGCCCAGATATAGCTCATTTTATCACTTTGATACACAGGTCTGACATTTTTCCTGCCGACAACACGGGAAGAAAAAAATGTGTCATTTCTGTAATTACATGGTAATGAGGACAGAAAATCTGTGCCTCATACAAGAAAAAAGTTGTAGGTGGTAGTGTAACCCTAGTCTCAGCACCAGACAGAGGATATCAAATGTGTGTTGGACACACACACACATGCATGCGTGCGCGCGCGCGCACACACACACACACACACACACACACACACACACACACACATGAATAGTGATGCCTAAAGCAACATCAGTGGCTCCAACCTCAGTCTTCAAAAGCAGCCCAGCCTTCTGTTGTCATTCCATAAGTCTTCCACCACAAATGAAATTTTCTCTGTCAGTGATTTATGCCGTGAAGAAAAAGCCATAAAAATACAAGATCTCTGTTTGAGTCCAAGGACTTCTACCAGTGTGTTCTAATATTTTCTTTTTTCATTCTGAGAAATGAGAGAACAACTAAGTCACTGTATTTCCAAAGGTATTTTCGCAGAATCTTGTGATCAAAACTTTTCTCCTACTTGCTTTAATTTTTTTTTTTTTTATTGCAAACTACTTACAAAGCAGCAACAGGACATAAATATAAATTTGTATCTTCAATCTTCTGCGTGTGTGTGTGTGTGTGTGTGTGTGTGTGTGTGTGTGTGTGGCTATGTCACAGCTCCTCCTACTAGTGCTACCACCACATATGCATACAGATGGGTCCTGTGCATCAAAATGAAATAATGCCTGCAGTAAAGCCACCATGGTGAGGTGCATCTTTTCATATAACATAACATGATATGCTATTTAGCAATGGTTATGATGTAAAGTCTTGCTGACTAGTCTTACATCAAAAATAATAATGGCCAAACAGATGGCTCTGGTAGGAACCAGCACACAAAATGCTTGTAATTAGTCTTATTTTTCATGCAAAGTTTCTACATATGAAGTTATCCAAGTGTGGCAAGATAAATAAACAACATCCTAAGAGGTTCAGGTACAGGAAGTGCCATTACTGAATACATTATGGCCTTTAACATGAGTACTAATATTTTGTCTTTGAAGAGACATGCCCACCCTTCCTGTGGTCAGTCTGGCTGAGATCTCGGATCATTGACTCATTTTTGACAGGAGAAAGATATCAATTTTTTGTCCTTTTTTTGTTTTAGATTTCCTTGTATAGTGAATACAGGCAAAATAATAGCAACAGTTTCAGGTGCACGGTCTAGACTAGTCAATTATCATCTTGTTCCATAGTGCAAGATGATAATTACTCACAATGATTTCCTGTCAATGCTCACAAAGTAAACTGAAGATACAACACTACTCAGAAGTGCCGGTATTCATTTTATATTTCATTTTATTAAAACTGAAACAATCTTTAGGACTTTGTACATTTTTTCTGACCTGAAGGTGGCACAAAAAGAAAGGGGGTGAGAGAATTCATCCTTTGGATAGCATGAATAAGAATTTCCAAATTTCATGAGCACTTAGAGCAGCAGAATTAGAGATATCAAATTTGACATTTTGGCCTAAGAGGAACGTTCATGAAGTCACCAAATTGACAAGGTTCGTTCTCACCAAATGTCATGGCAATATGCCAAGTAGATTGTGAGCTATCACAGTGGCACTAGAGGGAATGTGATGGTGACACCAAATTGACAGGGTCGCGTCCCTGGGAAGCATGAATGCACCCAGCAAATTACTTGGTAGTCTGTCCGTAACATTTAAAGATAAGTTTTGGTGCTAGAGGGAAAAATATGGACAGGGTTCATCCTGTGAGGAGCATGAACGTGCTCACCAAATTTCATGGAAATCCAACTAATAAATTCAAGATATGTTGCCTTAGAGTTAAAAGTGGAACGGACTGACCATGGCTCCTGCTTGCCAGCAAGGCAAAGACCTGTTTCTGTTGTACACCAAAAAATACCGTCAGACTCACCTTAGACTGTCCCAGCCCAATACACTGTTCAAAAAGGATATTGGGGTGGGACATAATGCAGAGAGGAGTCATAAAAGGTGCTTTCACATAAATATTTTTTATTGTGGATGTGCAAGCTGCTTCTAATTCATTTCAGCAAGACTGCACTCCTCATAGCTCCACTAGCTAGCCCTCGTGTTTGGCTTTTTTTATGCATACCCTCCAAGCAGAAAAGTTGCAAGTTCAAGTTTATTTAAAGCCCTTGATCACTGTTACAGTCTCAAATTACTTTGCAGACCCACAATACAAAACAAAAATTACACTCCTGACCTAAACCCTTATAGCAGGCAAGAAATAACTCCCTGGAAAAGGAAAAAAAAAAAAAAAATCAACGGCAAACGGTTTGGCAAGGATCACAGAGTCCAGAAACCCCCTTCCAGACTAGCCAGGAGTGCAATGGCTGCCAAGTGGATAATTATTAACTCAAATTAAATCAAGTCAGTTAAATAAAATGAAATCAAACCAAAACTAAACTAACAAAAAAACAGTATAACACAGATATTAATAAGGGGATAAACATCAAACAAGCAGACAAAGCATAATTCAAAGGCTGAGCAGCAGGAGCACGGCAGAAGGCCTCAGGGTGAACAAATGGCTTTCAAGCCATTCATTATTCTGTCCAGTCAGCATTTTAATGCCATGATCTATGTTTCAACTATGCTAGCAGTGACAGCAACATGCGTTTCTTTATTTTCAATCGCATCTATCACGTGGGTACAATCCCACCCCTAAAAACATGCAACCGAAGAGACATACCTCATTGCTTTTCACATTCAAGCAAAAACCTCCATCTGAGCACAGCCAGAACTGACGGCATATCAGTAAGGTATCATCTGTGACCATTTTACTGGTTGGAATTTACATGCATGGCTACTGGTACATGATGATGTGCAGATTTTGCATTTTGTCTTTTATTTATTTTTTTTTTTAGCATACATTGTCAAATAAGTGCAATTACAATGACAGTGGCTATGGGTGTGAAGTGAAAGGTGAGCTAAGGTCATCCTGCAGTTTTAGATTCTGAGAGCTGTGTGATGTGTGCTGTGTGTACGCAGCACTGTGTGTATGTGTGTGTGTGTGTGTGTCTGTGTGCATGCGCGTGTCAGGCAATGATGTTGAAATCAGTCATCCTCAGGGGCCCCAGTGTGAGACAGACATGCCATACTGCCAAGAGGCCGAGGCAGGAGACCGGGAAACATTTAAACGAACCACTTGCACAATGTGATCAAGGGATCTAGGGGAATTCTTCAAAAGACTAATTTGTCCACAGTGACATAAAAGCACCATTAAAGGTTTCCCCATTGTTTTGTTTTCTGTTTAATCCATCAAACTACACACGGGTTGTGCTTAACAGACTGCCGAAATGACCAGAATGGCTAATTAGGTGTATCAAATAACCAAAACATCCATTAGAATGAATGGATGTTTTTTAGGACTCAACCATAAAAATACTAAGATGAATATACGTATAGACTGTCAATACGGTGAAACCCATTTATTCAAACCCCACAGGAATGTAGGTCATTCAGCGGGCTAAGTGTTCAGATGACAGAAACATAGATGAAAATACTCGAAAACTGCTATTAAACTAATACAAATCATTGGGTCTTGCAAAGATTAATAAAAAATGATACAAATAAAAAGCCTAAGAGGTAAATCATGGGCTTGGGGACTATGCCTAAACCCAGTGAGTAAGTACTGTTAAACAAAACATCATGTAATTCTTGGTTGTAGTAGAAAAAGCCAGCAAAATCAAGTCAATCACAAGTTTACTAACTATCTAACATTTAAAATCACTGTAATAAGAATGTGCACTGTAACCATAAACTGCATACATTTTCCCAACATGCAGCCTTTTTATCACATGGTGCACCTCTTCTTAAATTTCACTCATTTTCTCAAAGGGCTGTGAAACAAAAAGCCATCATGCGAATGTGTCCCATAAGCTCCAATGACAGACATTTCTAATTTTAAACTAAGTGCTATGAAATTAAGTCATTGCCCTTATACAGTTGTTTCTGTCCTTACATGGCGCGTAATTATATCATGGTGAGCCAAGCGTGCAGCAATCTATTTTACAAGCTGCAGTTACACAGAGAAACTTTCTTAACGTGTCGGCAAGATGATTTCTTTGTTTGGTTCAATCGAACCATAAGTCTGTTTTCACCCACAATCAGAGTGAACACGACCACAATAGGATTAAATTTTTTTTTAGGTTGATAGGCCCACTGGTATGCACAGAGAGATGGAGGGACAGATCAGCAGTGGTTGACCAAACCGTTTTTCAAAGGTTTTGAATCTGACAAGAATATTGGCACCAAAGTTATCCCTGTGTTTCAAGTAGTCACTGTCTGGTGTGCATGCTAACACTTCAGCGTAAAAAAGGCTAGAAGTTATATATGACGAGCACATCCTACAACTGAGAGACTGAGAACTTGCAGTTTTAAGGCTGTAAGTCCTTTTTAAGTGTTTTAAATTGACTTCTACTACCTATGTACACAGAGGATTGTGAGATACATTGGCCTATGGCTGGGAAGCATCCTACCCATCCTTGCAAAACCGGATGAAGGTTGCATTTCTCAGCTGTATTTAAAGGATCATACCAAATAAAACGGCTTTTGATGCAGCCAAGAAATGCACCCTGAGACTCTGAGAAGCAGCAAGGACAGACGTCTAACATCACTCACAAGTTGGTGTGCTGTTGGTGCCGTATGGGTTTATTTTACCAGTCTCCTCAGCAAGCCTAGACAGTTTAGACATTTGTCAGTGATATTAACTAACCATCCAGCCTTATATCCATTTTCTCAATTTGAGGATTCAGTTACTTATTCTTACTGTATGCTATAGCGTGAGCATGCACACAGGACTTCACTGTTGACTGGAGACACAGATGTGTATAACAATATAGTATAAATTATTGGGTAAGGTGACCAGTAGTCATAATTGTGCAGTTACTCAAATAATTGTATGGGGGAGTCACCGCAATAAGGCCATGATAAACAGACATACCTGTAGACATGATTTTAATATTAAAGTGGTTAGTAAATGCTGAGCAATAAGCAATAAATTTATGACACATTTGCACACATTTATTTTGGTGGGAAGTATGCTCAGGTTTTGTTCATTTCCTCCCTGTCATTTGAGCCCAGCGTATGCAAAAGTTATTTCCAAACCTTTAGGTGGAGTTCAGAGACTCACAGAAGGAATTTTAGGGCTTTTTAGGGCTTTTGGTTCAAGGTGGTTCAAGTCAATCATGGAGAAGCACTAGAACAGCAAGGATTTCTAATATTAAAGTGCAACCACAGGTCTGGATGAGGTATACTGTAAAAACAGTGCGACATCCAAAGCTGCAAGGTGGAGTCGTGAGACGTGGTAAGGACTCTCGAGGTGGTTTTCTCAACACCCATCTGACTCATATTATTTAATGTTGCCAGTGACTTGCATAGGACAATTTGTGGCTTTATTTAATCCCACGTTTCATCGAGAGTGAGATAAAGACATTTGCGCAATTGATCTTCAGTCCAAAGAGGGCCTCAAGTCCCTGAGGGTTCTGTTGTTAGGAGAGGTGTTTAATCTCAATGAGATCAGTGTTTGATTAAAAGATTTCTACATTTCTAATAAGGAAGGATCTAGTATTGTCTGAGTGTGTCGATGGCCTAAGACAGCATTACCACACTGTTTGTCTGTTGTCAAGGAGGTGATAAATGTCTTATATTGCACTGATTTGTTACTGGAATAGGTTCTTATGTAGGCAGTGCTTTCACTGCATCTTAAAAACTAATTTTCCTTCAACAATTAGGGAACATTTCTTATTACATACCTTTTCAAAACACAAGAAGTAGACTACCTGGCTTTCCTCAGCAGAGAGACAACATTCTGGAGCTGTTAGATCACACCTGATTTATTAAATACTTTCCTAACTGTATCCTAAAAGTCGGTAGTAAAACAGTTGCAGTAGGGCCAGTGAAAACACAGCCGGTAATTTCAGTGCCAGACCTAATAGCCTAAAGGTAATAATAGTGGTGGTTAAGCAGTGCATGTGCTCTTTCACTTCTAGACAGTGAGTGTGTCTGTCTGTTTATCTGTGTCTGTTTGATTATTTGTCTCTGTGTGTATTTGTCTGTCTGTCTGTCTGTCTCTCTGTATGTCTGTCTTGCCTTGCCTGGCTGTCTGTTTACAGTGAGTGCACTTTATTTGTCTGCATCTGTCTCCTGGCTTCCTCTGCATTACAGATAAAGTAAGAAAACATGGAGAGTGGAGAGTGTTGCCTGCCCACTCGCCTCTAAAAATGGATGCTAACTAGTTCCTTTTAGACTCTAAAAAGAAAAACCTACTTAGTGTCCATTTATAGGGTTCAGGGAAGCTGCTGAAACTTCCCCCAGGGACTTTCTCCGGGAAACTGTGGCTCAAATGATGCAAATCCAGGCCTCGCATCAGCACAGTATGCTAGAATGATTTTAACATCACTCTCTCATGCGTGCACGGACAGACGCACACACACGAGAACATAAACGCACATAAACACATGTGATCTTTAAATTGTGGACATTTTACTGCAGCTTACAGTGCAGCAGCGGTATAAGCCTAAACCAAACATCGCAGGCAACCGATACTGAGCAGTACAAACGGTCAAAAGCAGAACACCCAGTCAACAGATGTGAGAAACACTGTCGTCCTTTTGGAATATTCATTAATTATAGTGTTTCGCAAGAAAATAAAGAGCATATGCACTGGCGCGCACACACGCGCAACATATAAACAAAAGCAAACACAATTTTCTCCGGGTATGATGAAGCACAACTACTACTATTGCTGCTGTTTAGTATTTTCCTGGAGTGTAAATGCTGGGTCCACAGGGTAAAACTGTGTCCAAAGATTTGGTTTGATCAGGTGCCACAGAGTAAAAGACTAAAGAGAAACACAGGCACAGTCAGATGGACATAAAAAAGTTTCTCAAGAAAGCAAACGAAACTTGTTGTGTGGCTGCAGCCGCTGCAATTTCTTTAAACATCTGTTGGGAAGGTAATTTCTGGTACGGTGCACTGCTTTAATGGTTTGTATATTGTGGAATAGATTGCATATTTGAAGTATTCACAGGGAGATCATAAATATACCCGCTTTTATTTCTCCCCTCATTTGAATAGAAGGTCAACCTTTTGCTTCTAATT
Source organism: Myripristis murdjan (assembly GCF_902150065.1). Lineage (NCBI taxonomy): Eukaryota > Metazoa > Chordata > Actinopteri > Holocentriformes > Holocentridae > Myripristis > Myripristis murdjan. The sequence continues at coordinate 10,950,796 of NC_043995.1, read as the reverse complement.
ACAACAAAGCTGACATTTGATCTTCACGCAGCACAGGAGTCTATCCAACACAGAATTTATGTAATGAGCACAAACGCTGAAACACTGGTCATGAGTTGTTGACAGGAATTATGCGAACATTTCGTTCCTCCGTTGCAAATTGGATTATGCAGCATTTTACGATTTGTGCATGCCATTTTCACCTGTTTGATCCATGAACATAACATTTCAGGCAAGGAAAACAACTGTGGGCCACAATTAGTATTGAGGTTAAGGGTAGTTTTAGGCAACTGACACTATTTTTCATTAAAGTTAGGTTACGGTTTTGTCATAGCTAAATGAGAAAAGCTGAAGCCAAAGTTTGAAATGTCGCGCACAACTTACTGGAATAAGTTGTGCCCGGATTGCAAGAATTGAAGGCAGATGTAAACATTCATCTATCACCCCGACCACAACACCGTTACATTTCATCATGCTGTTTCAGTGTCAAGCTGCTGCCTGTTTTCTCGCTGTGTGTCCTTCATGTAATCCTTTTGTGTGGGAAACCATATTTTTTCTCACTTTTTCACTCTTTTCTTTTCAACCAGACCAGGCCAGTCTGTTGATTATGGTTACCATGACTGAAACAAGATCCCCCTGTGCAATTTCACCAAGAAAAAAAAAATCCATAAAGCAATAATTTATCAAAATATTCACATATGATTACCTGCTGAGTATCAGCCATCATCCTCTTATATAGAATATGTACTCACCTCCAGCACTAAGACTTTTTTTCTCTGTGAGCCTTTATAGTCTCGTTTATATAATCTCTCAGCCAAGAATGCCTGACAATGAGTACATACTGTAAGTTGCACACAAAGACTAAAAATTTAAAATTTAAAATTTAAAATTTAAAATTTAAAAACTGAACAATATCCATAGTCTTCCACAGTTGCTAACAACATCATTTTTTCATATTAGAATGTAGATATCTTTGTGGTATAAATTCAAAACAATTTCCACTGCTGTGATATTGTTGTTGTTGTTGTTTTGTTTTGCTTTCTGGTGGATTTTTTTGAACCTGCACATTATGCAAACTTAAGGAGTTGCATGTCACTGTCCATCAAATGCTTGCTAGGGCCCTTAGTGCCTTAACAAGATTATTGTGACCACAAAACAACTGTGTTGGAGCAAGTGCTTGGAAAAGAGACAGAATAAGTGCTACGGAGACAGCAGCCTGGTCCCTAAATTTCATGAATAGAGAGGGATGTCTTAAAATTCATGCTCTGTGTGCAAAAAGTGAGACAAGTATCCTTCCTCACACCTTGAAAGAATTATGTGAAGCAGACTGGAAACAGCTGGAGACTGACACTGAACGAGTGTGGCGTAAAGTAATAGCACACAGGTTAGATGGTGTTGAAAGCATGTATACATTTGCCTTCAACTCCAGTAACCCAGGTTCAGTCCTTCAACTTATATGCAGTTTTCTACTGTAAGTTTTCATTTTCAGCAAAGTGTTTTGTCATACAACCATAACCAAAACCTAACCGTAACCTCCACCAAACTGCTTGAGTTACATGACCTTCAACTAGAGGTTTAGTTGCCTAAACCTCACCCTAATGTTAACTCTAATGCGAAACAAAGTTTGTTTACTTGCCTGAATTGAACTGTTTGCTGCTGACCTTCCATGTCCACAACATGCAATCTGCCTGTAACGGCTTGTGGTCATTTCACCAAATTTTTACGAGACTGTTGGAGAAAGAGAGGGGTTTTTTAGAGCAATCAGACTGAGCAGAGAGGGGAAATCATCCAGTGGGAAGAGGGTGACATAAACATATTTCATGACTTTTCACTTTGTGATGGAAGCTAGGGAGCGAATCTGCTGTGCTGACAAAAGTGAGAGGGTCTTTCCACTATTGAGGAGTCAGCAGGGAGAGGAATCTATTCCAAACAAGCTTGAGCGATGACCAGGTAGTCGCCGGGCAGGGAGACATAAGTGGAAGTGGAAGCGGCTGAATGTAAAACCCAGGCTGTGTGTAGGGCTGGACCGCCGCCCTGCAGGTATCATGGTACGGATCGCTTGTGCCTGATTTGACTCAGTACATTTCCTCTGTTTGAAATATAATCCGCTTGAAGAATGATTTCATAATTTTCAGATGCCTGGAAGTAAAACTTAAGTGACAGCGCTGATTAACAGGACCACCAGTGTTGTTCTCAGAAACTCAAGTGAGGACATACTCGCAAGAAAATAAAGCGCTGAACCAAAGTGGAGAGCTCACTTTAATTGAATCCTGGTGAGATTCATTGACGGTGAAAATCATCTGACTCATTTCCCTCAGAAAGTGAAATCATAAAAACAAAGAAACACATCACACACTGTGTGAGTTCAGTTGTCATCACTGTTTGTTGCGTGCCTTGCTGCTTTTCCCAACAGAGGACTTTGTCTACATCCGAATCCCACAGTGAATACCAGGAAAGCCAGTCAGCTAGTGCAGTCACTTCCACAAGTCACCGGGTCCATTGTCATGTCCATGCTCAGAACTGCTCTTAAGAGGTTATTAGGGTCAGGAGACAGGTAAATATTTTATATACCAAAGTGACGGTGGAGCATTTTGTATTTGACACAGAAAATGATGCTGTTTAGCATCCTGCTTCTGGGGTTAAGTTGAGGTTTTAAGATACAAATAGTACGTCCAATGGGGTAAAACGGGGTTGTTTTAACAGCAGTGAAAACAAGGCCATGTTGTGGTCTGGTTACCACTATGGAGTCAACCCTTTCAATCCAGGAGTGTGAATCACATTCTTAATGAGAGAATGCTATCTAAACCACATGTAAACAATTAGCCCTCAGGATAACAGGGCTGTTCCTAGTGTGTGTGTGGGTGTGTGTGTATGTGTGTGTGAGTGTGTGTGTGTGTGGGTGTGTGTGTGCATGTGTGTCGACAGAGCAGGAATGCTGCACTTTCCCAGACCTTGACAGAGAAAGAGAAACAGAGAAAGTCCACCCAAAATGATCAAATGATGATGAATAACTGATAGTATCCTCTTTCTCTCTCTCTCTCTCTCTCTCTCTCTCTCTCTCTCTCTCTCGCTTTCTTTCTTACTACAAATGTGACCTTCTTTCCATTAACAGTGTGCCTACTTTCATCCCATAACTTCGTCCCTATATCCCCATGCCATAACCATAACCATAGCCCTAATTTGAACTCCAAGCCAAGCCCTCTCCTCAAAAATGGCCTCTTTTCAAAGTGAAGACCAGCCAGCTCTTTTGCTCTGGGAACACAACAGCCCATGTCTGATTAAGATGAATCTCTCTGTTTCTTTCAATTAGCAATCTCCCGATAACAGTGGTCACTCCCTGCACTTCAAAGACCAAGGCCCACAGGCGTCCCTGATGACTCTTCTCACTGATGAAGACCTTAAGACATCCCAGAAAAGTGTAAATCTGGGACAAGGAAACCCATTTTGTGCCAAGACATGTGGCTCTGACCGCACTGTCTTCCTCACTTTTGTCCCGCCTCACTGCTCTCTCTCTCTCTTTCTCTCTCTCTCTCTCTCTCTTTGTGCCTTTTTCTGTCTTATTCTTTCTCATCATCTCCCTCTGTTTGTGTTTATTTCTTCCTCTTTTTCTGTCTCTCTGCTCTCTTCTCCTCTTCTGCCACCCTCCTGTCCTTTTTCTGTGTCTCAGGGGCCTCCGAACCCTCTAATCCATGTATGTTTTCACCATAGTGACAAACCAGAGGGTGCAATTACTCAAGAATGTGTGTGTACATGTGTGCGTGCATGAATTTTTGTTCTTGTGCGTGCATATGTGCCTCTTGTGAGTGCGCCGGACTGCCTGTGTGTGTGGATGCACGTACATATATGCATTTATGTTTATGTGTTGTTTTTTTTCGTGTGCTTATGTTTGTTTGTGTGTGTGCATATGGCTATATGTGTGTGTGTGTGTGTGTGTGTGTGTGAGCATAAACCTCTCCCACTCGCTGGTTTGTGGTCAGAAGGGTGGAAGAGCAGAAGGGAGGAAAAATGGGGAGGCCCAGAGGCGCTACTCCCTTGTTTTTGATAAGAAAACAGCTCTGTCTTTTGTGACTCAGGCGTGTCAAACGTTACGCAGACTGTAAAATCTCCTCTTAAATATTTACCCTGGTTGTTAGTTGATTCACTGAAAACAGCCAGTATGTCATAGTTAACCACCTTCATTTTGGCTGTACTAGCTGTAATATGATGTTAAAGGCCACAAATTGCACTTTTACAACCAAACTTGCACCGACTAACTCATTTTCACCCCATTCCCACTAACCCACTAATCAACTAGTTTAGGTTTAACAAATCACCCCTTTAATAAATGTACTGTACAGTTCAGACTAAACTGTGTGCTTGGCATCTTTCGGTCTGTATTTTGTTGGCTGTGTTGGCAGCTCTGGTGTTGGGATTTCCAGTCGCCAAAGTCTTACGTCCTGATTGGTTCTGAAAAAGATCAAGTAAGTAAATAAAATGAAAAAATATAAAATATATCAATGAATAAATTCTAACTTTACCCCATTACTATTCCTCCACTGTTTTATATATGTAATGTGCACCCAGTTAAAAACAGTCAGGCTCTGGAGGCAAGAGAGGCTGAGGAATGCGCTCATCTGGTCAGTGTTGTTTGACAATATGACAAGTGAATGATAAGACTCTGTAAACAAGTGTGCATCCGTAACTGTGTGTGTATTGAAGTGCGCATGTGTGTTCATTAGTGCTGCACAGATCCAGTCCTCCTGGTTATATATTTGCGCAATTACAGAGCAAAAGCAGGATTCTTACTACAGCCACAACCTGCTAAAAGCAAATCAGGATTGTCGGACCCTCTGCGGTTTGATGGTTTTATAAGCGCTACAAGACAGTAATGACCGTAACCTAACTGCTGGACTGGTATGGGAGATGATGTCGGGGGGATTTGGTGAGAGGTTCTTGATGCTCTGTGTCTTTTCAGCTGTATTCAACTCCCTCCATGCCTCTACAGAAGTCTGCACCAACTCTATCCTGCCTGGAGCTAAAGGTAAGGCTTGTCTCCATTTTGTGCACATATGTCTGTGTTTTGTGTTTAAACTTGGTTGAACTTGACAAAAATCTTTCCATCAAAAATTCCATTGTTAAAAAGAATCATATATGTGTATGTAGTGCAAATTAAGACACCAAACATGTCATGTCTCCTGTTCAAGCACCATGCATCTTACCTGTCCTGCAACCTTGTTATATTCTAAATAAAGCTATCAAAGATTTGTTATTCTTGGGAAAGTCATATTTCTCAAATGTTTAGTTTTTGGTGCTGTGAATTTGATCAGTGCAGCCTTTGCAGTATTGTTTATTTGTAATGCTGGAGAAAATTTAAGCATCTTCCACTGACACTGACTTGCAAATGGATAAGACCCTCATTTAAATGGTAAATACATGATTGTCAATGGAAATGTGCAAACCACAAAGCTCGCTGAATGGAAAATCCCATTGACAAAATACAAGAGTGGGGAAAACCACCCGTGCTATGTTGGAGGGATGAGAGAGCTGATGAAAAAGGCACCAAGCATGTAACGTCCTGCAGTTTATTAGCTCGCAGTCTGCTGCTGCCCATGGTCTTCTGGAGGGAATGCCTCCCCTCGATGTTTTTGCAGTTTTTTACGACATCCAGTAGCTTGTTCTCCTGCTGATTCAGACAGCCATAACTGTGTGGAGACAACACACAGACCTAATAAACCACACAATAAGCTGCATTATTTTTTGCTGTTTGTTTTGCAGTACTGAAAAAATGGCTTTGACATCTGGTTCAAAAGGAGATATTTCTTGTTGAGTGAACATGCAGCATCTGGCACTGAATACTAGGGGTGTGCATCTCCCCCATGGAGACTGTTTCAATATGTACCTCAGTACATAATGAACAATACAATTTATCTAGATACATTTTAAGCAGCCAACAGTTTGCTATGATACAATTCAGCCCTGTCAAGATATGCTATGATGAGGTGCGATGCGATGCAACACAATAGCATGACTCTACATTTTGACTCAATGTTATAGTTCTACTGTTAGTTGCAATCCAGCACCAGGAGGGAGAGAAAAGGAGTATGTTGATACTACCTTTTCCATGCTTTAACCTCCAGCTGGTGTCACTCACTCTCCCGAAGTGACTCGATGAAATCTCTGAATGTGCACCGGGAAGTTAGAGCAGCTTGTCACTACCTGAACTGTGCCTCCTGCCCAAACAGCACTGTGATCAGTACTACAAATGTGCAACTCTCAACTGCAAGACAACAGTAAAAACCTGAGCTTGTTCGCTAAAAATAGCATTGCTTTCATGTGCTTTGCAAATCGAATGCAGGAAGGTTGTTGCCATTGCCTTAATGAGCTGATAACCTGAATAAGCAAACGATAAAGAAGACTGGCTTTGGCCAACAAAGTTAACTTTGGCTAAGAGGCTCAGGTTTTTCAGTTTTACTGAAAAAAAATAAAAACAAAACAAAGTCTTTTTTGGACTAAATGGGGTTTTTTTTAGCTGTGGCTCATTGAGGTGCACATGTGCAAAACCGATAGGGATCGGGTAGCAACCCATGTATTTCACTGATGTTTTGCATAAATGTGTTGCAGCAAAGTTTCCCATCTGTCTTATAAAATCCTAACTTAGTCCACACGCTCTTTATGAACATTTGGCGGTGCAACATCAATTTTTTCACTGTTGGTCAATATTGCTGAGGAACTGAAGAGGAAAGAAAGGAGCATCAGCTGCGTTGCCAGATGGGAATTTTTAAACTATCACGCTAGAGGATTAAAATGATCGTATTTTGAAAAAAAAAAAAAAAAAAAAAAAAAAACAGACAAGACCAAACTAAGAGAAACCATAGGCATAAATGTGGAATTTGAAACAGGAGCCGAATATTTCACTTTCTCACAACATCGCCTGCAGGAGACCAACATGCTCTCTCTTTTGCGGACATGTGCACATCATGCTGCAACACTATTTGTGACTATTAACAAGAAAAAACAATCCTGAAGCAGCAGTCAGGTAATACATGCATGCATGAAATGGCGGAATTGCACATTTGGCCACATTTTGGCACTGTTGAGCGTACAGATCAACAGTGATGCTCACATAGAGGGATCGCACAGAAATGGCACAGGGAGCGAGGAAACAGGAAACAAATGCATGCAAAATGAAGTAACAACAATTAGTAATAAGTAAGTAATTAGTACATAATTAGCTGACGTGAAAAAAAGTCACATGCATGACATATCAGGATGCATCAATATACAATGTGCTGCATCAATTTTCTGCAATTCACAGCTTTGTAATGATAGAGGCTATCTGAATCAATGTCGCCACATCTAACACATTAAACCCGGTACATGTCAATGCATCGTAAATCATCACACCCCTTTTGTGTACCTTATTAGGCTAGGTGCATGTAGATGCATCGTGAATCATCACATCCCTATTGAATGCCTTATTAGGTCAGGGGTCTGTCAGTTCAGCTGTGCAAACAAAGCCTTTATCGGGAGATAATATGTAACCAGAAGAAAAATATACATTAGGTACCACGAAAGGATATGCTTACGTTACCTCCAATCTCATGACCAAAGATTATTTTACCATATTGCTTGAACAACAAAGTCCTATCCCATTAAGTCCATTTGACCTTTTGGGTAACCTCTTGTGGGAACACAAGGGCAGAGTCAACAGTAACATCACATACTTTATATGCACACTCACACTGAACCACATGGAGGCTTTGTTAGTTTTCCATTGGATGGAGTCAGTCCCATTGTGAATGTGTGTATTTAGACAGCTGTTACTGAACCGAGCTGCTTATTTGTAAGACTCATCACAGACACTATTGACCAGTCTGTCTGTGTGTATGTATGTGTGTGTTTTGAATGAGTTTTATTTTTAGACATAACAATGGTTAACAGTGCAGTGTGGCTGGTCAAAATAGTTCAGGTCATTGGAATAATTAGGCAGCTTTATTAAATTTCATTGGAGTTTGTTTACTGTGGGCTATTTCATTGAAATCCTTGAATATTAAAATTATAAATCATCTTAAGTTGGCAGAAAACTTGGAATGTGCTTTTATCCTCTTGTTTGTCCCGCAGATAAATTGGTTGTTGCACTTCCTCATGAAGCAGCACAGGCACGTTATGTGAAAACTCGATGACATTCGTCATCTTCATCACGCCAGTGTAGTGAAGGCGTATGAGTCATTCTACTGTATGTGTAGTATGAAACTTTCCTCTGTTATGCAAGCAGAAACACTTTGATGTGCGGTGAAAAACGTCATATCAAAAATTCAAAGCCTAGCCAGCCTGAAGAATTAAATAATCCATTTTCCAAAGCCCTTCTCCAGGCTAATAGACGTGGTCGATTTTTAATTTCAAAGCTCATCATTCAGCAACATAAAATGTACCAGTCTAACCAATGAACAGGGGGTAAATTACAGCGCTAATAGACAGATTCTCTTTCTCATTTTCTTGCCTCATGCTTTTTTTTTTTTTTTTTTTTTTTTAACCAAAATGGGATGCCCCCACTAAGGACACACCACTTCCATCCGATTTGTGCTTTCATTAGTCTGACTCACAGGATGTAGACTGTAGGTATAAGCCTGCCTCTGGGCGACTATTTCAGTCGTCATTCTCCCTTTCCGTGTGTGTGTTACCAGTTTCAAAATCCCCGTTGCTACCTGAAACAACACCCTCTGAGCAAGTGTACATGTGCCAGCGCACCAATCCATTCCACGTCACACAAGCTTCTGTGATATCGGTTTAATGACATGCAGCTATGAAATCATCTATCATTTATGGTTTTAATGAGTCCAATGAGCACCAAAACAACTTCCCCCCGACACTATTTTGCAAGGGCACCATCGCCACATCCTGTGCTTAGTGCCAGCCAAGGCGATTGTGATTGGTTTAGACTAATACAAACAGGCCAGGGTGTTTTTTCCCCTACAGCAGGATGATAGTGGTCTGGTTAGGCGAGATTATGCTTTCACAGCTAAAATGATGCAATAAGTCTTTACTGATTTTTGTTTGAAAGTAACCAAGTACTTGATGACTTTTTACAGAGCCATTGCATTTTCTTTTAAGCAATATTTCAGACAAATGATAGTTTAGCAGCCACCCAAGGTCCTTTCTGTGTGGAGTTTGCATGTTCTCCCCGTGTCTGCGTGGGTTTCCTCCGGGCACTCCGGTTTCCTCCCACCGCCCAAAGACATGCAAGTTAGGTGAATTGGAGAAGCTAAATTGCCCCTAGGTGTGATTGTGTGTGTGAATGTCAGTGTTTGTCTGTCTGCCCTGCGATGGACTGGCGACCTGTCCAGGGTGTTTCACTGCCTTCGCCCTATGTGCGCTGGGATTGGCTCCAGCACCCCCCCGCGACCCTAGTGAGGATAAGCGGTTAAGAAGATGAATGAATGAATGATAGTTTAGCAGAGAATTATGTGTATTACAACATTATAGAATGGCAATTTACTTTTATAGCATGGAAACGTTTTTGTTCAGATAAGCACTCAGGGATAACCTCGAGCACATGTAGCCTAGTGTGCTGTGACAGTTCTTGGCCTACTATTGATTTGAATTGAATATGAGTAGCATCACCCTTTGATGGTTCTGAGGGCGCTACATGTCACTGGGAATGAGCCAAAACCAGATGAAAGGAAGCCAGCCTCAACTGTGTTCAGGTGCCTTGCCTCGGCTGAACCTACTGAACTGAGCTATATGTGCAAAAACCTAATGGAAAACATACCGCAGTGTGCAATCACGGATCATGGTCGACATGTCCTATTCCTATGCACATTCCCTCTCAGACTAACATTTATTTGACCTTCTTTACTTCAAGGAGACCAAGGTGAAGTTGGAGAGAAGGGAGAGCAAGGGAGGCTGGGAAAAAATGGACCACCAGGACCTCCAGGTATCATCCACTGTTGCCACTGCCACTCTGTTTAGTGCCAGTTTTACTATTCACCAACCCAGTTTCTCTAATACAGCCAACCATCCATATGCATTCAACTTGGAGTTTGATATTTATGCTCAAACCAAAAAGGACCCAGCAGGTTCAGTTTGTTTTGGCCCAAATTTCTGACTTAATTGCTCAGTTTGGGTAGGTTTCATGCTAAAATCTACAAAGAACTGTAAGTCAGCACATCCACTACTCGCTGTAAACTTTGTTTAGTATGTGATCATGGACCAATAATGCCTATTTATTCAGCTCCAGTCTGTGAAGAAGAAGCAGTTATCTTTTAGGTTCTGGTTGGATTTGGAGATTTAGATGACACTGTTTTTTGTTTTTGTTTTTGTTTTTTTAGTCAAGGTTAGGTTGGACTAGAAAATTTGGGCCTGAATTAAAAAGGGAGATTAAATGTTGGAACAGAAGAAATTCGCCTGACTTTAAACTACATATTGCATTTGGCTTTCAAGAAGATGTCCAAAGTCCTCCCTTTAAAAAAGAAAAAGAAATTTGCTCCAACGGCCCTGGTAACACATACAGCTTACTTGCACTATGCTCTAGTTTCTTACCAAATTAAAGTGTTATTATATGTGCATGTAAATGTAACCCACATGAAGTGAATTACTGAGAAAACCCTACACTTACTATCTTTTACGAGCATTCTCCCAACATACATTACAAGGGCTGAAAAACAACTGAAAAGGGAAAAAAGGGCAGGAGAAAATGAAAGGGGAACTACAGCCTGACTTGGCTCCGCTTTGTGCTGTTTTTGCATGGGAACATAAAATCTGATTTCATCCCTATATGACTCAAAAAATATCACTTGCATTGCTGGTATAACATGAACAAACAATGACACCTTCAGTTTCCCGCCATAGCCGACCAGCTTGGCTTTGTCCTGGCAGTGGGTTTTGCTTTTCCCAGCTTTCGACAGCTTACTTTGCCGTGCTGTGTGGCACATAGAGAGCCCTGCTCTGCTCCGCTCGCCTCCAGACCCACAGCCTCACACGCCTGTGTTTCTGTAGAGGAAGCAGACGTGTTAATTGCTGCTGAGGAAAGCAGTGGCGTCCCGCTTCGCCATATGTGTTCCAACTGGGCTGGTAGTCTCGCTGGCCAACCAGCCAGGCATATAAAGTACACAGATGTCTCTCACACACACCCAAACACACACACACACACACACACATATACACACACATTCTTGGGCCTGCATTCTAGCGCTCAAAGGCGTGCACACAAAGAGACACAAGAATGCAGATGTACACCTACACACACAAATGCAGGAGGGTGTATAGATAGTGTATGCAGACCAACACACACACACACGCGTATATCTCCACACACACACACACTCAGGCAGGCAGGCAGGCATTGGTTCCTGGCTGCCCTCTTTCTCTGGGCAGATGTTTGCTTTATTCAGTACACTTCACAGGTTCTGACACACACACACACACACACACAAGCACGTACGCCCATACCAGCAGACACACCCTCCCAGATGTTGTGCGCACACACACCCACACACACACACCCCCATTCCGCAGACACACACACACTTCTCTCATCAGAGTGTGTGAGAGACAAATGCCAGGATTGTTTGAGTCATTTCCAAAAAAAAGGAAGGAGTGAAAAAAAGAGGAAAAAAATAAACTTTGATGTCTGCTTTTTCAACTTTTCAACTCAGAGGCAACTTTTCAACAGTATGGCAAGCCTAATCATTATGGTTTGCTGTGTGTATGCTTACCGTAGGAATGAACACAGGTTCCTATGATGTCTTCTAGCTGCATTATGTCAGCAGCTCAATGGGGTGACGCATGTATTCCCCGTTTTAGTTTAGGCCTCTTTACAGGAAATGTCAAACAGTCACTTATTTAGAAATGTTTTTAAAAAAGGAATCCTTGACTGTTAATGATGCTTCCAGAGGTCCGGTGGGCAACAAAAACAGTATATTGCTCACAGTCTATTAAAGTCAAGCAGTTATCCTACATTTGCACTTGGGGCGAAAAGTGTACTAAAATATCGTGCTCAAGAAGTACTGTTACCTTTCTGAAATTTTACAGACCTAGAAAATTGCTCAGTAAAAGTAAAAAGTAGCTGATTTAAAATATATTTAGAGTAAAACATAATTACTTACATTTTAGAGAAGCTTTATTGCTTCATTGGAAAATTTGGAAATGACAAAAATGAGGTGCACAAACAAAGTAGGGCTAGATTGCGCTCGCTCACTCATGGCGAATAACAACCGGCCACAACTGGCCAGTTTATGTCAGTCCAGTTTCTGATGCTTACGGGCAGCCAAGAAAAACAGCACTCTGTAATGAAGGTGATTTAAAATGTAGTGAAGTACAGTTCCCCAGAAGAAACCTACTTAAGGCAGACTAGGTAGTTTCAAAAGTCACCGCTTTGTTATGATATGGTAAAAGATGATGAGTGCTAATTCATTTTCAACAATTTAATTTATGCGTGCCTCATGAGTTCAGCACGGGGCTTTTGCCACATTACAACCCAAAACATAATGTTCTTATGGACATGTGATATCAAAACTTTGGGATTCAAGAGACACTTAGAAGTGTTGGATCAATGCCAGCAGTGATCAGAGCTAAGATTATGAACCTAATGGGTTTTATCCCTCCTCAAACCTTTAAATCAGTAAACAAAGTGTTGTGGCCTCCCCTATGAAACTACATAGTATACCTTTAACTAAAGTAAGATTACTTATAATACTAAAAATACTCGTAATGGACAAGGAAGCAAAAAGCTACTCATTTATGGTAATGTGAGTCAGTGTAATTAGGCTGCATGCATACAATGCGGTTTGCTCAAAACTGCTCCTGAAGTTGTAGTGGGGAGTTCTTCCTTTAAAGTTTTAGTTGCAACTGTTAGGACAGCAGGCAACAGAGCATTTTGTGTATTTGCAACACTCTGGTTCAACTCTGAAGCATGGCTAAAAGCTTTTGCTGCTTATTACATGCCTTCTCCTCTATGATAAGCCACTATATACAGTCTGAGAAAGCAGAAAGCATTGTCACACCAAATTGTCATTGAACAAACAATGCAATGTTGAATTAGCTTTGTTTAGTAATTTCATCTCTTGGTTTTTAAAGACTGTATTAGGCACTGGGAATTTGGGAATTCCCACCGATGCGTGTCCTATTAAAATTCCTTAAAATTTGTTTTAACTGTGATGTGTGCACCCTGATTGCGGTGAAAAATGCTGCCTTTGCCTCTTTTATCCTGCAGCAGCTGGGGAATTCAGACGTTACACCAGTTAGAGGGGTTAGCCATTGTAAAGAGCAGAGGGGAATGATTGGTGGGACTGTTATCTGGAGGTTCAGATAGACGGTTAAACTGGCAGGCATACTCACTGGAAAATCACATTAATTACTTGCTATAGACAGAGGACAACAGTGAGGAGGAGGGAGTCTGTTGTGTTCTCATGTTGCTCGATATGAGGTCACCTTTTGATGCTCCATCTGTGGCACTCAAGTGGAAAATTACACTACAATTACACTGAAATAGTGAAATTACCCATAGGCCAAAGCTCCGCAGGACTCCATAGGACCTCACACCTTTCATCAGCCCTCCTCACAAATCAGCAAGTAGAAGGAACATGAGAGAGGGGGAAATGGGAAATACTTGTGAATAGGTGACTGTGTATGTGTGTGTGCATGCATGTGTGTGTGTGTGTGTGTGTGTGTGTGTGTGTGTGTGTGTGTGTGTGTGTGTGTGTGTGTGTGTGTGTGTGTGGTAAATCCCTCCAAAAGCCACTGGGCTCTCCAGTGCGTCAGTTATTATTTCAAACGCCATCCATTTGCAGTTGAATGGTTTCCTGAGGAAATACTCATTCAGGTCCTGGCAGAAAGCCTTAGTCTTCCAGTAGTTTTCCCATACACACACACACACACACACACACACACACACACACACACTTTCTCCCTCTGATACTCTCCCTCTGTAACATTCATTCATTCTTCATCACCTTCTCACCTTCTCCATATCCCTCTCAACCTCACATGTCAGTTTTTCTCTTAACACTGTTCTAAAATAGGTGAACAACTCTGAGTAATAAACTGAATAAAAATTACTTAATGTGGGCCAGGATTCACAGATTAAAGTTAATGTGCGTAATCAGATTACTATAATCTGTTACTCTTCAACCCTTTAAGGCACTTTGGTTCAGTTTATTATCCAGTATCATTAAAGTTACTGTGACAACAGAGTAATCAGATTGCCTGTTATTGAAAAAATTATTTGTTTTTGAGTATATGAGAATATTATATTACTTATGACATTTTACACTGGGTATTCAGTGATCTGTAGTGAATTACTTTCAAAAAGCGGAAATTCCCACTTTGTGTTTCGACATATCCAGAGCACAAAGTCTCTCTTCAAGCCCTGAACATGCTCCCAGTACAAACTGCTTTTGTTAGTGCCCAACATAAATCATCATTTTTTCCCCAAATTTATTTACTGGCACAAAATAATAATAACAGTGTCAGTTGAGGAGCAAAGCAGTTCAGACATGGTTGGAAGAAACCCCCAGGACCTGTGGAGCAAATTTCTAAAGGATGTTAGGAGCATGCAATTATATTGATGAGGTTTGCTATAACAAAATAATCACAAAATGAACGGAAAAATATAAACATCGTGGTAAATAGTAATATTTGGTAGAATGTGAACGACCAGATTGAGACGACTTATACTTTAAAGAAATGTTTTCAATGTATGACGATTCAAATTTAATCATTCTAACCCCATACAAGATGCCCATTAAAGTGTGTAATAAAAATCACTGCGCTGCATTGGAAAATAAACCAGATTTCGTTAATTTCTCTAATATTCTTTTCTCCTCTTCGTCATCGCCGTCTTCCCCAGGAGTGCCGGGAGAGACGGGGCTTAAAGGAGACATGGGTCACACGGGGAAGATGGGGCCTGCTGGAGACAAAGGTATCACAACAATGGAAAATCATTTGAATCCCTGGAGAGTTCATATGTTTCCTGTATGCATCTGTAAGGTAAACAGTTTCTGTCTCTGGCTCTCTCTCTCTCTCTCTGTAGTCTATCCCACCTCCAATTAACCCATACATTATGTACAGTACAGTAAACAGTAATCAACCAGGGAGTTCATTGCCACAACAACCTGTGGGAGGGAACATCGGCTGTCAACAGAAACGCATGAGCTTTCCACAGGACTTTAATGGCTATATAACTGCGTAAAAATCGAAATGTAATTGCTCTGACAATACAGAGTCGGTTCAGGTAAACAAGACGACGTTCCCTGGAAGAGAAGCCTTGTTTCCATCAGTATGTTCAGGTTGCTGTAGGCCTCCTCGGCTTGGACAGCTGCTCCGTAACCATCCACCCACACAATTACAGAGGACTCAAATCAACATACTTATCAGTCCTTTGGCTGGTGCACTTAAAGAGGAATTCCACCAGAATTGGTCATTAAGTTGTTTTTGTGTTTATTAGATAGTTTCTTCAAAAATCCCAAGTTTTCCGTTTCTTTATTTTTTCATTTGTTTTCTGTTTCAATTATCACCTCCGAAGGTAAAAGAACATACAATCCTATGATGTCATTTAACAACACTGCACTGAGATGGTTCAGAGAATGTTTATCTTGTTTTTATGGGCGGTTATATTCCCGTAACTTTATTAAGCATTCTCATTTTTCTCAGTATTCTCGGTGGTTTATGTGTGTAAAGGAAAATGCCTGTCCATAAAGTTTTCTTTCAACTATTTCAAGCAATGCAGTTAATGCAGTTTGGTGATGTCACAGGACTGGATTCTGAGAGCTCATAACTGAAAGCTCATAAAACACCTGGGGGAAAAAAAGTGGGAAAATTTAGGGAAATAGCAAACTCATTCAATTGCTCTTCAACAGAGCATCTGATCATGTTGTTGAGGAAAACAGCAGCGATACAACGCTTGAAGCGGACGTGCCATTGTTTGGCTGAGCTTGTTGACAGCTCACTGCAGCTGGCACACTGCAGACATAGGAAACGATGCTCATTTACATGTCAGTGTCTGTAAAACTGTCCTCTGAGACACCAGCAGGTATCCTTCCTATCTGCTCTGCATTGCATAATTCCACTATTATCTATGCAGAACTGAATGTGGGTTTGAGGGAAAGGGATAGTAGCTATATTATACAGTATCTCAGACAATAAACCATAAAACTATGCCTAATGATGAGTGAGTTCATGTGGAAAAAACAGCCAACTAACTGCATCAGGTCTGTTTAGAGGTATTGTACTGTAAGCTGCGCCAGTTCTCCCCTGAGATGAACACTTAACTGTCTGGCAGCATTTTATTTAATAAGCTAACAAGCTGATATAATGGCAGCATGGTAATAAGTAAAGTCTGTGGCAGGAGTCTCAGTGTTTCACTTAATGCAAATATTTAGACATCTGTGTCAGGCAACTTGGGGGAAATGGATGGAAAGTTGCAATTTCTTTGATGTTTTGTAGGAAAGCCAGCTTAACATTCAAATGATCAATAAAGTGGCATTTACAGTGGTTTATGATGATACTAAGTGAGTTATTCTGCTGCTTGAAGTCAAGGTATTCTTGCTGAAAGTTTCAGCTAAATGCCTAAATTCTAAATGCATATCATGTTGGTATCAAAGAAAATAACTCAGGCTTGTCAGGTTATAAAGGTACAATATTTCACTCTTCCTCAAACAAAAGCAACCTGGGGGGATGTTTGTACTGCAGCCCACTTCCCCTATATTTGCAACTGCCAGTTGGGAGGGTCCATTTCAACAGGAAGGCTGAAGCATGGAGTGATATTTCTTTGTTTTTCTAGAAAGTCTAAATCACATGAACAAACATTAGTAAAATTTTACCCAGATTTGTTTTTTGTTCTTTTTTTAATTTATGTTTTCATGTAGCTACAATTGAAAATATTAGAACAGGGTTACAAATCTTACCTGAGTAAATCTGGCCTTGTGTGCAGCAAAGTGTAAAATAGTGTAGCATGTATGGTGCTGCCATCTAGTTGTCGTCTTTTGTAACTACATCATATTATCTCCTAAGAGAGACAGACACTGGGTGGGCATTTAGAGATGCCATGATATCAGCACATTTACATTTGCATGTCACACAGATAAAAGTGGGTATATTCTAATAATTGATTTGTACTGTTATTTCTGTTCTTGATTTCTGTAGGTGACCAAGGCGATTCAGGTTTGGATGGACCTTCTGGTTTAAAAGGGAAACCAGGTGAGATGGTTCACTGACAAGGCTAAAAATCCCCAAGCTCATTGTCACCAACATGATGTGAAACAGTCTCTTTACTTTATTCATTTTGAAGTAGGTAGATGCAGAAAAATGCAAAATATTATAATACTGTTATATGTCATAAAGGCATTGTTTTCCTATAAAAGTCCATATAGACCACAGAAATTTGATATTACCTAATATGATCAAAATGCAATCTATAGGTTTATATAATTACTTATCATCCACTATAAGCTAGGTAAACTCAACACATGATGCTTTTCACATGATAATAACTGAGAGAACAACTGCAGGCAGATCCTAGCTACAGTGACAACATACAGTATATCTGTAGGTAATCATGAATGGGACTCACACAGCAAGATGATCCTACACTAAGACTTGTCATATAATGCAAGGAGAAGGTGGTTCTGTGCTATTACTGTCTATAGTTCATAATGCATGAGCCTTTGCTTCATCCCTCAGGCACAACTTGTGACTGTGGCAGGTACAGGAAGGTGGTTGGACAGTTGGATGTCAGCGTGAGCAAGCTGAGGAACGCTGTCAAGTTTTTAAAGAATGGTAAATCCAGATTAGCATGATATGCGACAATGAGTGAGATACAGTCAAACTGGTAACCACTTCATAATAAACTTTAAAAGTTAACCCTGTCCTGTCCAGTCATCCTAGGGCTGAAGGAGACAGAGGAGAGGTACTACCTGTTGGTGAAGGAGCCCAGGAGGTTCAGAGATGCTTCAATGAACTGTAAGCTAAGAGGTGGCACCCTGGCCATGCCCAGGACCAGCAACTCCAACTCCCTCTTAGCAGACTACATCAGTCATGCAGGCCTGACCAGGGTTTATATTGGGTTGCAGGCCCACGGCAAGAACACTGTAAGTGGATTTTGTGCTGGGTTATGAACTTGAATTTACATTTTTCAAAGAGTGTGTAGAAGTTTTACAAAATAGGCTGTAGATGCTCAAAATGTTGCTGGAAGTTGAATGTGAATGAGAACTTCTTACACTCTGCATTACTTTTTTTGTCCTCAGGAGGGAGCAGGCCGTTATGTGTATGCAGATTCCAGACCTTTACAGGGTTTTGCAGCTTGGAGTAAAGGCGGCGAGCTAATCCCCAGTGTACCCCCCCCAACCAACTCCAGCTGCGTGGAGCTGCTCAGCACCGGGACCTGGGCTCATGTTGAGTGTGAAGTCACCATGTTCTACATCTGTGAGTTCCCAAAGAGCAGGAGAAGAGGAGGAGGAGGAGGAGGAGAGGGAGGAGGAGGAGGAGAGGGAGGAGGAGTTGTCACAACTGCTTTGGCATCATCATGATGGACTGGATTGATTACTGAATGACTCATTACTTTAGAATTGCACATATAGTTATAAAAATCTGGATTATATTTTGTGCAAAAAGACACTTCACACATTTGTTAACTATATGTGATTTTTTTTTTTTTTTTTTGATAATCAGAATCACCTTATATGTACAATAAAGGCTTTTTTTCTTGGCAGTGTTGGCAACTTATACATACTGGCACCTGGTTTAAATGGACATAAACTAGACTGCATTATAATTGTTACAACATCTGGTACGATCATAAAAGAAGAATTTGTTTGCATTTGTATGCATTTTGTCCAATCTATAGTCGATCATTTTCATTTATTTTGTTGCCATCCAAAAAGCAACTAGCAGTGGCTTGAAATTTGCTTGAGACACATACTCAATACTTTGTGTTTAATACCACATGAAAACCTACAGTGGCGCTAAATCCTCTCCTCTGTCACAATTCTACTATCACTGTATTTTTAAAATGCTTCATAGTTCATATCAGGCATGGTGAACTGAAAGTTGGCAAGTTTCACTCTCAGGTCAGGCCACTACACACATCTGCTGCAACTGGGCATCATGTCAGTCTCATATAAATTCTGGCTATCATGATATTATGAAACATTCCCATGACTCACTACCTGAACCGTTGTGAGAAACATCTGAGGGTTCTCTTCAGATCTTTGAAGGAGTCATATAGAGGGTGGCCCTTGAACCGTATTATAGTCTGTACCTGCTATTTGTAAACCTGTATAGTATTATGAACTCTTGGCATTCTGGGGTCATTCAGATCTTGTTCCTGTCCTGTAATACTGAGAAAGATGCTTCTTCATTGTCAGACTAGTAACATGACCTGTGTTTGTCCACTAGGTGACACTATTGGACAGTGGCACAGATGTGTCATTACTTCGCAAACTACTGGCAGGTTGAGCCTTGATGAGAAAATAGAGCTGTAATGAACTGTGCCTTATTGATTTCGCCACCCTGTGAGTGGATTTTTTTTTTTTTTCAAAGCCTTCAAACTGGAGCCATTTTTGGGTCCATTCCAAAAACTTAAACTTTTGAACAGAAGCAGCATCTTTGTAAATAAACATCAAGTCTAAGCCTTGCGCTGACACATCTGCATCACCCATGATTCAGTGAACAGACCAAACACTGTCAAGGTAGAAGCAGATGATCAAAAATCAGCTATCTGTCAGCAGGAACTGTGTGAAATAACTTCTCTACATTTAGCAAAACACACAGTCCACATTTAGTGAACTGTTGTCTCTGCACTGGGGAACATGACAAAATTCCAAATTACAATCATTTTGGCTTGGTACAGTAATACAAACTCATTTTCATGGAATAAGATTCCTAAAAATTGGACTAAAATGTTTAACATGCCATAACATTTCCAATAGCAGCATTGTATATAGAGTGGACCTTTCCTGTGAATAATCAACAACACCCCTTTACCTATGTCCAATTAATGCATGAGGAAGGAGGGGGAAGTTTAAAAATGGCTTCAGAGCTCATCATTCTTTACTGATCCAGTTCAATGAGTTGGTAGGAGTGGGATACAGATTCCTGTATTTCACTTTCCACATCACCAGTCTGCAGCTGTGGCTAAAGCCATGGGCTTTCTTTTAAGGTAACATTTTTTAAGTAATTTCTTTGTCAAGACATATTTCTTTAATTGTTTAGTGAACACATTGTCTTGTCTAGAGTGCCACTATTGTCTCTGCTAACTTTGGGAAGACCTCAAGCAAGTGGTGAGTTTAAATTTGAATTCTAAAGCTGCTTAGTTCCCTGGCTGTAGGCATGAACTAATTTGTTTGTTTAGTAGCTTACATTTTTGGATCTGCGGCCTATTCTAAGAACCATAGGGACTCTCAAGAACCAATTCCAGACTATGCGCCTGAATCAAGTGGCTCAGTCTTTAGTCAGCTATCCCCACAGAGCAATAGAGTACCCTCTAGCCATGGTTCCAGGTTAGGGTCTGGTGATGGTTATGATTAGCCTAGCTACCTATCCAAGCGACCACAACAGCCTCAAGTTCCCCCGCAGCCAAGACTCAGCTGGCAAGCAAGCACCCTCAGGGGTCCACAGGAGCCACAGTGGGCTTGGGTACCCCAGCAACCATACTGCCAACTGCAGACGTCCCAGCAGCCTAGACCACCTGCTTATGTTTCTCGTGCCTAAACACAAGTTTTGGCCTTTGTGGATTCAGATGGATAAGCTATTGTCCTTAATTTTCATTTTAAAAAATCTTTAACTGTCACCGGTGTTTTTTAACCAGCTCATTCTTGTTCCAAGTAGTGAAACGCCGAGAAAGCTCATGGTTACAGCCACATGGGGTGTGAATAAAACTTTAATTGGCTTCACTTTCTAATATCAGCACAGTAACTAGCGGCTTATGGAGAAAAACAATCAGCATCTTCAGTTAGAACATTTGTTGGGCACTAGGTTGCTAACTGGACACTGCATTGAATCACTGTCTACTGAAAATGGAGTCAACTGTGTATAAGTTTGCATGTCTCCTTATGTGTCAGAATGGCTCAATCTGGCTGATAATTCTTATTCTGTAACTGGATTGGCAGCTAGTCTACACTGGTTTTCACAAATGCAGCCTGCCCTAGGGTGTCAGTGTGTGACTTGGGGGCGTTCTCCTGCTGCAGCTGAGGGGTTGTTCCTCTTTTACTGTTGCAGATGTTTCCCGTCATAGATTCTTTAGTGGGGGTACTTCGTCATGGGTGTTTACTTCTATTACTTCCCCTTCTACCGTCCCTGTGGTAGGCAGAGAGAAGTGGGCTCAATCCCTGCTTCTCCTTTGGGGAAGATGTGGCATGCCCAATCATGCCTGGAAGAGTTTCAGAACACCAAGGATGTTGGTCCTGTACTGGTGAGCCTGTCTAATCCAGACCCGGCCTCCTGCATTTCTAACAATATTGACCGAAGGCTGGGGGCAGGTTACGTGATGACATGCCCTACACTGCAAAAATTAACTAAATTTAAGAAAGAAATACTTGATTTGAGAAGAAACGGGCTCGAAATAAGTGAAATTTTCTGACAGTGGAGTAAGACGATTTCATTTGGTACAATTCCTTGAAATAAGTAAATATATCTAGGCTTTAGAGAAGAGAAATATCTCTTGAAATAAGTGGTACAACACTCATTCCAAGTTTGGCATTAAGTCAAGTAAACTCAACACTATCTTGTCAATTCTTCTTTCACTTTTTTTCTAGACTTTTAGTGAAAAGATCTTAAAACCAGAGCTACAAGATTATTTATCTTAATTCAAGAGCTGTCATCATTAGCTTTTCTGTCTTAAAATGAGAACAAGCATTTACACTAAATGAAATGGAGCACACAGAACTGACAGTAAACAATTATTTAATTGTTTTCTGAAATATTATGATGACTGAAGGAGAACAGACAGGGACTCAAAAGCACAACTCAACACCAGATAAAATTAAACTCAGTCTATAATTGCAGATCAAGTACAACAGTCACAGGCAAGTAATCAGGCCACGGGTCTGGTAAGCTGAAGGCAGCATTAAGGTCAAGTATAACAAGCAGGGGTCGAATGATCAGGCAATAAATCCAGCCAGGAGAGGGCAAAGTTCAGGAAAATGAACAGAGGTCTGAAACACACTAGGACAGGGGTGTCAAACTGGTGCCATGGAGGGCCAAGAGGCTGCAGGTTTTCATTCCAACCGGAAACTCCACCAGGTGATTTCAATGATTAGTCCCTTCTCTCTGCTTGGAGGTGAGGTGATCAGTGAAATCACCTGGTGGAGTTTTCAGTTGGAATGAAAACCTGCAGCCTCTCAGCCCTCCATGGCACCAGTTTAGACACCCCTGCACTAGGAGATGATGCACAAGGCTAGGAAGTGACACTGGATCAATTGACACTAAGGACAAAGATAAACTGGCACTGTGGTGGGGAATCACAGACTATATACACAGACTAATGACACAGGTGAAAGTAATCTAGGCGTGGCTACACAATCATACACACACACACACACACACACACACACGGGCAGGAAGTGAAGTTATCTGAAACGAGAGGGAGAGTGAGTATAACAAAATAAAACTATGAATGAACAGTAAAACATGACCGCAGATACAGAGCGAGATATCACAAAGATTGCCTTGTAACACAGTTTTTGGGGTTGTTGGCAAAAACAAAGGTCAGTTATTGCTTCTCAAAGTAGTGACCAAATTTCAACAACAGTGTATGTTTTCACAAAAATTCAACCTTGATGTCATTTCACTTAAAAATTTAAATCAATAGGTTTATAAGAAGTGTGGTGAGTTGATACTGCTGATGCCTATGATTTGTTACCACTTTCTGAATAAATGTGTTGATGTTGACTCAGCACCAGTATTTGCAATAAGCGCAATAAAGTGACTTACCAAATCCTAAGTGTGACTGTGTGCAGTTGTTACTGGGTCATGTTGAAACATGTTCTCACAGCTAAAAAGAGTCTAGCTTTTTAGCTTGATGTGCAAGAAAAATAAGCAAAGAAAAAGAGGGGATATGACCCTTCTTTTTGCAAGGACAAGATGACTAATTTTGAGTGAGTATGATGTTTGAAATTTGGTCACACGCAAGAGGAAATGAGTCCTTCAAGATATTTCTTCTTTCTTCTTGATTATGGAGAAACAGCAGCAAAGAGGCTTGAAACACCTCCTGTATGTATGTAACTGAGCAGGTTGGAGGTCTGCCGCTTTGCCATACAATCTGGATCCTCCAGCAGCTGATCAGGATGAAGAGCTTCCGCAAATGGGCTTCTTCCAGACTGTAGTCAAAGTACAATTCAAACAGCACCACGTTAGGTTTATTTTTTCACTTTGACGGAGATAGGCTGACAACTCACATAGATGTCAAGTCTTTATGCTAAGCTGACACAAAATTCCACCCATAGGAACTGAATCAGTGGATGTACAGAGGTGATAATGGTATCAAACATCTTGTCTCAGTCAAAGTCGGAAAAGAGGTATTTTGCTCAAAATGTTGTAGTATTCCTTTAAAATCCATATTATTGACATTTAATTCCAATAATTGAACTAGAATTTGTTTATAGGGTTAAAGAAACAGTGCCCCTCCAATATAAATAAACAAATAATAAGAAAATAAAAGCATTTTGGAGGGATATTCCACAAATGTACTCTATACCCACAACTGACATACAGTCCCAGAGTGGTTTAAAAAGTTCTCTTGGGTGCTTTTTGTTTTGGGTATTGTCTTCCCTAAATAAATTACACATATCCCCTTGAGGTTTGTGTTAGCTGTGTCAGCAAATCACTAAGTCTTATGAAAATCATTTGATGCAACACTCTGGGCAACTGGATAAAGAGGAGACAAAGAGGAAGAAGTGCTGACCACTAGCTTGAAAGATGTCGGTGACATACGACCGCTACCTCGGAGAGATCAGTGGCAATTATTTGAATCTGGAGGCGTCTGATGATGATCTTAAAAATGAAGCAAAATATGGAGGTGGATCTCCAAGTTCAGGTAAGAACATACACATAACCAGATTCCCCCAAAACTGGCACTTTACTTGGGTGAAAGTAATTTACAGTGCTGTGGATGAGAATTGGCAACTGGACAAATTCAATGTACATAATATGATATGGTAAAAAGAACAGATATATAATGGTATAATACTGCTGATTAAAAAAAATACAGCCAGCAAAATTTCTCATCTGCATTGTCTCAATGTTGGCATGGCTTTACAATCTGTGATCCTGTGTGATTCAGTTAAGAAGGGCGCTGGAGCTGCTGCAGTGTGTCTGGGGCTGCTGTGTCTTCTGCTGCTGGCTGGCCTCACAGGTGTTGTAGTCCACTGTGAGTACACTACTGTCTCTCTAATGGGCATGCATGCCAAACAAAATCCTCAGTGTTACGTTAACTCAGAGTGTACAAATTAGCACCACGCCAGGGTTTATACTAGTCCACACCCAGAGACAGTCATTAAGAGTTTAATACAAGTGAGTAGTTTTGAGCATCTGGCACTGAGCTACATTAGCTCAGAATGTGTGATGTGCCCACTCTTAGCCCTGGACTTATTAAATCCCATTCTGGAGCGGGGTTATCTGAATTTGGGGGATATTCCTGAAAAATCAGGGTTAAGGTCTGCATTGTGAATTGAGGTTAGAAAAAAGCAGCATAATGTTTGTTGTCCAATCAAAACTGTGCTATTTATGCTCTTAAGACATTAACCTTTGCCTGTGATTTTCAAATGTAAATCCTTCCACACAAGTGTGATTGTTTTTTTTTATCATCTTTGATTCTGACTGGCATCCTCTTTCAGACACCAATGCTACAGGACATCATGATACTGGAATGGATGACATTCAGTTCAAATACAAAAACCTGACTGAAGAGTGGAAAAAGTTACAGAGCAATTACAGCTCCCTGACAAAAAGCAGAGACCAGCTACAGAGCGACTACAACAATCTGACAAAAAGCAGAGACCAGCTACAGAGTGACTACAACAATCTGACAAAAAACAGAGACCAGCTACAGAGCAACTACAACCACCTGACAAAAAGCAGAGACCAGCTACAGAGTGACAACAACAACCTGACCAAAAGCAGAAACCAGTTACAGAGCGACAACAACAACCTGACCAAAAGCAGAAACCAGTTACAGAGCGACAACAACAACCTGACCAAAAGCAGAAACCAGTTACAGAGCGACAACAACAACCTGACCAAAGAGAGAGACACCCTGAGGGATGAGAGGGACCAGCTGAGGACTAGTATCAGTAACTTGACTCAAGAGCATGAACAGCTACAGAGCCGATACAGCACTGTGGTTACAAGTCGAGATGAGCTGCAGGAGGAAGTCAAAATTCTCTCTGGCAACATCACAGGTAAGCCTCTTATTTGCCTTTGGACCCACTGTGGTAGAATTAAAAATCAACAGCAGAGCTCCTCACGTATGTATACCATCTCCTTTCAGGACATCCATAAAACTTTGTGCTGGTCTTTATATTTTTGAGAAATTGGATTCCAACCTACTGTGACCATCCTTGTGTCCAGTTTCCAGGAGTCTAGTTATCCTTCTGATTACTTGTGGCAATAATTTAGGTTACCAGATGCTGCTTTGATGGACTGAATGTTTTTGTAGCAACTGTCTTACCATTTTAATGGCTGATTGCAAATTCTTTTCCTGTCTATACAGGCATAACGCCATACTCAATCATGAGAGCATGATGAGTCTGTACAAAACATTAACTCAAGCTGTTGTTATGACTGTGTCCTTACGGTTTTGAATTGTATCGAAGTTTTAATGACTACATACCCTCTCACAATCTCTAGAAAAAGTCTGTCGCAGTGGATGGATAAAGTACCGCAAGAGCTGCTACTACATCTCCACGTCACGCAAAACTTGGAGCAAGAGCAGACAGGACTGTCAGGACAGAGGAGCTGATCTGGTGATTATAAATTCCAGAGAGGAGCAGACGTTTCTCAGCAGATTTAATGAAAGACTCTGGATCGGTCTATCAGACAGGCAATCAGAGGGGAATTGGAAGTGGGTTGATGGCACTGATTTGGTAGGTGACGGTTTCTGGCAAGCTGGGGAGCCCAATGATGACCGTGGCAAAGAGGACTGCGTGGAGGTGGCACGCCAGACAGATGAATGGAATGACTTGCCTTGCAGTACTACTGTATATTGGGCCTGCGAGGAATAAGATGCATAAGGGGAACATGGAGGGACAAGATCAATGGGCAGCATCTTTGCCTGATGACATTTACTCCCTTCCATCAGATTTAACAGTACAACACACATCCAGCATTTCTGTCTGTTTCTGAGCCAGTGGTGACATTTGGATTTTGTGCACTGTGATACGGGTTATGACAACATAACAAGAGGTTTCTGCTACTAATAGGTCATTTTGTCAGTTTGATGTCTGAAATTATTTGAAATGTTGCTTGTGTGAGTATGTGAATCAGTGTGAAACAGTTTCATGAATGACTGATAAAAATTTAAGTCTTCTGTCTTTGTTGTGCTCCTTTAATTAGTTTATACACTTGCTACAAATGCATCATTTCCCTACAAATAAATAGTTTAAATACTGTACGCTGTATTTGTACTTGCTAAAGCATTATTGGTGGTTACTTGTGAGAGTCGTAGATGTAGCTAATTTAAATGCAAGGTGATACACAAAATTAAATAAGTTTACATGTTTAATTGTTTTTTCCTGTTTTTGCCATTACTGAGTAATACTTCTGATCACTCATATAAATGCACTGTTGAACATGTCTGACATTAATCAACAAATAAAAACAAATGGACAAATAGAGGATGGTTTGACTACTTTTATATGTCACGACTGACAATTTATTTCAAATTTACAGAGTTCATACTTTGCTACATGGACTAAAACATAGGAATCATTATTATTCTTTCTGGCTCCCTACAGCTTCACTGCTGAAAGTGAGGCCCACAGTGCTAATGTTTTCCCAAGTAGAGGAAAAAGGGTCAAATTTGGCTGAGATGGAACAAGCCCTCTGCAGCACACAGACTGTTCTAGGTGATGACCTCTATTCTCATTCCTTGTCCTTCCTCACTGGTCTTTGATACTTGAAAAACAGCTGCTCTTTAAAAAAAAAAATTCTGATCCGCATGCTGGCCCAATGAACAGAGAATTTATCCCATGTGATAGGATGTGTCAGGGCCTCCTTTTATTTATTCTATCAATAGTGGATCTGCTACTCACTACACTCAGCTTAACTTAACACAATGCTGCAGGTGCCCTTTGAGAGGTTATGTCAACATGAGTTCATATAACCCAAATCCCAGCTAAACATTAACAGTGGCTGAGTACCAGAGAATGCTCCGAGTAAATGATCTTATGAGATAAGAATTTCACTTAAAATTCTGATTATTTTATCTTGTATGAATGTGGCCAATAGCCTGAATTATACTCATAGTCAACTTTATTGCAGGCTGATTACAGGTGTGGCCCATCTGTTGGAGTTAAAGGGAAATTTTAGCTATTTCCAAGTGATGTCCACATGGCTTTTTAGCTTGAGAGGAGAGAGCAGATGGAGCTGAAATGCATGAGATGGTTCTCTGACAGAGGTCCACTAAGCAAAAGGAATGGGAGCTAGATGAGCAAATGTGGCATGTCATGTAACTGGCAGTAAAATCAACTTCATAATCTCAAATCAGAGACAGCAGCATTATGCTAAACAATAAAAAAAATTTGCCTGAATTTGAAACATGTCAGAGTCATGTGTGGCATTTTACCCTTAACTCCAATGACCAATATTTGTGTGGCTGTTAGAGAGCCACAGGAAAATATCAGGAATTATTCTTTAACATTTGATGCATCAGTTGAACAAGCCTATACCAAGACAGTCAATGTGGCTGGGCTCTCTCTCTCTCTCTCTCTCTCTCTCTCTCTCTCTCTCTCTCTCTCTCTCTCTCTCTCTCTCTCTCTCTCCTATATCTCTTTTTCTTTGGTATTTCCTTTCACCGTTAAGCTAATATTTACTTTGAAAACTCCTCTCAGCACCACTGTGAAGGTTAATCAGTACACACCATTGTTACTGACCCCGTATTTCTTTGCTAAGTATGTAGAAGGCATCAGTTGGCCTATTCAAGACTCCCAACATTTTGATTTCCCCTCTCATTGCATTCAAATGTATGTATGTTTGTTTTTTTTCCCCTGAGCTGAAAGTGCTTCAACAGACTGACCAAAGATACAAATTGCTGCCTTCAAGTTCCGTGAGACTTTACCAGATACGTAGATATGAATGACTTGAAAAAGCTGTAAATATTGATGGGAACTTTTTGATGAGTTACCAAGGTGGGACATTTACAGGGTTGAGAGCATGGAATCCATGTCTACAATCAATTGTAAAAGCCAAAACTTTTATTATTATAAGCTATTGCTTGCTGAGATGGACTGACTACCTGTGTTTCCCTCAAAAGTCATCTGTACTAAAGACTCCAGCACAATGTCACTCTGCCAATTAATAAATAAACAGGCAACATAAATGAAGAATAATATTGATTGACAGTCTGTATTTTTAAATACAGACTGTCAATATTTATGCATATGCGTGTGTGTGTGTGTGTGTGTGTGTGTGTGTGTGTGTGTGTATGTGTATGTGTATGTGTGTTTTGTGTGTGTGTGTGTGTGTGTGTGTGTGTGTGTGTGTGTGTTGTAATGTTTCAATCTGTTGAATTAAATTAATCAAAACGCTAATAACATCCTTGAACACATAAATGAATGATGATGAAGCCCTGATAAAGAGATCAGTGTTGTGCTTTGCACATCAACCATTGGAAAATGGTTCCCCCAGTGAATAATTTAATTTGATTCCCTCCCTATAATTTGCCAAATAGGCAGCTACTGGATCTGCCTCTTTGTACGACGACGAACAAAAATGTGTGGTGAGTCATCCATCACCTTACTATCGCTATAAGGCAGCAGCCACCAAGCCTACTTTAATTATAAGTACAATTTTGATTTTGTATTTATAAGCAAGAGCACACGAATGTCGTATTGACAGTTGCCGTATTTATGAGCTGACATGAGGTACCTGAAGGCAGCACCGCTTTCCAGGGAGTGGCCCCTGCACCTGTCCGACCTGTTTAGGGGACACATGACTCCACAGGAATTTCCCCGCTGCTCCAGTCCTTTGTTGAACTGAGCCCTCAGTGTCTTTCAGACGGAGATAGAGGGAGAGGGCTCGAAGAGAGGGGGAGAAAGAGAGAAGAGGTCGGGAGACACAGAGATGTCGGAACCAGCCGCAAATCCCGCTGCCACCTCCTTCCCGGCGCCAACTATTTCCCTACCTTTGGGCCTGGAAATACTGAGGACCTACTCTGGAGCGCTTATGTGTTTAGAGATAGTAAGTGTTGCTTTTACGACGCGTTTATTATTCATGTGTAACTGTGGATGACTTTACATCAAGTGTCTTCAGTGGTGCCACACGAGGAGGCTACCCTGCAGAATCAGCGGGTGTATTTACTATTGAAAAGGCTAATGACCTTTAGTTCTTCATGCCTTGTTAGACTTTATCTTGTAACACACACAGAGACTGCCTGTGTAGCCTGTGCTCTCGGATGTGGTAGTAGGCTCAGTGTTCCAGCGTTGTCAATGCATTGATTGTCACAGTTGGTTGCCCTAGGCAGGGTTTATTGTTTACAGTTTGACGGCTATGAAAATAAATAAACAAATAAATAAAAAACAAATGCACCCCCCTGAAGCCAGTTGCCATAACTGGCCACAAGGATCAAGACTAAAATAATTGTGCAGGTAGCCAAGTGTGTTTCAGCATGTGTTACAACCCAGTGGGCCATCTCCATCTCCTTTCATAACATGAATAATGCTGTTAATAGTTCAGCTGATTAATCAGGTCTGTTCTACATCAGCACAGCAACAGGTTTATTTTTTCCTTCTGATCTTTCACTTTTCAAGGTGACCCCCACAGAGCCGCCACATGCCCCATCAAAGCTACCATGCCTATTTACCTCTAGGCCTAATGTGGCCTCCTTTTAAGGAGCCACTTTTGATGCCATGCAGTGTGCATAATCCAAACAGCAAATCCCAAAATCCCAAAAGTTGGTTCACATGTTAAGGTGTAGTGTAGTGGTATCTAAGTGCTTTAATAGTGTAATGTGTTCCACTGTGCATGTTTAGGCTACATCCCCTTGTCCAAAACACAGCACCTAAAAGATGGTTCTGTCATCAGTCATTTGTTATCTGGTTTACATTTAGTGAACAAAAACCACCAAATACAGCCACGTCAATCACAAAACAATTCAATATTTCCAGTTTAATAGCAAAATTGCTCTCAGCAGAGAGGGCAAAAAATGACATGCATTGCATAGTATATTACAAGGAGCATCACTGTATTAATTTGAGTCATGATGTATTATTAGTCATTACTGTTGTCAACGTTTGTTGAAGTTTGCACTGTCCTAAAATGTTTATTTCTGCTGTAGGCCTTATAAATATTACATATAATTATATATATATATATATATATATATATATATATATATATCTATATCTATCTATATCTATGAGTATTTCCCTGTATATCTATCTATATATATCTATCTATATCTATATATCTATATATAGATAGATATAGATAGATATAGATATACATATGTTCTAATAAAACATGTGAATACTGTTAACTCTTCAGGTGCTAATAGCTTATGAATATACAAACCTGTTAACTGACAGCATATGAATGGATACAGGCAGACTTGACCAAATTGCCTTTGCTAGCCCTTTGCTGTCATAGGCACTGTTGCTATCAGTACAATCAAACTAATAGAGCATTTGTGACTAAGATGAGTATTTCCCTGTGTCCCCAGTTATTTGGTGGTCTGGTATGGATCCTGGTGGCTTCCTCCAATGTGCCGGTGCCTCTGCTGCAGGGCTGGGTGATGTTTGTCTCTGTCACTGCCTTCCTCCTGTCCTCCGCCTACCTCGCTCTTCTCATCACCGGCCTGGCTGACCGCATCAACACTGACTGGAACTTCCTGGTATGCTTTTTGATAAATGAGCGTAATGATCAGCCAATCAATCAGGTTGTCAGTCTGACTAGTGGTTCCCTAACCAGTCACCAAGGCCCCTATCCTGCAGGTTTTTGTTCCAGCTCTAAAAATACAGCTGAAACAAAAACCTGCAGGACAGGGGGTCCTTGAAGACTGGTTTGGAAACCACTGAGGCTCTGTTTCCACTTGGTATTAAAACGTGTCTTTGGTAATAGAAACACAAGTGGACAGCTGTCTGTCCGTCTGTGCACACCTGGCATTAACATGTGTCTCCAAACGCATCTCACCTGCCCACTTGTGATCAGATCTCACTTTGCCGCTCTATATGCAAATAAACATGTATCATTTCAGAGAGAGAAAGAGACAGACAGACAGAGAGAGAGTGTGAGAAAGACTGGAAAATGAAATTCCCACTTTGCTAGTCCTCCCACACAAAAAGCAAAAATAAAATGGCATTTAACAGTCAGCAGGTATTTAACAAAAGTGGACATCCTTGCTCACTCCAGCCTCATTTTAATGCGGCTGTCAATTACTGAAGACGTATTTCACATCTGTTACAGCTCGACCCAATCATGTTCAGGCTCAGATTGTTTAATTAATTCAGCGGGTCTGAGAGGGGTCTTACATCGGTGGATAAATCAACTTGTAATATTTCTGTAGTATTCCTGTAGTAACTCTATTGCATCTAGGGTTAGAAAGAATGTGTTTAATTGCGCTGGCACACAAAATTTAAGAAAGGCTGCTGCCTCCAAATTTTACATGGAATAAAAAACTCTGCATTTTGTCTATAT
Organism: Myripristis murdjan; assembly: GCF_902150065.1. NCBI lineage: Eukaryota > Metazoa > Chordata > Actinopteri > Holocentriformes > Holocentridae > Myripristis > Myripristis murdjan. The sequence continues at coordinate 10,918,999 of NC_043995.1, read as the reverse complement.
TTGTCAGAGACCCCCCCATAATTTCTTGCATCATGTTTTTAGGGGAGCTCATGTCTTATTAAGGGGAGTTTTTATTCATTAACCAGCTGCTTTATAGTCACTTGCACTTCAGTTTGCATTTAACAAATCAATCTGACACTTCAGCTGCTCTGGGCAGAGTCAGGTAATACTTTTTCTATTGGAAAAGAGACGGTCTGGCCGGTGTTAGGGGTGTAGGGCTGGACCAGAGCTTAAAGACAGAGGATGTCAGGTTAGTAGGCGGTCCTTCAACATTTCTGTTTACACCTCTAATGCAATGTGGACACAAGCGTCCCAGGCCACCAGTGTCTGAGATCTGATCACTCAGGACACATTGAGGACGCGTTGCTGCTGTTTATACCTATAGTCAGAGGTGTTATCTTGTATTCATATTTCTCAGGATGGCTGTTCATACCAGGTGGGAATAAGGCCTGAGTTAGACTATAATCTAACAATCTGACAACTATCAAAACCATCTGACAATGCAGTGTTTGGACATTTAAAATGTGCAGGAAAGATGTATGAAATAAAACTCCCCTAAACTGATACAGATGCTTCAACAAAATTCAGACTTGACATGTAGCCTCTCATACCTAGAATAAGGAGAGTGGGTTCTCACACTTGCAGTAGACTTATTACTAGACATCACATGCTAGCACTAGAAAGATCCTTTGTTTACTTCAACAATGTGCCAGGAGTTTAATATGGGTGTGTGTGTCTCAGCCTAAGTTAGTGAGCACACATAAGAAATATAATACTTTTTTCCCCAGTTAAAATGACTGAATTGTGATTTAGCAGGAAAAACATTTTTTAACTTGAATGCGCTTGTTTCAGATTTCTTTTCTATAAATAATTCACTGTAATATGTTTCAGTATCGTAGATTGTCAGGCAAACACTTAAGATGGCTGCATGGTTGTTTCAGTGTTGCCATGGCAGCAGTGTTGTTTGGTGTATGAAACTCAGAGAACTGATTCAGTGGCAAAGTCACAAGCAGAGGCAGGTGCATGTTGCAGTCCAGCTCTCTAATTGTTCACACTTGAAACGCTGACACCTCTGTCAGTACTGAAAGTCAGTTATCTCTTCTGTACAAAAGAACATTATTATGCATCGTTATGATAGAGTGATAGCATTCACAGAGGTCATTTCACCCTGTATGCAGTCTGCAGTATTTAATGGCAGACATGCCAGTGAAGGGTACCACTTGGTAATCAGTCATTATTTACAAAATGCCTGTGAGAGCAATAGAAGCTCTCTCTTCTATGCTATGTCACATAGCAGAAAACACTCAATATGATGTACTGTAGCAGAGGACAGCTTACAGTGGCTTTCACCTGGTGGGACAAAGCAGATGCAAACATAGGTGTTCACTGATACTTTGCTCAGCACTTAAAATCAAGCAAGGTCAGTACATTTACTTCTTTAAAATAATTCAACTTGAAACCGTGGTTACTCATTTATTTACTGTTCATTTTTAGTGTTACTGTTCAGTTTTGTCTGTTCATTTTATGTGAACATCTGACAACTATCAAAATGTGAACAGACTACACTTTGTGCAATTTATTCATGCAGTCAGCATTTTGGTGTGCCCTTCTTGAAATTCATTCATTTAAATTATTACAATGTCACCACCAAATTACTTGGAACCACTGAGTCATAGCATGATTACAGCTTTACACGGAGATCATAAGCAATTACACTTGCTCACCCAAGCCTAAGTCAAACATTTTGAATATGTACATTACACCAGTCAACTCTAGTGGCTTATATGAGCTGGTATGATTGAATACCTGTGTAAACCTCAGCCAAGCTGTTACTCAGACAGTCATAAGTGACTGCTTAAATACACATTACTCACGAAACAAGGTGTGGCATCTGTGACTTGAAGGTCTCTCTGGACTGCTAATGTTGATTTAGAGCTGAACTTGGCGAGGAATCGCTGGGATAGCTGCCCTGATCCCTGCCTTGTTAGGCTTTGCTTGTAAATCATACATGTACGTTGGCTTCATAAGGTCAGTATTTTTTCTGGGACCTGGGAATTTATACCGCAACACCAAGATGTACATATCCTGCAGTAACCTCAAAGATGAGTTATTCAGCTTAGCCAACTTGTTGTATATTAATCTGTCTGGAGGTGTGTGTCTGTAGTGAACAAGGAGCATAATACATACAGGCAAGCTGCTAGCATTTGGACTGCAGCAGACACAGCCTTTGTAAAGCAGAATCTACAGGCATTTGAGCAGAATAAAGACTCAGTAGTGAGGAGTAGTGGTCTAAAAGGCAAAAATAGTACTATGAATTGCATTTTTTTTTTTTTTTTTTTTGTCTCCATGCTTGGTCATGTGTGACTGCCAGTCTGCAGGTAAAGTCCCCCACTACTATTATTTTCCCTACACTAATATTTTTTGTGCAGTTATGACTGTATGATCAAGGTCCTCTCGTGGTTTCAGTGATTCATAACCTTTGAAAAAGCTGTTTCATACCACAGAGAAGGGGAGATACGGAGGCAGAAGGGTTGGTTTGTCGCCTAAGTCTGAACACTGGAGAAGGGAGGATATGCCTGGTGGCATTTTTTTTAACAAATAATGTTTAAGTAATTCTGCTGTTTTTCACATTTCATAAGAGAATAGTCTATATTACACATGTGAATTTAATGGTAAAAAAAAGGTATACATTTTTGGCTGAAAGTACCGAATCAAATTGTTGACTCAAATTGTGGTTTAGACACCCAACTTCTGTCTTTGTAGAGGCTTCTATTGTACTGCCAATGGGTCTAATGACATGGTGTAGTTCTGTTATATGAGAAAAAGAGAGAGCATGTTTCATGTTGTTGTGTTGCATCATTGTAGAGGATTCTCCTATTGGCGTTGGGCTCTCAGACAGACCCGGCCTGGCCTCAGGCTCCAGCCTCTGCTCCCAGGAGTAGCCAGGCATGTGGTGTTATTTGTTTTCAGCCGAACAATGAGTGACATGGATGATGAGCTCACACCAAAACCCGACAAAGGCCTGCCTGTAGCCCCGCTGGGCCCACAGAGACGACAACACAGACTGTCATTAACCTTCTCTCTGACTCCCTGACACTCTTTCTCTCCCCCTCTCTCTTTGTCTCTTTCTTTTTCTCTTTCTCTCTGTGATGCTTTCACTCCACACATCTCTCTGAACTTCTCATGATCTCTTTTTTCTCCTTGATTCTCTCTTTTTTCCCAGACTTGTGATATCTAGCATGTCATGCTTTAATATTGATTCAGAAGCTTACTCTTTGAAACATAGCCAAGGTTCTTATGTGAATGCCAAAGTACAGATGTACTTGGTAGCAGTCCTGCCTCTGTGCTGCATTATAGCTGCAGTAGCTGCTGCAGCCTGTTGTTTGATCTTTACACAATATGATAAAACTGGTATATTGGTCATTCCTCGGCCCTGGCTATTTAAATAAGAAAAAAAAAATTCATTTCAGGTGTTTGAGTCTAGTAGTTGTTGAACACATTTATCTATAGGTCTACACTTGTAACCTGAAACCCCTGAACCTGTAAAGTGCTTATTCTAATCCATTCTGTCTTCTTTCTTCTAGGATGTGGTGTACCATTTCATAGCTTTGCTTTTCTACTTTGCTGCCTTCGTTCTGGAGGCAGCCACCACAGCAGCTAATGGTGGAGCCCACATCAAGCCAACCCTGAACAGCACTGAAGTTGTAATGTGTATAACCTACCCCCGGGGCAATATATTCACCGTCCTAAATGAGAGGCAATACAGTATTAACGTGGCAGCTACGGTGAGTGCTGTTTATCTTTTTAAACCGGTGATTAAATGTGCTCTTTGTTGCCGATATGCATATTGCACACATTTTAACATACATTATAAATGTGCACTCCCATACTGCACAATGAGGCACCTATGATTTGACAACCTGCCATGTATTTGTTTGTATAATGCATTTTTGCCTCAGTGTCAGTACACTGCAGTGCTGTACAATGACAGAATAGAAAGGAAGTCAGAGTCCAAAAGGAGAGGACACTGACATTTTGGTTTGGATATGACTTTGTACAGGGCTGGTCAGAGCTTTTACCGCCAACTTCTGTACATTTTTTATTAAAAAAAGAAAAAAGAAAAAGAAAAGAATAAAATGCAGCTTTGTATTTGTACATATTATGTCTAGCCTGATGTCTAATTCCTGTGACATAAGTGATGACCCCCTCTGGTGTATTGTCAATTCTTACCTTTCAAAATAATTTAGGCTCACTGTCCAGGCCCCACTGCTCATTCTCTGTATTCAAAACGATAAATTCAGTGTCATCAGTGCAGTAAAAGTGATTCAACATCAGCGTTCCTACTCTCTGAAGTCCTTATAAAGAACCAGCTCAGTGGCTGTGTTGACATACACACAGTAGCCCAGCTACTGTTTACTACTACTACTCTGTTTATCATCATCTTCTTATTTATCCATTTACATGAACCTTTAAGTGTCTCTGTTGCCTTTTATAAATCAGTTATGCTGTCCTGCTATCAACTAGAACAGTTTGCCAGTTAAAATGTAGGAAATGATGTGACCACCACCTGCCCTCTTTGACAGAGAATTAGATCTTAACTACCTCTTAAAGCAAGGGAAAGAAATGATGGTCCCAGTACAAACAGCAAACACTGCTCACTTACACAACATTTATATGCATCAACCAATTACCGGAGTGATTGTAACAAGAGTGAATTTGTCATAGCTAATGATTGCTTGAAATGATGCCATGGTCATCAGATGTCATTAGAAATTTTTTTTTTATGGTAATATTCTTAGAGACAGTTCCATGCACATGGAATAAACCAGTTAGGAAGATCAGGTACTAGTATGCCCACTTCTTCCTCTGGGCCTTTGCACTATGCTCTTATTGAAATATGTAGGATGGCAGAAACCCCCTTCAAATACATAAATCCAAGATTTTCTATGTGGAATATTATAGTTAAAGACAAGACTATGCCTGTCTCGAAGCACTAATTTCATGAAAGTCATTATAAGCTCATTAACTAACTACTTGACTGCACTCTCTCCATATCCTCTTTGTTGCAGATATTTGCCTTTGTGGTGACTCTATGCTACGGCTGCAGTATGTTCATGGGCTTCAAGAGGTGGAGGATGTAACCATGAACACCAGCGCCCGCATGAACTAATTTTTACAACTTCTTTATAACTCGTCCATAATGTATTACAACATCAGCCACACTGTCCAGAGCTCTTATTCATAGAGTGTTTTCACAGACCTGTTTGGTTTGGGTCAGTCGAAGCTTTAGTAATTCCTGTCATGTCAGCAAGCAGTGACATAAAACATACACCGGAAAAGTTCATGTTTTATGGCTGCCTCAGTCAAAAATGGAAGTGTTCTGGACTCCTAAAAATCGAAAGTAAAAATCAATGTCGAATGGCCTTGGCTCTGCTGGTAAAACTACAGCAGCATTTTGAAGGAATACAGATGCGTCATTTAGGCAATTCTGATGTTTTTTTTTTTCCTTTATTTCCCTTGTTATCCACTTTGACATTGCCCCATTTCCAGATCCCCTTGCTCACTGAAGGCCATATTTCACATTTCTTCTATCACAAAAATGTGTCCAAGTATGATTGCCTGACAAATTGGGAACAACAGTAATCTGATGTGAACAGTAATCTGATGTGATGGCGCCACTTGTTGGAGAGACCCTGAAAAGCCAAGAGAAGTTTTCACTATCCTCCAGTTTCCGAGGTGCTAAGCAGCTGTTGGTAGACTCACCCAATGACCATGTGTTTTAATACATTTTTTAAATGTCCATTATGTAAAATGTGATATGACATTGGAATTTCAAAGTTTCTGTTGATTTTTGTACACACTTTTCACCTGTCTAATAATGGCATTTTTTTCTCTCTTTACATCCAGCCCCTGTTGTGCATGACACAAATATTTGCCATTCTGAATAAATATTTGTTATTTGTAAATTTGTATGTAAGACTATGGTCATGATATGAGGTGAGTGTCAGACTTGAACTACCTACAAATAGATCTTTGTATTTTTTTAACCTGCTTTTTGGTGCCAGGTGGATGGGGTGCAGCATCTCAGGACAGTTCAGCTAAACTGAAAATTAGTGAAAAGTATAATAACTTGGTTTAGAACAAGCAAAAAACAAAACAAAACAATGTCTTATTGTCTAATCTTTCTGGAAGCAATTGTGCTGTCCTTTGTGTAAACTCCATCCATTTGGCACCTTAAACAAACCAACAAATTATTTAGAAAGAGCACTGTATCTCATGGCTTTCCATAATATCAAAGTCAGGGACCGATATTAAAAAAATGTACTGTTTTGCCTTTTCCCCCTAAGTTACTGACTTTCATCTACTGATTTATTTCAAATATTTATCTTAATTTACTGACTGATCATTTAAGTAGACTGTATGTTTAGAGTTTGATCCTTATTCTGAAATAACCGCTATATGTTGAAGCATCATAAAATTGCCCAAATCAATAACTATCATAAACTGGCTATGTGTAAATGATTTCTTAGCAATGCATTTATATTATTGTATGCATTAGTCTATTAAGTTATGTTAATATTAATTTAAAATGTTTTTTAAAGGCTATTTGTGGAGAATGTGTGTGACACCTGATGTTGACATTTTGAATGCATTTTTGAACTACTTCAATAAAGGTTCTGAAGAAAGCTGAAGCACTTGGTTTTATGTCATGATGATACTGATAAGGACAGGTAGAAACTGACATCATCATCATCTTCATTACTGACAACCTTTTCCTTTTCCTTGAACAGTTTATTCCAGAACCATGGAGAAATTTGATCTATTGTTGTTAAACGGAAACATTAGGATTTAATGTGTGATTTTATGTCATTCTTTATAGTTTTTCCGAGTTGATATGAAATCTACCTATCTATCTGTCTATCTATAGATGAAATATCACATATAGTGGAAACCTACGCCTTGCCTACCATGAAGATAAGCATGTCACCAAGTTAAAGATAAAATTCCATAAAACTAAAACCTATGGGAAACTAAAAGGAACGTGAAATTTTATGATGGGCCTACTTACATATTTTACCATTAGTATTCTGATGTCAACATAGTTGAAAATATGATCACGGTAATCAGTGTTTTTTGTGTAGTTTTGATATCAGTATTTGGTTTCTACTTTGACTGCTAAATCTGGCTAGATGTCTGTTACCTGTTCATCAAGCCTATTTTTTTATTTTGAGACACGAGCAATTTAGATAAACTGGAGCGGCAGTTAGTCAGACGTGTACTGAATCTTCATCAATCATTGAAATTTTGCTATAGGCATTAATACATATTTCAACTTCTCTGATCCTGTTGTGTGTAATTCTAATTTTATCCACTAGATGTCACCAGTAACCTGTAAAGGCTGAATTGAATGACTTGGTCAAGACTGTTTCTACATGTTCCCAACTAGATACCAAAACATAGGTATAAAAATGCCTAAATGATTAGATTTGTAATATTAATGTTTTTTTTTTTTCTTCTTCTTCTTCTTTTGTCGTTATATGCACACTAAAGAGAGTCAGACAAAACATTTAACTAATGAAAGGTTTTTACTCCACTGTCACCGCAGCACAAAGTAAAACACAAGTTGTCTGTTCTTACTGTTCTGCCAAGTGTGTTGCTGTTGTAAACCTGTCGACTCAATGCTGAAAAGTCAAATAAGCACATCAAAGCAACTCGTGCACCCGCTCAAACTCGCCTGCGCTCGTTCTCGCCGTGCATCTCTGCATCCCCCCCACCCCAACCTCCTCCCGCTGTGTAAAGGTAGGCAAAACAATACCGGAAGTTACACACTGATTTCCTTCAGAATAAAAGGATAAAAGTCCCATTTCAGTATCTGATCTATGGGAAATTGAACCTCATACGCAGAGCAAGTCAGAATGAATGTATTAATGAATTAATGAATGGATAACTAAATAGACTGGAAAGTGTGGCCAGTATTTTTAAATTTATGGTTACAGTTATCTACATGTATATTATGCTGCACAATTGTTCCCTTCTACGAACATGTATGCGTACCAAATAGCTTGAGTGAAGAGTAGACCTATACTTAGCTATACGTAGGTAGGACATTTTTAGGTTTCTTTAGTTTAGTTTTAGGTTTTTATTTATTTGTTTGTTTGTTTGTTTGTTTGTTTATTGTGTTGTGCCAGTCAGTGGGTGTGAGGGTAGGGTTGAGTCAAGACAGCCAGAAATCCCCAAATTTGTCACTTATCAAAATTATGAAGAGGCTTATTAATTGGAGTCATAAACCCCAAAAGTCGTGTGAACTTCCTCAGTAACAACATTCAACATTAAGCTACGTAAGGAATTATGCCGTGGCTTACATATGGGGTGTGTGAAAGTTGCTAAATAAAGTCCATATCGTACTTAATTGTAGCATATTATTTTATTATTATTATTATTATTATTATTATTATATTATTTTACTATTATTTTTTATTACATGATAACAGACAGACATTTCTTCCTTCCTATCTTTAATTACTATAATTTGAGTATGTTGTTGTTGTTGTTGTTGTTGTTGTTGTTGTTGTTGTTATTCCGGATGATAAAGAACAGTCTTTCCAAGGTAACTTATTGCTATGACATCTGTTTTTCTCCTCCTCCAGGCGAATGTAATAACTAATTCAAAAACCTTTCTACACGTTCATCAGTCGGTTTTTTATTTCGGAAAACCTTGACCGGAAGTGTGTTTTCTCTCTGGCTGACTTGACAATTGTTTCTGCTGTCCTCTCCTCTCTCACAGAGTCAGTAGTAGACAAGGCAGTGAGAGGGACCTTGTGTGTCGGAATTCACCTTCCAAGACTTCAGATAACGTTACCTGCTAAACGCTGTGGATTAATACTAGTTTTTGTAACAAGCTGCGGAAGAAAAACGCCATGGGCTCGTTTGTGCAGCCATGGACTGGGACGGAGCAGCGCGGAGAGACGGGGATTTAAATCTGCCTTTCGTCCGAAAAAACAGCTTCTTTTGATTTGAAGTGAACGGAGGACTGGAGTAGAGTCGCGCTGTTGGGGTTTTCTATCCCTTTTTGACTGAGACAAAAGTTCTTCATTGCTTTGAGAAGACCTCTAATAGTCATAAACGACTCAATAAATTTTTTTGTGACTCCCTCCTGTTTGGTTTTCCTGGAGAGCGGAGCTGGCGAGCTGAGGGCGGCTGACGGTGTCAGGACTGACCGTTGGAGTTGGTCCTGAAAATGGAGGCTGTTATCGAAAAGGAATGCGGTGCACTCGGAGGACTCTTCCAAACTGTTATCGGAGACATGAAAGTGAGCCAAAATTAACTTTTCACTGCAACTTATGATATTAGGAAACCATTAAACAACTTTACCAAAAGCTAGGCCTATACACCTGGTTAGCTTCCCAACTCAGCTCTGCAGTAGATAACGTAGGTGCACTTCACCACATAAACAAATCAGGTTACGTGTAATTTGCTCCAGACTCTGAAGTCAACCATGTGTTAAAATTGTCGCCCCCGTGACTGTTTGGATACTCAGAAGTAGTGAATTGAATTGAATTGAATTGAATTGAATTGAATAGTTGTTTCCTGTCTTTTAGGACAATGATTCTGTGATATTATGTTTTTAATTTACTCTAAGAGTATTCAGAGTATTCTGTTATTCATTATATTGCCATTTTTGTACATCCTGATATTTCTTGCACTCTGTTCTGTTCCTCCCGTCATTTTTTTTTTTTTTTTTTTTTTTACATTTTGTGTCATTTCGTTATATTGTTTTGTACTCTATTTTATTCTGTTCTAAAGGAAAAACAAATCCAAATGCATATCTCATTGCATTTTAACCCAGTTTGGATTGGACGCAGCCAGCCCAAAAGAGATAAAGGCTAAGTAGGCCAGTCAGTCAGAGAAGTAGGACATGCCATTTTGACTATTTTTGACAGAGCTTGGATGATGAGACAATTAGCAGATTTCCCAGCTGTTGTACCGCCTGAAGGAATGCTGGGAATGTAGCTGGCAGGACAGAAATTGACCTGCAGGATCTGAAGGCTTTGACATGTGTGGGTCAAACAGCCAGCCATCCAGTCTACCAGTGTCACAAAGTTTGTTATGAATGCTGCTGAGAGTTTCAGCACTTCCCATCACCCTATTTCTCACATTACGGGGTATTTTAAAAGCCCCCTTGACTATGACTTCTGCTGTTACTGAGCTGTCAGACTACCTGAATGAAAATATGCAAATGGTCAGTATATTTATCTTACTTTACATAAGCCATTCACATGACTTGTTGTAGTACCCAGATTCCCTATCAACAATTCAGGGCCATTTTTTTGTCAGCACACATCTTTCTTTCGCCATCTGAATTGGACTCTCATCTTGGATTATGATTTTGTGAGATCACAGGCAGTTAAGTTTCCACCAAAGACATTTTTATTAAGTGAGAACTCACTTTGAATTGTTGCGTGTTACACTACAAAGGTGGTCTAAGAGTTTAACAATTGCCACAGAATGACGCAGAGCAGAATTATTTGACACGAGGTTGCTTGCGCTTGATATCTGTGGGAGTCCTGCTGAAGCTAGAACAGAGCAGATGGTGGCCTCTTCAGAAAGAGTGGGGCAAGGGAGCAAAGAGCAGGCTGCAAGAGAGAGATGCATGGGGAGAGGGGAGACCAAGATTGAAAAGGAGAGAGAGAGAGAGCACACCATCGCAGAAGACTGAAAGCAGGCCAGAAGAGGAGAAAAAGGGGTTGAGAGGGAGAGAGCGAGTTGCTGAGCCGTTTGTTGGGTGTTATGTTCCACAGCATGGGATGACATTCCTTAGGCCACTGACACTAGTAGCACATCAGTGCCAAACATTCCCTCATAGTAGAATCATCTCTTAGTTTGCATGCCCTCCTGTAGTGCCATGTTACCCTCATATCCTCCAAACCCTTCTCACTCCATTACGACACTGGTTCCCTCTGATAATTTTAGATAAAAGGCTATTGAACTATTTTCAGCCCGGGACCCAAATTTAGTAAATGTAGTGTTCCCACAGGACCAAGGCTCATTATAACACATTAGTGCTCTTGTTGTGTGGGGATCCTTCTGAGAGAGGATCATGACCCATTTTGCAGCCTAACACATGTAGACTGCAACAATGTCATTGTATCTAATCATGAAGATGAGATGCTAAATGGCGAAAATTGAGGACCACAAGGAAGAAATTTAGCAGCATGATAAATGAAAATGATTGAAAGCAAGCTGTTTGTAAGTAGTTGAAAGTAGTTTGATTGCTTGCCCCATGCTCAGCTCAAAGCTGTTACTTTTCATTTAACCCAGATTAACTCTTCATCAGCAAGTTTGAATCCAGAGTATATTTGGCAACAAGACAAAAAAAAAATCTGTTTTCAGGGGTGACATAAGTCTAAGAAAGTGACATGTGTGGAGAAACCTTAGTCTTGGCTCAGTCTGTTTAGCCCTGAAGAGGAGGTTAAGGTCTTTGGAGTTGAGTTGTCAATTTTCCCTTACTTTGGTAGTTCTGCTGAACTGTTACATAACTATAATAGTGATATCTGTTCTGATGATGATGATATGCCAACCTTGTTCCTGTCTGTGTGTTCCCACAGAGCAGCTACCCAATTTGGGAGGACTTTATCGCCAAGGCTGGGAAACTGCAGTCACAGCTCAGGTGAGTGGGTACATGTGTGTCTGCATGTGAGTCTTTCTCTCTTTGGGTCTTATTTCTAATGGAAATAGAACTGAAAGTGAAAATAGTTTGTAATAATGAAGGGGAAATCAGTATTTTCACTTGAAGTGTTAATGTTCCTCTTGTAACTAAAGAGTTAAGCCCTTGATATTAAGTGTGTTGATTTCTGCTTATGTTGCTACAGGTACACATACCGTTTGTTTTGTACAAACTGTCATATATTTTTCAGTGCAAACTACATTCCCTGGCTGCTGAAGTGTCCACATACGTGTTACATAATGTCCTTGACATGCCATGCTGTGCCCCAATATACTCAGAGCTCTCTCAGTGGATCTCCTGTCTTTTCACTTTCACTGGCTTATACAATGGATGTCAATGTCAATTCCCATCCCCAGCAGTTTGAAGTGCCCACGTGTCCACAGGCAAACCAGCAATGACAGTTTATATAAAAGCCTAATGTCTTAACAATACTGTCCTGGGGTCATTCTGTATCCTTTTCCTCCATTTAGTCCTCATTAAAGCTGATTTAATTTTCTCCATTATGAAGGGGTTTGTCTTTCCAATGCTGTAAATTTACACACCTCCTGCCAAAATTATTCCAAGTCCTCTGACAATGGATGTCAATTCCAGCCACCTTTCCGAGTTGGTTTTAAGTGGCCACGTGTCAGCAGACAAACTACCGCTGACAGCGTCCATAAAAGCTCATTGTCTTGCATGTACTGTAAATTTGCATGCTCTGTGGTCTAAATTATTGTTTGGGTAACAATGCATGGCAGTATCCAAATTGTTTTTAAGTGTCCACGTGTCCGCAGACAGACAAATACTGACAGTCGTATAATAGCCCAGGGTCTTAAACAATACTTTCCACAGGCCTCTCGGTGTCTTATTGTTCCTTTTTCTGAGGATTAGGGCTGATTAATGGTGATATGTTATTCAAGTGTCTCCATCATTCAGGGGTTAAATATGTGACCCCGCAGTGCTACAACTCAGATGGGGTATTTGTACCCTTGTTGCTAATGACTGTACACCAGTGCACTGGTATGGTTACAGTCTAGTAATAGTAGTTGTGTGAACTCAGTCTGTCAAACAGAAAAAGTAGTTGGTCAGACTAAAAGAACAAATCCATTGGTGATATATATTGCAGGTGTATAGGTGAGTTGGTCTTGACTGACTGGCTGATGCCTTACTCACTTATTACCTCTGGTAGCACATGAAGAGTTTTCATCACTGCAGAAGAGTCCAATATATTAAACTGGTTCTAATCTATGATCATAGGCTGTGAAATTCAAAACGCAATGTCAGAAGTGAACTGTCACTGCCAGATAGATGCTGTGCCAATGCTACTAATGTTCTGCTGACTGCAGCAAATTGGCTAATATTTTCCATGGCATATGTTTTTTTTTTTTTTAAGATTATTTTTTGGGCATTTCTCCTTTATTAGACAGTCACAGGGGAGAGACAGGAAATACAGAGCAGAAAGAGCGGATGACATGCAGCAAAGGGTCCAGGTTTGATTTGAACCCAGGTGGCCGTGGCTCAGCTTTAGTTTTATGTGGTTCATGTTCTACACGGTGAGCCACTGGGCGCTGCCTTCCAATGCATATGTCTGACCACATTCCTGATCTACCAAATTTTTTTTTTTTTTTCGGTAATGGTGATTGGATTAAGAACATCATCAAATACCATCAGTAGCAGTTTGATTGATACTCTGAAGCAAAGATTCCTTTCTGTGGATCAAATGAGTTACATGTATTGATAAATGGTTATATTTTGGTATTTTAGAGCAGCTGTAGCCCCTGTAAACTGGGCCTATGCCTGGCTCCAGGCAGCAGTGGTTGCAGCATATGGCTGGCCCTAATGATGCCCTGACTGCTGGAGCAATAAGAGTGTCTTATCTGGGCCTATCCATGGTGACCTACAAATAAGCCCTTTTCTGTCTACTTGAAGACTAATCTCCAGCTGCTTGAAATTTGGCCAAACCAGCCCTTTCAACTAAAGAATAACCCCCCACCCACCCCCTGGACTTCTGTAATAAGTTTTGGGACAGGGCTAGACAGAGCGGCACAAACATACACTCACAAAACAAAACACAAACACACCCACCTTCTCTCCCTGATCTAGCCAGTAATGGTAGCAGCATATGTCTGTGTGTGTGTGTTTGTAATGACGTCCTAAGGCAGACTACTCTGTAATTTCGCCCCTCTGCTCCCCTCTCACAAAGCAGCTAGGAAATCAACCAATTACAGTCTTTGGGCTGTTCTGTCATTTTTGGGGTCCAAATATGGTCTTTTTCTGCTGCCTGTGCTGCTTTTAGCAGCCAAAACACACACACACACACACACACACACACACACAGAGGCTAGGGTGGAATACAGGCTAGCTGATTTCTAATCACTATCTGGTTTTAACTTGACAGTGTTCGGTCGGCTTGGTTGGCCATGGTTGATGCAGCTGTGTGAAGGCTAGGCTTACACATAAGACCTACTCCCTCCTTTTCTTGGTTTTCAAGTTCAAAGATAAAGATAAAATTAAGCATATAAGAACTGTAAGGTGATCAACATAACTTCAGGTCAAGAAGGAGTCATAGATAGAGAGATATACTTATATGTTTCTTCTGTTGTGAATCTTGATATCTTATCTCTTAAAGAACCAGAGTCTTTCCCAATTTACTACAGCAACATTCCAGTTGCCGTTGAACTAAGAATAGATGGGGATGCTGGTGCTGTATGTATCACTGTCAGATGGAGCACTCAGCTGTACCGTGCCCGTGTCTATGGGGAGTTTAGATTGGCCAAGGCCTTGTGGAATAGATTTGTTAAAGTCGTTTGTCTTGACTCCATGACAGGGGCATTTGCAGATGTTAAAGCCAGTGGCAGCAGTGAGGTTATGGTTATAGTGCTGCATAGAGCTCAGGGCTGGCAGCAACAGTCACACTGTAATTCTGATAGATAGGGAAGTCTTGGTGCTTTTTAGCTTTTGGAAAGTGTATATGTACTTTTTACACATGTGAGACATAAAACTGATGAAGTAGCCCTCTGGCAAGGATTAGTTTATCTGGCTTTTTCACCCCACCAATGACTGCCACCTCAGACAGACTGGTGGAGCTATTATTTATTTATTTGTTTGTTTTTCTCACCCTGGCTTAATTACTTGGCATTTTTGCTTTTTTACTTGCCATGCAATAACAATGCTGTTGATTTTGCCATAGACCACATATGGTCTTTTACCCAGATGCCAAAAAGTTATCTTGTTTCAGCATTGGTGCAGTTTGCCAACTAATTTAAGATGTCAAAGTTGTGTGTATTTAAGGCGTGGCCCAACTGCTATTCAAGTGGAGATATTTGTGTTCTCATTTGTAGTATATTTTTGTAAAGAACTTTTATCTGAATGTTACAAAATTGCGCTCAGTGTTGACTCTGATTCTCATATAATAATTACATTTAAATGGAAAGGGCTACACATGTGAAAAAGGTTAATGTTATCTGTTTCACATAACAGTGAGCAAACATTTTGTGGAACCTATTATTATTATCATTATCTTTATTTACTAAGCAGTGATCACTAGGGAGTAGTTATAGGAAGTGAGTAATTGAATGAATTAGTTAGTTACATGATGACACATTTCAAGGTGTGGGATTGTGCTTTAGTACGCTTGAGCCTTTTTACTTATGGAAGCTGCTGTTGCTTCATACTTGTTATTTAGTGCAGGTTTCTGCAAAAGCATTTACCACACAAACCTGTTTTTTAAGTGAATAAGTTCAACTTGACTGAACTAGACTTTGTTGCAAGTACCTGAAAACCATAATCCAGAGAACAATGAACAGTTGTGTACATGGTATAAATTAGTGTAGACAGATATCGGTGGAGGTTACCCTATTGCTCGTACTGGGCTTTAAATAGAAAGGAATGTGTGTGTGTGTGTGTGTGTGTGTGTGTGTGTGTGTGTGTGTGTGTGTGTGTGTGTGTGTGTGTGTGTGTGTGTGTGTGTGTGTGTGTCTTTCCATTAGCAGAACACACCCATGTGTCTTCTGGTCATGTCTGCAGCAGCACAGTGCTTATTAGGCCTTAGTACATTAGAGAAGTGATAAAGGAGATGATTGTTCCCTCATTGTCTCACTGCTGTGGACTGGCAATCCCACGGCCATAACAACAGTATATTTTGTTCTGTAACTTGGTCAGACTGTTATCTAAGTTGAATCAAGATTAAGTTCTTCCTCGACTGACCAGTTTAGTGGTGCATTGTCTCTATATAAAACTCATACTAGGGTTTTTGCAAAATAAGCTGAAACTCAACAGTATGTTGGTAAAATATTCCAAGTGCTTATTGTTTCTCATCTTTTTTCTTTACACTGTTATCAATTTGTTATTTGTTATCAAATCTTTTAGTGGATTCCAACTTATTTTCTTTCTGATGGTTTTGATGGTTTGAAACTGACAACAGTACCACCAAAGTAGCTTTGAAAGTTCATCACATCACTCTGAAAACATCACATGTTACAGCCTGGTAAAGCACTTACTTCATTATGGACATCTAACTCGGTTAAATTAATAAAGCAAGCATTCAGACTAGTGATTAGACAACCCTTAACTACATGGGCTAACTTAATTAAAGTAGAACTCAGTTTAGGCTGTGGTTGTTTGTTGTAGCATTATATGTAACACAAACGTGTGAACTACTGTGGTGTAATAACTCTCCTTGTCTGTAAATAATGTTACAGAGTGGTTGTAGATATTGCAGTGATATAGATCTGAACTTGCAGTTAATATATTATGATATCAAATATTCACAAGCCTCTTTGTGTAACTCTGAGCCACAATCTTTAAGAACAATGTATGTAGATGTTTGATGGTCAAATTATTCTTAACTTGTCCATTCAAAACCAAAAACAGTTTGTTCCCTCGCGCTGTAGTGTTTCATGACAGTTAATTTATCTCCCCCACAGTGAGAAAATTATATAGCCCATACCGTACTATACTTTATGGGTGTGTGGGTTTGTGTGTGTGTGTTGGGGGAGCTGCCATAATATTTACAGTTGCCTACATCAGTGTGGATGGCACTTGTTTGACCTCTCCCCCTCTCTACTGTTTTGTCAAAATATGCATGTGAAGTTTATTCCTGTGATTATATACCAAACAGGCGTCTAGAATTACAGCTGTTACATGCTATGCTGCACTCCTCGAGGAAAATTATGTTAGTGCTCCATCTGTTTCTGTGTGTTCAGCCTTCATCGAGCAACATATTAAAGCACAGGATCAGTGTTTTATACCAAGGCCTTAAAATTACTTGATTCCTTTAGCCCAGAGGGCGTCTATTCAAATTATTTCCTCAACGTTAACTGGATAGCTCTGTTTGATCACTGTTTGGAATTCCTATGCTGTTAACATTGCATTCAACCCCTAAACTGACATAAAATCAATTACTTGAATAAATGGATTTTCTTATTGTTGACAGAATAACAAAATAATCTAAGTTGGTAATCAATGCTCATGAAAACGCTCACCTCAACAGTAAATTTGTTTTA
The DNA here is from genome assembly GCF_902150065.1 of Myripristis murdjan. NCBI lineage: Eukaryota > Metazoa > Chordata > Actinopteri > Holocentriformes > Holocentridae > Myripristis > Myripristis murdjan. The sequence continues at coordinate 10,901,791 of NC_043995.1, read as the reverse complement.
TCCTGAGATCCTTGAGACCCTCTGACGCTGTGAAACATATCATATCGTCATATGAAAGCGTGCTGCAGCAGCCACATGTAGCTGGTGTATACAACAACAGAGAACTTGCAAAAAGGTTTGGTGTTAATATATGTGATAGTTAATTAGATTTGGAGTTGCCAACTGCTCAGCAACTGTTTGGGTTTTGAAAGCATTATTTATTATAAGGCTGACAAAAAGCAGAAGTTATGTGCGCATCACTATGCAGTAACAAAAAGTTGCAAAATATAAAGCAGAGTATTATCTCATTATTCTATTTTCTGTATTCGCTGTTCTCTGTTAGTGTGTGAAAATTCCACCTGGAGAAACAGTTGCAGGCCAGGGCGTGGACAAACACACACTTTTCCCAGAAGTTATCACATAAATCAGCGGTACATTTAAAAAAAAAAAAAAAAAAAAAAGTATTAAGGGACAAAAATACCACAAAATCTGGCCAGCTGCTTGAGGATGGAAATTTTTCTGACTTGCATGAAATAGGACTTAATAATGTTCACATTTTGGAAAATTGTTGTTTTTTTTGTTCACATTTTACATTTGCCATTTGTAATTTGTAGAGCATGGTCTTTACCTGCTCTACGTGTAAAGCGTCATGAGATAACTTCTGGTGTGATTTGACGCTATATAAATAAAGATTGATTGATTGATTGATAAAAGCTCAAGTAAATCAGACTCTATGCTCATTTAAACACCTAAAATGTATACTAAAGCTTCAGAAGTCATTTATGGCCCTTTTCCATTAGTATCTACTCGGCTCGACTCAGCTCGACTCTGCTCGCCTCGACACGGTTTAGGTGGTTTTCCATTACAATTGAGTAGCACCTCGCTGTGGGTGGAGTCGTCTTAGCAAGGCGGCGCACCGTCCAGCTCCCTCTGGATTCTTTGGGCCGCCACCAAGCACAGAAAAGTCTCCACGTCTTTATTTGACCGCGGCAGCGGTTTGCTTGCCATTTTCCGACTTTGACAACTTCACTGACGATCAATGCGCACGGCCGCTGTTGCCGTTTTTTTTTTTTTTTTTTAAATGTCGGGTTTTGTTTTCGTGCGGGAGTCGCTCTCGTCACTCCCTGTCCAATCAGTTGCCTGCACGGCGTTAACGTCACATTTTCAGCGCGACTCAGCGCGACTCAGCTCGCTTGGAACCCCGGCTGAGTAGGTGCTAAAATGGGACCTGCTAGCAGGTACTACGACCTAATGGAAAAGCTCTTAAACCGAGTAGAGTCGAGCCGAGTCGAGCTGAGTCGAGCTGAGTAGGTACTAGTGGAAAAGGGGCATTAGTGTACAGAGAGTGACAGGACAAAGGATGATGACAGCTTATGTAATGAGTCAGACCTGACCCTTCAACATCTTGAGTTTATTATGTGTTCCTGAACCTGCTGAGTCACCAGGCATCCCATGCTGAACCATTGTTTTGCCCAGTTGTGAAAGCTACCTTGCTGAAGTGCTTATGGAAATTCACAGGTTTTGCTGAAGGGTTTTTTTTGTTGACCTGTGGAAGGTAACAAGTGTTTCCAAATTTAGGTTGAACAAATAAGCCTTTGTGGCCAAGTTTCCCTCAGAAAATTTTTGGACAATGTGCTTTGATGAATGGCCCCATTGGTTTCTGGTTCTTTTTGTAGTGTTCATAGCTGATAGGTAGTCTGTTCTCTGTAGGCTGAGGTTAGATATCACACACAGACACACACAGACACACACACACACACACACACCTACACACAGTAAGTGCAGAAGAAACTGTGCTAGAGATGCATTTTC